>NC_039246.1:0-313119 GCF_003368295.1 Carassius auratus
TAAATATGCTTACATGCAGTCCTTGTGAAGATGTTTTTGTTGAGTAAGAAGTGAGGGATGTCTTCATGAAGCTAGATGACTGGAGATCTCTGTTGGAGTCTGGAGCAAAAAGAATGAATAATCAGGGTGATTCCATTGGACTTGAGGGACAAAGTGAAGATGGAAGATCTGTGGACAAAGTGGAGCCAGTGGGATTTTTAAATTATAAATAATAAAACACACAGCAAGTCTTTATGAAGATGATATTTTTGTTCAGCAAGAGTTACCTTGATGGAGCCAAACAGATGAGGTGCCGTGGTGGAGCCAGAGAGACAGAAGACCAAGTCAGAGTCAGAAAGGCTGGGCACTAACATGGAGATAGAGGGCTAGAAAACAACAAGGATGCTGTTGAACCACAGGGCCAAGGTGGAGTCAGAAAATGTGCAGACCGATGTGGAGCCGATGGGAATGAGGATCATGGTGGAGCAAGAGAGATGAAGGATGTCAGTGGAACTGAAGGATCTGAGGCTGCAGTTATATCCATAGGCCTGGAAGTCTATTGTGAACCCAGTGGATGACAAACCAGGGTGGAGTCAGAAGGATGAGGGAGTCCGGTGAAACAGAGGCATGACTGGCCACAGTAGAGCCAGAGAAAGAACAAAGCCATGGTCGCCAATGACAATGAAACACAACTAAACATCTTAGCAAACTGAGACAATAGTAATAAACTAAAGAAACTAATGAGCTGGAATACACTGAGATAAAGATGAACTGAAATAAAGAATCTTGAACCACCAAGTTTCAATCCAGCACTTGAACTTTGGTTATTATGCAAAACCACAACAATGGGAGTTGACATTATGTGGTTAGATATAACTGTAATGTACACATAAAAACCAAATGGCATATACAATTGTAAATGCAATATCATTTTTTTTTTTTTTTTTTTTTTAAACAGGAGAAGATCACTTAAGCAGACAAAGGATCAGATGCTTAAATATTTTTTACAAAGGTTGAGAAGTTCAGTTTTCTGTAAACTCCAGATTTTGTGGCTTGAGAAAGATTTCTGCTGGGAAATGTGAAAGTAAATCCACACTTTTTAGGCATCTTACATTTTGTTTTTAAAATTTACTGAAATGTATAAATGAAATCAGCACTACATAAAATTAATAAAGACATTACATCGTAGATAATTAAAACAGTGCTGTAAGTAGAACTACATAGCTGCAAAGTATTAAGCATTAAATGTTCTGTACAATGGCAATTTTGAATAAAGAAACCAGACTTTAGCAAATTCAGGAAAATCAAAGTATAATGTTCCTACTTTACAATACATTTATTTTTTATGTAAATTCATCTAAGAAAACATTAATTTTAAAAGATGGTTCTACTTACACACTGACATAATTTTCACCAAATGCAACTACTTTACAGCATGAATTTACCATATAGATAAATATACTATATTATATATATATATATATATATATATATATATATATATATATATATATATATATATAGTAGACTGTTATTTAAAAATGTCAAGAAAATAAATGTATTCAATTTGACCTACCTAAACCTAGAATCTGACGACCCAATATAATAGTCTGGTACCATTCAAATGTCAAGCTATGGCCATGCTATAAAGTCATTGCACTAATGGGTGTGGTTTCGCATAATAGCCAAAACTTGCAGATTCAAGCTTTAAAAAAAGAAAAGAAACAAAAATGAGACCTGGGTTGGCTGACTCAAAAAAAAAAAAAAAAACGTAATCACACAAAATAAATAAGTCAATAAATAAAAACAGTCAAAAGATGGGGGAAAATAAATAACCTACAGCATTATGTTATCGTTTACTGGTAAGAATAGAATAGAAAAATTAACCATTGTTAGGGTTTAACAACAAAAGTCACAAAAATAAAAATTGTGAAATGGACAATAATTCATTGCAGTTTTGGAACATTGGAAGTGCTGGACAGTTTTGATAAATGCCTTTAAGTGCAGACTTATAATTCATAATTAATTAGCTTGGTAAAGTCTGTATATATCTATATCTATAAATATTATTTGCACTTATTAACATGATGTCATTCATCAATTTCAGCAACATGTCCTACTCAAAATCCATTTCTCTGACTATGGATTGTGGGATTGATTGACACAGCACAAAATAAACAAAAATACTGAATAATGATGATAATAATTAATTAATAAAACAAAATATTTACATCTTTGCAAATATACATTAGGAAGTCTGAAAACACATTTGTTGATTATAACTTTATTAACTAATAAAGTTATTAATATGGTTACTTTATAAAACATATTTTATATTAATAATATAAATATAATAAATATTATACATTTATAATATTATAATAATAATTTAAGATAATGAAAATATTATAATAATTTGGTCTAATTCCAGAGATAATACATGCAAATAAACAACAACCTGCCCCTGCAGTGAGAGTAACTCTAGATAGCCTTGAGCCAAATCACATGTCCTCAATGGTGGCAGTGAATCATTCCCAACTTGGAGAACAAGTGATAAAAAAATTGCAAGTTTGGTTAAGTTATACTTGAGAAGTTGTTGAGATGCAAACTTAGAATCATTTAAAAATGAAACCTGTGCCAATCAACCCCTGTGTCAGCCAACCCAGTCTCCAGAACCTCCCGTCCCCAGGGAGCCGCCTCGTCTTATGTCTTGCCTCCCTGCCCACCCCCTTCACACACATATCCTCATACATGACTTTGATTACAACAGTGAAATGAGTATTTCCTGACGAATATTTTGCCAGAAAGTTTGCACAACATTGACACTTATACCTTCCTTATTATGTTCCCTTTTCTATGGTTTGATTTTCAACATCACAACAGTGAAACAAGTATTGCCTCATGAAAACTATAGTACGTTTGCACAACATTGACACTTATACCTTCCATATCTTTCGTATAAACATGGTCTATTAATGTTCCCTTCTCTGTGGTTGGACTTTGAACGTGTTGATTGTATCCATGTTCTTCCATGAATTTCAGAACTGTAGATGAAGTAAAAATGTCTTCGTTAAAGTCTCCCATGATTATTTTCTGTCCCGGATGCTTTTCCATCTCTTCAATAACATGTATTAGCTGCTGTCGAAACATGTCAGTTTTATATGAACTGGGCCTATACAAAAGCGCAGCAGTCAAATTGACATGTGGAACTATAAAGTATAAACATTCTAAGTTCCAGCGCTCAGGAGTGAAAACATTACACTCGACTTTCTCAGAACAATACATTCCAACTCCACCACCTTTCTGATGTTTTAATTGGGTAAAAAGAGCTGTACTGTTGTCATAACACTTAGCTCTTGGGTTGTGCTTGAACACAAATTCTGGTATTTGTGGTTCCTGTGCTTTCTCGTCAGCATTTAGCCATGTTTCTGTCAAACAAATACAGTCAGTGTTCATCAGAACTGTATGCGCAAGAACATCTTGAAAGTGAGCTTTCAGACTTTGTACATTAAGCAGTGCTATTTTGAATGTACCATGGGACTTAGTGGAACTGTCCTTTTCCAACAGAAATTTTGTCATATCTTTCATAGCCAACTCAATTTTGTCATTACAAAATATAGCAGACTCTTTAAAGTCCTCAATGATTAATCCACTAAGAGATCTTACTCGGCTCAAAGCAACATATGCTTGCCCTGCTGTAAAGATTTTCTTAAGTGACACAACTGCTCTGTCTACTGTGAGTCCTTGCACTTTGTGAACTGTACATGCCCAAGCCAATCTGAGAGGAAACTGACGTCTTATACCACCATCGTTTGTGACATGGTCTTCTTGTACTTCAATAACTGTTGAATTTTGGGAAAATCTCTTTCTTGTTTTAGATCTTTGAATTTTACCAACGTTTGCATTATCAAACTCCACATGTATAGCTGATGGGAAATCATCATTATCATTTTGACTTTCACTTACGTGGACAACTGTACCAAACGCTCCATTGACAAGACCGTCAGCAACATCAATATTTTTTTTTAACATAACCCTTGCTCCAATACCCAGCGAAACAGATTTAGACAAACACGAGTTGAAAACTTTAGTATGAAATCCAACTTTACGTTCCATTCGTCCAGTTTTTGACATAATCTTGAGCATGTATACTGATTGCCTCTGGGCAACATTCATGTAGTCTTTCGATGTTATATTTATCAACTTCAGCATTTGTAGCAAATATGTGAATATCATTACACTTCTTCCCTGTTTCACATTTTTTCAACATAGCAATGTCATTAGACAAAAGGGATTCCCCTTTCTTGTGTACTCTCAGTCGATTTAACATTTCAGCAAAACTCGGATCTTGTTGTCTAACAACTTTAGTTAATTCTGCAACTTGAAAGTTATTCTCCCAGAGGTTCACTCCTTTTGTATCAGCATAGAGAGCAGTTCCTTTTACTGGAGGAAGTTGATAGAAATCCCCAACACAAAGAATACTGACTTTTCCAAAGAGAGAGTAGTCACCAGTTTGTTTTATCTGTCGTAGTCTTCCATGAATGTATGACAAAAGACGATGGTCAACCATAGACACTTCATCAATAATCAAAATATGCAACGAACCCAATTTTGTACGTAATGAGTTTATTTTATTATCGCTAAGAGGTTGATATGGCAGTCTGACATTTGCACCAATTGCGAAATTATTATGAACAGTTCCGCCTCCGATTCCAAAGCTGGCAACACCCGTCGATGCGGTCAAAAGTACAGTAATATCATCAGGATTCTCAGAAAGCTGAGACAACAGTCTAGTAGATTCATATTGTATTGCTTTAATTAGATGACTTTTTCCTGTGCCTGCTCCACCAGTAAGAAATAATCGAAATGGTTCAGGATTTTGTCCAAGTACTTTCTGTAGACACCACTTCTGCACTTTGTAGAACACAGCAGATTGTTCCTCGTTTAACGACCTTAGTAAATGCAACGCCTCATCTCTAGGCATTGTAGTGTGATTCGTTTCAATGGTGCACACAGTTTGAGGGTTTGCTGTAAGATCTGGAATAAGTTCTTGACTGTCATCTTCATCAAGCAGTAGTTTGTCCTTCATCAGGTCTATGCATTCATCACGCTGTTTCTCAGTTTCAGGACATATCTCAGCCCAGGCATCTTCTAAATCAAGATTTTGCTCCAAAAGCTGTTTAGCTTCATCTATTTTGTCACTTTCCTTTTCAAATAATGCTCTGTTGCCATCAACATCTGATTTCACTTGTTTCAGTTCACAACCAATTTTTATGACACCGCTGTTGTAAAACTCTTCATAAGTGTTATACTTGCTAGGCTTCAGATCAGACTCATCATAATGTGGTAAGAAAAGCTGCAACAATGAATGATAATATTTTTCTGGATCTTTTGTGGGAGAAAACCTAGGATATCTCACTACTGCAGGTTCAGTTCTTGTCCTCCGTTTTACATGGCCGTTGTTGTTATTCAGTTTAATTATTTCATTTTCTGCTGTTTTGTTTTGTGAGGAAACCTCTGATTTTGCCAGAACTCTGTACTCAGAACAAAAACTGGCGAGACATAGATTTTCTAGTGGTTCTTTCTCTGGTCTGTTCTTATATCTGTCAGTGATACTTGTCATCCAAAAATTGCTTTCATCATCACACTGGTCATTTTCCACTTTATTTTGAAGCACATGCAAAGGCAAACTCATCTTTACAGGATTTTGTCCTATTGGAATAAACTGTACTTTGCGGGAACATTCCTTCAAATGCATGCCTGTCAGCCTGTACACCGCCTCTTGAGCAGAAATTTCTCTGTTGTGCAGATACATGCTTCCCAACTGTTTTAATGATGCTTTAGCTTCAAGATTTCCATTCATTGCTTCATTTTGTGCACGCTGAAGCAGAAGTCCCATTTCTTGTTCTGCTTTTGTGATATAACTAAGTATATAGACCACTACAGAAAAGGCATCTGTGACATACTGAATGTCCATATTTCCTTGCCAAGCACGCAGCAAATCTCTGTTGTATTGATTTACCCAAACATCTTTTGGGTTTCTTTTCAAGACAATGCTTTTCTTTTTGGAACATTCATTGTATGCTTTTTCAAACATAGTTTGATTAATCCCAATAGATGAAAAAAAGGCATCAACAGAATCAAAATTCACATCAGAATTTAAAGCAGCTTTGACTTTCTTTATAATTTCACTGGCTGTGGTATCTTCACCCTTGCCTTTCGAGTCATCTGCATTTCTTTCTCTTGTAATGAAGGTCCGACTAGATGGCGGTCTTGGAAAATTAAATCTACAAACTGTATTTTTCTTCCGGGCATGTTTTTGAATGTCTTGTACTGTGCTTCTGAACACTGTTCACTGTCTCATAAAGTACAGTGTCATTTTCTGGTGGTGTCTCACAAGTGATGTAGGTGTCAATAAAATCAGCAACCACTGCATCATTATCTGCATCATGATCATTGAGCTTCGGAGCATCTTCCACCCAAAACAGACAGTGAACATGAGGAGAACCACGTTGTTGGAATTCAACACGATAAAAGTAGTCTTTTATCTTGCCAATAGGCTTGGCTGGTGACATTATGACATCTTTTAGAAAACAATGCCATCTGTGATCAAACATCCTTGCAGCAGTGACAGGATTTCGTCTTATGAGTCCACATTTTTCGGACCAGTCGAGCTCATCAACATTTATTTGTTTACCCTCTTGTTTAATGATGGTGTTGAGCATTTCAGGCCATCTCATATCAGCAGAACTGAAAGATGCAAAAAATGTCGGTATGCCTAGTTGTCTAATAAGAGCAAACAGATCTTTTTGAGTAGACATCCAATAGGGAGGCGTCCCTCTTACTGGTCTTAAGAACTTATATCCTTCATCATTATTGAGTATTCTTTGCAAAGAGTCTGAGTTTGTTAGCATATCTGGTGTGATCTTTAGACAGTTTTTCTCTGAACCTTTCCTCAGTGCAATTGAGACATTTGATATAATTTGATCAACTTCTGATATATATTGTGCATAAAAAAGAAAGTCTGTGCTCTGTGCAAAACGTCCATCTGCATTTAGTATTCTTGCTTTTAAGTATCGTGTCAATGTGATTTTTTCCTGTCTTTCATCGTGAAATGTCGGACCACCAGTAGGGTAGAGAACAGGGAAACACTTTGCCTCATTGGATTTATCAGACAGCAGCCTAATAGGACTGTTACCTTCAGCTGGAGCTACGTTTAGTACATCTTGAAAATGTTGATCAATTATTTCTGAACCAATGTCAACAGGTTGCAGTGATGTGTCTGACAAAAGACCACTTTGTTCTTTAATATATGTTATATCTTCCTCTGGATCAACTGCAGCTTCTTCCTCATCCTTATTTTTATCTGTTAAATCTTGTTTCTCCATTTCAAAATCATCAGCCTCATTCTCTACTTCATCGTCTGCATTTAAAGAGTTTACCCACTGCTCATTAAACTCCACATCATTATACCACTTATTATGTCTCACCAAATAAGACAGCGCATGTCTGACACGATCAGTGCTGACACATTTATATTCATAGTGGCCCTTATACGTTAATTTTCGTTTCAGTTTTATTCTTATCATGTGGTCATCACATTCATTACGTGGAAGAATATTTGAGACATCTGCGATATTAACAGGGACCGAGACAACCGGGCCGTGGCAGCCTTTCTGATTTCCACGAGGAAGACAAAGAAGCTTCATAAAAGGAATATTGCGTGCGATAAGATGTTCCTCCAATGAGTTTAGACCTTTTAGCTCTTTGGGAATGTCCACCAAATGCATGTTGTTTGCGGCACTCTCTTCAGGCAATTTTCCACCAAGAATTTTACGATGGCATGTGTAGCAAATCCACAATTTACGAGCTTCATTACCTGATAAATGGCATCTATTCTCACATTCATTATTGCATGTGTGTAAATACTTTTCTGTGATGCATCTTTCAGCCAAATCTGTGATTTGTTGACCTCTGATTTTATAGCAATCTCTTTTACATTCAATAACCTGTTTTCTAAACAACAAACGATGACATACAGAGCAAACAAATTCTGGACCTGTACTGACTTCTTGATGGAACTGATTAATAGTGAAATCGATATCTTTCTGTCTTTCCCTCTGTTTTGCAGAAATTTCAGATCTTTTTTGTATGACACTCATTCGAAAGTTTGCATTGCCGTGGTATTTGGTTTTAGAGTATTCACGTACACTTGCTTTAAAGGTGTTTTTTTTTTATATTTATTCTTTGAATATTCACATACATTTGCTTTAAAGGTTGGGTTTTTGCGATATTTATTCTTTGATTTTTCACGTTTTGACTGCTGTACATTAGTATTTTTCTTATATTTATCTCGAAGATTATCAAGTTTTTTCTGCTTAAAATCACTATCTTCACAGTATTTCTTTCTAATGTTCTCATTCTTTTTCTGCCGGTAATCACTGTCTTTGCGGTATTTCTTTCTAATGTTCTCATTCTTTTTCTGCCTGTAATCGCTGTCTTCACAGTATTTTTTTCTAATGTTCTCAATCTTTTTATTCCTGTAATGACTGTCTTCACAGTATTTTGATCTTAAGCTGCCTATTTTTTTCTGTCTGAAGTCGGAGTCGGTGTGGTATCGGTCTCGTTGTCTTTTACTCTTAGAATAGTGTGCAGTGTCATCTAATTTTCTTTTTCGCAAATTGCGACTTTTGCTCTGATCATCCACTTCAGTATTACATGCTTCTGCACAGACATTTTCTTGATTTTTATGTTTAACACACGTAACAACTTCATAGTGATTTCCATTGCAGTGCTTCAAATAGATTGCGTTATCTGTAAATAACTGTTCGGTAGGTATGTGTGTATTCCATCTGTCATCATTAAAGGTCATTATATTTATTTTTAAAAGGTCAGCTGCACAAAATATTTCAACATGACTGCCCCACGTTCCAGAAAAATACATTTTAGACCGAGTCACATAATCTTTCACTGATCTGTATACTGTTAGCTTCCAGATGTTTGACAACTGCGCGTCTAATTGTCAGGTGTTTCTCTTGGTTTCCGCAAACAGCTTCGGCTATTGACCTAAACAAGCAATTACCATCTCCTTTAATACACTTTGTTTTGCACGGTACTCCTAAAGAAGAAGAATGTGTATCTAGAACACCAACGCTTTCATTAGTCAGTCGTAAACGTGCACACAGAGCGTCCTTATCTGCTTTATTTAATGGTTTGAAACTGAATTCAGCATTCACAGTATCTCCGATGATGATGACATCATCCAATGATAAATTCGCTTCCTGATCTGCAGAGTTTAAACTCAACTCGGTATTCACTGGGTCTGCAATAATGACATCATTCAACGTGCTAACATTTGCAAGTTTTGACTCAGTTTGCACTCGTCTCTTTTTCTTACTTGAATCCAAGTATGTCTGATCCAGTTTGTGCGCACTTGCTTGCTTGTCTCCACGTCTGCGTTTACCGTGGTCTTTGATACACTTACTGTGCTCCGCTGTGCTTGTAGCTAAATCATGCGCGACACCTACTTTCTCTTTTTGTTTACCATGTTCTCGCACACACTCGCGATCCTCCACTGTGCTTCTGGGTGAAACATGACTGGCACTGGCTTCCTGATCAGACTCAAAACTTGTCTCAATAGTTGTGGTCTTACCAATTACCGTTGCTTTCACAGACGTCACTTCAAAATCTGTTCCCTGGGCATTCAGTGACATGGCAAGATTAGTAACATGATTAAACAACATGTATATGTCATCACAATAGACTACAATGCTTCTTCCATTACCTTCAGGCATACCTTTACGGTTACGCGAATGGGGATCGACTACAGCAAATGTTGACCCTGCCTTTATCACTGCACAGATGTACTCTTTAATGTTTAACAAACATGCACCACACTGAAGCAGAGCCCTCTGTAGAGCTTCTTCTATAGTCATGGACACATCTCGCAATGATTCATCATAAAAATCAACACCAAAAACACCTGAGAAAGATTCTCCATGCTTTATTAAAAATGTTGTGTTATCAAGTGTGTGTAGTCGTGGCAGTTCTGCAACAGAAATATGACCCAGCCCTGTTCGATCGTTGATCTGCCCCTGCAGTCGCATTGATGTGTACAGCTCATCTCCATGGAACAGCACAGCATTCAGGTCCTCTGTTGTCCACGTCAGCACATCCTTCAGCACACTCACCATGACTGCTGTGATACTGTTCACTGCACACTGATGGTTTCTGTTCCAGCCAAACCGAGCATCACCCTGATGGAAGGAACCACGTACGACTTTCTGAGGGAAATAATCAGAGTTGGTCACAAGTGAAGCTCTAGTAACATCACTCCAGCGTTTCTTAGAAGTTTTCTCAGAGGAATTTTCACAAGTTTTGGGAGCCTTACGGCAGTAATTTGGACAAGTATTTGCATCAGAGGAATTTTCACAAGTTTTCTCAGAGGAATTTTCACAAGTTTTCTCAGAGGAATTTTCACAAGTTTTCTCAGGGGAATTTTCACAAGTATTTGCATCAGAGTTTTCAGTAGGTGCCTTTTTTGGTAGAGGACAGATATCCTCTACCAAGTCTATGAAGGAGCGTGTGACGCTCAGCATTCCTCTTCTTGGCTGCCTGGGAGCGACGGAAACCCTTTCCACGTGGCATCTGCAATGACATAAAAACACAACAGAGAATATTATTATATTATTACACACCATTACTCTGTGTGTTGCATTGATGGCTACTATGAGACATATTGCAATAAGCTAAATTGATATTAAAATATCACATTAAAAACTGTGAAATGTGCTAAATTACGTGCAATTAATTTTGTAAATGCGATGCATGTTGGAGAACATATTGTTACTACAAGTAAACCTATTTCTGTTTATGCTATTTTAACCAGTTGGCAATACAGTCTCTGAAGCATGACACAAACCTATTACTCACCAAAAAAAAACAAAAAACAAAACCTGACACTTTCGTCAGGTAAACATGTCTAAACACTTGCTCATATATCTAATACAACACATAGGCTTAATTTCACAGAGAAGCCTTACAGTTTGCATTAACTGAAGTAAGGCCTAATCTAATTTTTATGTAGCTCACCAGATATTACGGTCTAAACTGCTTTCACTTAAAACCACTCGCACACAAATTTTACTGTAGTACCAACTTAGCCCTTATCTTTGAAACAAAGCATAGCATAAAATATCTGACATGTTTCTATGCATTCTACACCAGAGAAATCAAGGTATGACATGATTAACACACAATACAATAACACTGGTTAAAATGCTGATTTATATGGATTTAAATATTCTGGGAAACATTTGGAATCATGTATGTTAAAATCTACTGGTTTAGGATATTTTAATCTAATAATGTTACATTTGTTTTTATTAATTTTTATATTTAACAATGAGAGATAAATAAATACAAAATAAACAAATTTTAACACACAAAATTCCATCCTACAAAACATACATTTCAACTTTGTGACAAGTTGCATTGACACTAAACAGTACACCGCATGTCAGATTTCACTTACCTCAGCACTGCTCCATTCATTCCCCATTTCACATAAAAGACAACAAACATAAATTAGTCAATACTGCTGCATTCCATCATAAATTGCAATCCATTATGTTACTTTTCACACATTGCAATATGTTAGACTGATATCAGATTATCATATTAACATATAACATTAGATTAAAAGCTGTGATTTCTGTTGCTAAATGACATTAAATTAATTTTTCAAACATTGTATGGTAAAGAAAATGTATTACAGTTACTACAAACAAACCTATTTCTGAATATGCTATGTTAGCCACTTGATATTGTAGTGTTATGTCTGAAGCATTGCACAAACATGTTATGCACAATAAATCACGATAACTAGACAGTAAGACTAACCATGTTAAACTAACAATCATTTGTTTTCTGTCAATAAATGTATCTAAATAGTTGTCTACCTGTATAATATATAGTTGTTTTTTTAGAAAGCTTACATTTTACCTTAATTGAACTAAAGCCTAACTTTTAAAATTTACTACACTACTGTGCAAATCTTTTAGTCATATTATATGAGACATTTCAACTCAATCTGACCAATATTGTACGTACTTAGTCTGTTGCATGTATAATTTAACTTACCTCAGAACTGCTCCATTCGTTCCCCATTTCACATAAAAAGACAACAAACATAAATTAGCCAACAGTGCTACATTCCATTAAATCATTTAATTAAATACATCTCATATTCCCTTAACCAATCTAATTTAACTTCTATAATCTTTAGCATTTATTTTATCAAGCACATTCATAGTCATTGTCCAAAATCAGCCTCGTTTAATTAACAGGGACATTGTAACATATATCTGTGACATATTGTTTGAATAAACAAATACAGAATTACAAATAATATTATAAACCTTGCCGTAATGCAATACAAATTAATTGTACTTAAATTAAAATGCAGCATTGCAACAACCGCGATTACTTTATACTTTACAAACATCAAAAGTATCACCCGCAATGTGATAAATACATACAAATTTGCACGTATTACAAATAGCTAAATCTCACCAGTCCTCTATTGGTGTACAGCAGTGAAAACGAACCGTCCGGAAACAACTGACTAAACTGAACTGACTGTTCCTATTCTCTATTAGTAAACACGATGACGTTTTTCTGGCGGCGGAAAGATTCCTCTGACCGCTTCTCTAACGCTAGCTATAATTACAGATGATTAACGTTATATTAATCGTCAGTTTGTTGTTTACACACATGCACATAGACATTTCATGCACGTCATAGTCGTGAGATGTATAAAAAAAATAGATGCATAACACAAACCATAATTCATAACAAAAACAATACTTTATTTATGCAAACGCGAGCAGTTTTGACGATAATTTCTGTCTAGTCTGCGCATTGTATAGCGTTTATCCACAGCTGTCGTCGGGGTTTTTGTCTGCCAGTGGCAGCACGTGTTAAAATATCACATTTGAGCCTGCACTACGTAGATTCTGGCACACAGCAACACAATAAAATAATATTTTAAGCTCCTCATGCAGTCGCATCTGTGCTACTTTGAATATGGCCACCTCCACTTTTTCATTAGTTTTGCCTTCAGCTAGCGCTGTGACGTAACTGTGACGTCTGCACACACAAAAAACCGAGGAACCGGTCAGTTTCTGTATACCGCCCATTTACGCCAAAAAAGGAGGTGGATATAGTTCGATAGTTTCTAAAAGTAATCAAGATACAACTGTATAAAATCCTCTATATGAAACTGACAGAGCAAAAAAACCGACGAGGTTTACAAAGCAACATTAAACACAGGCTAACGTTACAATATCCTAATGTCATTGATAACCGAAATACAACAACAAAAGCTATCCATATTTCTAAGCTATTATATTATGACTTCTAAAAATGGCCCAAATATAAATGACACATTTTGTCACCGTGCTGCTCGACATAGTCATAATCAGCCATCCATACAATTAAACTAGCACAGGATTACAAAAAACAAGATTAATACTTTCAGTTAGTAATAAAATACATAACATTAGTTTCTGTACTTCGCCGAATCCGATCGGATACTTTCACTACGTCTGAAGTACATAACACACGCCACATAGGATAATTTTACGATAACACGTTTTTAATACAACGAGGCCATACAGCGATAGCTGCCTCAGAAACTGTACATCTCTTATTCAATCAAAAAATAATGCCTAATTAACAAAAATAACCATACAAACGGACAAACAAACATCAAATTACTTAAAACATTAGCATTAATATTATGGATGACCAAAAATAAAGAATTAACCAGATTAAAATCAAACCACGAAAGCACATTTCTTACCTTCGAAGGTACAACACAAAATGGCGGCCCCTAAAAGCGACGTCACTTCCTTCTTCTTCTTCTTCTATGTATTTTAATGGCGGTTGGCATACAGCTTGGTGGTGCATTACCGCCACCCATTTATTATTCGTTAATCAATTAAACGAATCTGTAGCGTCAATTTTATTGAATAACAGTTCTTATCGGTTGGTGACTCTTGTAATATGCGGAGAAAATAAACCTAATACAATCTACAATCTGTTTAAATCTAAATATTTTCTCGGATTTTTATGCAAAAATGTAGTTTTAATATGACATAAATACTTATCTGTAAAGAAATTTGTGGAATGTTTTTAGCTTTAGCGTTTTGACTTTGTTCAGTACGCCGAGTATGAATGCAATTTCCACAGATATTGCATAAATTATGTTTACATTAAAGCATGTAAATTATAGTTTGATATGACTTAATTAATTAAACTAGCCTTGGCAATAAATGAGATACAAGTAAAAGTTAATAGTTGCTTTCACAGAACTCGTTATTTAAACGATGTGCTGCAGACGTCACAGTAACTCAACTCCCTCTACTGACTTTTCAGAAAATGCACTGCAAACCCATTACAACACACTCAAGTAGTCTAAATAAAACACACACACACACACACACACACACACATATATATATATATATATATATATATATATATATATATTTTTTTTTTTTTTTTTTTTCCTGGACATGATTTAAACTTGGTCAATCATGCACATTCCTTATGTATACTTCTATTAATCATCTACACCATTTAGTCCACATCAGTGATTTCAGAAACATATAGGTCTTTTATAAACATTAAAAATAGACGTGAGAAAATGGCTGTTAAGTATTGATTTTTTTAAATTATATTTGTACTGATTATAATAATCATGGTTCTACATTACAATATCATTTCAAAACTTGGTGTTAGGTTGTTTAATGACACAATCATATAAAAGAATTCTGTGGGAAAAAAGCTACTTTACCCTTTCAACTTCCATTCCAAAAAAACAAACAAAAAAAAAAACCTGTCTTCGACAATTTATATAGCAGCATTTCAAGAAAAAAAAAAAAATCAACTGCTCTCATCCAAATGTAAACTCTACCATATTTAGTTGCCAGACTACTGGAACCTCAAATGCAACTGGGTTCTACAGTCTACAGTCAGTAAAAAATCTAAACTTAAATGCTGTTAGAAATGTTATAACAGGCCAGTATTACCTCTTATATCAATGAACCAAAGCAAAAATCATAATCAATACACACACACACATACAAAAAAAAAAAGGATAACTAAGCACAAAATAATGGATTTGCCATAGCCATTCCTGTCCACAGACCTGAACCCTATATGGAAAACATAAGAACAGAGTTAATCAACATGAAGCTGGGAATCTGAAGTGTCTGCAGTGATTCTGTAAAAGGGAATGTCCTCAGGTCTCTAACTGTCCCTAGGCATCCATGCAAAAGAAGACAAGTCAGTGTGTTCTATTGGTCATAAAACTGTCCTGTCCTTCAACTGGGGATCTCATAAAACCTGCAATAAAAATAGTACAATTTACATTCCATGGTACACAACCAATATAACAAAGCTGCCCAATTCTGTTTCTAAAGATCTACCTCCCAGTAGAGCCTATGTCTAACTCTTATTCAACACACTCCTGTATAATTATCAGCTGCTCCTAAAAATGTTTATTACCTGCTTTGAGTATGGAGCTGAACTTTGCAAGAAGGTATACCTATAAGATTAGGATTGGTAACACCTGCATCATATACTATCTCAACTGGTATCTGTTATTACAAAGTATTATTCCAAGTTTAATTTCACTTCAGCTTAAAAGAAAACAAATACAACGATGGACAACTAAAATCCATGTTTGTTACATAGGAACACCTTTCACTAATGTGCTATGAACTAGATTTGTCCACAAATTCCTCTGTGATAGTAAAAGAAAACACATTAATAACAATAAAATGGTATATCCCCATGCGGTTTTTTAATAATCTGACTATAGTACTTTTTAAAACGTATCATCTTTAAGTTTGCTTAATAATACTAGCCTTTGCTATCTGGCAAGACCTTACGAGAAAGGCATAAAAGTAGCTTTTTATGTTAATTTACAGTCATTTACATTGCTTACAACTGCTTATTTATTGTTTGAAATTTGAATTAAAACTTACAGAAACTGAAAGCTTACACTTTGTTTCGTATCACAAGCAGAGTTGCCATTTTCGCGTGAAATTTACACGGGCAACGTCAAAGCCTGAGACACAGCATCAAAGCTTTTCTCTGGCAACCCTGTTTGATCAGATGACCAAATACAGTGCACACCTTAATAATAAAACACACATACAGACAAGAGCCCAAAATATGAACATATTGCTACCTTAAAAAGCATTCGGGTAAACAACTTCTGGTTTATGGTATGTTCCGAAATGCATGATCAACTTGGATCACATGTGCATTAATAACAAATCACATTACAGCTTTGACGTCATTGAACTGCCGTAAGCTGAATTTGACCTGTCGCAAAGGTCGCAGAGTACATTGCAAATGTTAGAAACGGCAGATATCTGAAAGCGTGCAAGATGTTCAGCGTAAGACCCACACCGTTCAATATTTTAACCTCCGCTATGTTTTAGTTAGTTCATGAAACATAAAATAAGTATAATGTATATCTGTATACACATAAACCCAATAGGCCTTACACCTTCATGCTACTACTAGCCATGTAGCCAATCTTGATTTCTTTTAAAAAAAAAAAAATACTTTAATATACCAAGTTCATTTTCAATTTATATTTTAAATTACGTCTACTTTAAGCGCTGTACCATACTTTAGATTGAAAAAATAATCACAATATTAACTTACTGCAACGCTTAACTAATTTTGTATTTAAATTATATCTACCTATTAAAGTTACCATTAATATTTTATTTATACAATTCATAAACAACTGTCAGATTAAACTGAAAATGTATAAATCCACAGAATACAGAAATAACGTTAGATGAAACCTCATTTATTACAAACTTTAAATGAGTACTTATTGGCAGTTCACATACAGCTTTGGCACATGGAACATTCAATGAAAACCATTAACATCAGTACAGTAGCGTTTCAAACAAAACAAATACTGAGAACAAAGACTAACACTAACAGTGCACTATGAAATAATTTGTACTAGAAACAGTAATTTTTTGTGCATATTACCAGTTGCCTCGCTGAACGTGCTAAACAAGAGCGGCAGCTTCCCAATCTTCCACAACTTGCGCAGCTTCACCATCCGTCACTGTGTTGCCGTCGTTAGCAGCGACCAAGGATTGGTCCACACGATTTTGTGAAAGGGGCTGAATTAACGAGGTAATTAAGGAATCGTTATTAACCCTCTGGAGTCTAAGGGTATTTTTGGGGCCTTGAGAAGTTTTGTCATGCCCTGACATTTGTGTTTTTTTCAGTTTCTTATAAATATCTAAATGGGTAAAGTCTGATATCACTGTAATCAGCACAAACTGGGCTATAATAATATGTGAAATGCATGCATGTACATGATTGTATTTTTGAGAAAAAAAATGTTATGCATGGTTAGTGAAAAACTAAAAATGTTAAATCACTTGAATAAGGCAATAAAACACATACATAAAATTGGTTGCCGGAAAAGTTGAGAACTGGAGCTTGTAGCCTAGAATTTTTCTTTCTGAATGATGTGAAAATCATCTTGTTTACTCACTCACAGAAAACAATATATTGATTTAAATTTTCTAAAACACTTTTTGTTGGTAAAAGTCATATGCGAGTAGGCGTCAACTATCATGAATATCATTGTGATTTACACCTGAGAAGACAAAGCCCTGCATAATGAGCTGCATAATGAGCCTCTCATTCAACTGTGCCACTGTGAGGGAGGACTTACAAGAAAGAATGTGAGAACAAAATAAAAGTATATAATTTTATGTTTGTAGTTTATTAAGAATATATTTAATTATCCCACAACATAATTTAATATCCACTTGGGGGAGCAGTTAAACAGTTTATTAGGAACAATCAAAGCTGACTTTCAAATTTTTTGGCATCCTTTCTCTAGTCACACAATCCTTCAGAAATCGTTTTAACAATCTTATTTTCTACCAAATAAACCCCATTTATTATCATCATCATTATTATTATTATTATTATTATTATTAATGTTGAAAAGAGCTGATAATATTTTCAGGTTTTTTTAGGGGGAATAAATCGAAAGAACTGCATTGTTTTTACATTTGTTAGAGTTATCTCTATTTGTCACATTTATATTATTTACATCAAGCTTTTGAATGGTATAGTATTGTATATTGTTATTGAAACTTCATAATGTTTCACTTGATTATACATTTAGTCAGGAATTATAGTTTGGAAAAAGTATTTGGAAAAAGTCTAACTAGTAAAATGTTTACACGTTATGTGAAAACTAGTACAAATAAATAAAAAGAGACTTACTCATGTTTATGATCTCTGCTGAATAAAGTGCTTCATTCTTTTTTCTGAGGAAATCCATTTCTCAAATCCTCAACCACATCACATCTTTTTGGGGTGAATTATGTCTTAGTCCTCTCATCGCGAAGCAAACAGTAAAATAAAATAAAAACTTGAAGAATAGTCTGGCTGCTTTTTCTTCTGTGTGGGCGTATTCAAGCCGCGCGCTTCAGTTTGAATCTGAATAGCGCGTTCAGCGCGGGGGCGTGGTCACATTAGATATAATGAGCGGAGATATGAAAAACAGACATTGCGTTGTTTTCATATGGATTACTTTATCTCAGAATATTTGTCTTCGGCAGCACTTGTTTAGTTTAAAAGTAGACATTCCAGGCTTTCTATAGATATCTCTCTCATGTCTCTTCGTTGAGTATTCACGGAGTTACAGTTCATTTTAATGAAATGTTTGTACATGACGATCAGCGGAGACAAAGACTGTAGACAGCGCACCTTGTTTGTTATCTTTATTTTATAAGTGCACAAAGGTTTTTTGTTATTATGTCTGTATCCAAAAAAACTAGACCCTTTACAGATTCGATTGATGTATTGCTCTTATCTGTACGATTAAAACTGAGAGTGTAATTTAAGTTCTTTTCGGGGTTATCAGGTGAAAATGACTCAAAACGCATATATGCGTTAATCGACTCGAAAGGGTTAACGCAGATTTCTACCTCTGGCAAATTAAGGAAATGCTCCTCAATGGTTTCCACGTTGTTTTCTGAATAGGCGACGCGGTATCTGGCCAGGTAAGCGTTGATGCAGGAATCGGTCACCGTCAGCGAATGTTCCTGCTGGTCAGCGGTGAGAACTATCGTTCCTCCGTATGTTAAGCCGTAGACCGATGACCGCTGCAGCAGGTTGCAGGCATCACACCTGTGAGTAATGGAGTTGGCAGAAATTTGATTTTGAAGACCGTGGCACCTCGGACAACGATGTCTGGCTCGGATTTGAACCCCGGAGACCACACCGCGCAAAGTCGTAGAAGCAGCGCCGTCATCGGGATCATCCCTGCCCTCATCAGGTACGTCCAGTTGGGTTATCTCCACGACTCGAGTAGATGGAGTTGTGGTTAAACGAATAACCCCTTGCATCTCTCTCGTTGCCAGGTTGGAAAAGCAGTAGGATTTGGAGACGTCGACCTGGGATATTAGGCTATCCCACAAGGTAAGCTTGATTTCCCCCGTAGTGTCAGCGACCCATATCTCCTTCAGCTCACATTCCTCCCGGTTAACCAAGACGATTTTACTAAGTGCAGCACGGGACAGGACCTTAGCTTCCAGCTCGCCTACCTGTAAGCATAAAAATTATAATTTAGCTGCTGAGTAGATCTAATAGCCTAACGTAGACTTTTTTTTTAATATAAGATATGCTATAGTGTACTCACATTTTGTCTCGGTCCTAGCGCTTTGACGGCCGCTACATCCATCCTCCTGCTGCCCGAAGGTGCTATCCGGGAGAACGGTACGGTCACTACGTCAAGGCTTGTTGTTTTAGAACAGATCACGTCGAATCCGTCTGGATCGGAGAAACCTGCAGGACGAAATATCTGGTTAAGTTTATAATTAAATTGAATGACTTGAACATCCAAATTGAAAAGCACCATCATTTTTACTGTGCATTAGAGTCTACTTTTACACATTTTTGTAAAGTCTAAACTTTAACACTTTAACTGTACACAACAATTATAAAATAGATACGAAAAAAATCCTTAATACAGTAGTCAATAAAGTGTTTTTTTCTTTAGACATGTTCTAGGCTGTGACACTTACTGAGGCTGCGGCGAACATTCTTCAGCTTCACTGCCGTCCCGTTCTTAGAGGCTTGCGAAAACGCGGTTAATTTCTCCAACGAAAAACTAACAACTTTATGAAATTCGTGTCTTCCGCTCTGTATCACAGCAGTAAAATACTTGCTGTTTTTTTTAGAGCTTTTTGCTGGAGACACGCTATGAAGATAGCCTTCTACGGCAGAATCCTCCACTTTGCGCGCTTTTGCGGGGCTGGCCATGGTCAACTTGCTTCTCCGGCGTCCGTGCAGCAATGGTAAGAAATCCGGAGCCGACGACGTGTATATGACCATGTATTATTACTAAATTACTTTGAACTTGCATGATATCAAAGCAATGTTTTTATTTTACCTAAATAACAAAGCTCCGACCAAGACCCAAACATCGTCTTAGCTCTGACACCTGTGAATGTTGAAGTATTTGGCATTAAATGTAGGCTCTTATTGCAAAACGTGAAGACTTGTCTAGTTCCAGTCTCTTTGATGTCAGATTTTAAACCTATATAGCCTAAAGTTAGATTTGAGGCCTGTGTTAAAGAAATAATCTGCCCTTTCAAAATTGCAAACTTTTATAGGCTAAGTGTCTAATAAATTGCAATTACAAATCTAATGCTTAAATGTGTAATAGGCTACGTACAAAATAAATAGCTTAAATTGCTTTGTCAAATGTCTATTTAGGCGACATGCTAAAATCATTCTCAAAACGGCTGCTAAAGTAATAGAAAATCAAATTTAATAATAATAATAATAATAATAATTAAAAAAAAATACATTTAGGGGTATAAAATTAACATTATTCGATAATCATAGCCTCCGTGTCTGCGCCGAATGACAAGTGTTTCCGCTGATTGATCTACCGAACATCAAAACGTGCCGGCATCAATTGTTTTTCATTACACGCAACACAATAGTTACCCGCTTTCAGCTGTTTACGGATTTTTAAATGTTAAACTGTCTGCTTCTCATGAACCAATCTCATAGTCGCCGTTGAAAACACGCGTGCAAAGCCAGTGATTTTCAATTCTGTTTCTCGAGTCCCACTGCTCTGCACATTTTGCATGTCTCCCTTATCTGAGGTAGGCGCTAAACATTTGAGTCCATGGAGCTATTTCCTAGTTAGCTGATGATCTGAATCAGGTGTGTAAATTATTGACGCATACAAAATGTGCAGAGCTGTTGTTGTCCCCAGCAACAACTTTGAAAACCACTGTACAAATCCAAAACGCGCTTATTACATTTATTTACATTTTACATTAAATGCAATAGTCGTCCATTAATTCCAGTGAGTGTAGGAATTGCACAGAACTTAATCTTAACCCTTAAACTTTTTTTTCTTTTTTTATTAACGCTGTCAAATAACAAAAGTAATTAAAAGAGAAAATGAAATGAATTTGTTGTTTTTAATAAAGTGTTTTTTTATTTATTTCTTTTATTTTTTTTTTTATTATTATTATTTGACGTCATAGTGCTTGACAGTAGGGTTCATTGAAATCTGCTTAAAACTGATAATCGGTGATCCCCGCGAAATTCATACTGGTTAGAAAAGTGTTCGAGTTATGTCCGCCTCGCTCTGATTTCATGCTGACAGTGACATGTGCCAAAACACTCTCGCAACCTCGAAGCGGCTGTGTCGGATTGTGCAGTCCAGCGCGGTTGCTCTCCACCGACTGCGCTGATCAAAACCGTAATGAGGAACAACTGACTGACAGCACAGTTTCATCTTTATTGGTTAAGACAACCATGACGGCGCGATCTCTTCTAAAATATTTAATGTATCTGATATTATGCTAATATACGCTATTTAATCTATGTATTTAAATTATGCAGAGATGTTCCCAGACAGCGTAGTCTTTATATAATTGATCTCTTATTTCTATACAAATCTAAAATACCCTACATATTTTTATTAAAGTAAAATGTATGATTAAATATGCATAAATCTGTAAGAATAATCAGCTTGTTATAGTTCAAAATTAAGTTACAAATAATAATGTAAATCTTATGAATTGATTGTGCAAATTGTATTGAAGACTACACAACTAAAAAGTCTGTACCTTTTTTTGTACACTATTTCTAAAATACTTTTAGTAAGAAGAGATTGCACAGACATAAATTTATTATTTATAATAATATTAATATTTTAAAGACATCAAACCTATTAAAATATAAAGTGTGTGTATATATATATATATATATATATATATATATATATATATATATATATATATATATATATATATTTCTTGCAGGCTGCGTTGTCAAATGAATCCTGTCAAACCTAAAACTTTTATAGTCAAGCTGCAAAAATGAAAAACAGCGTGTACACACACACACACACACACACACACACACAAAATATATAATATATTGTCTTTGTTTTATAGATGCACCAATGAAGAGGACACACTGCTGCGAAGGCTCTGCTAATTTCTGAAATAGACTCTCACTGCAGACCACAACATCCAGGGGGCGTTGTTAGATCCTGATCCAACCAATCCCTCGTTATATTTACCTAAACCTACTCCTAATCCCTAAACTCACCCTTCACTCCTAAACCCACCCTTCTCCAGTCCCTTCTCCACTCCTAAACCCACCCATCTCCACTCCTAAACCCACCCATTTCCACTCCTAAACCCACCCTTCTCCACTCCATACAACCACACCCCTTGTATGTTGTGGTCTGCAACAAGCCTTACTTGGATATTTCAGAACTTATCAGAGCTGACTACTGCAGAAAGTCTCTGACCGATGGGTGGTCTCACCATCTGTCTGTAAGTTACAACTTGCAAAATACTAAATATTATTTGCACCATTACATTATATAAGGTTATAATGAGAGACTGAATTTCATAACATTTAAACAACTTTTGGTATTGTATTTTAAGACCGCTACTGGATCATGTTATTCAACTTCACTTTACTTCACAGACAGCTTATGTCCCACCAGCTATCTTCTGAACAAATGCTATCATTCAGCCATCAGATGGCACTTGCAATCATATGACATTCACAATATGTTTTTCTTTGCAGCATCTGCAGTCAAAGAAAAGAGTCCCATGGAGCCAGCTGTGGTTCAAAAACCATCCTTGAGGTATTTTTATATTTCAGTTTGACATCTAAATACCCACATCTTCAATATTAAGCATCTTGTATTCTGCCTTCTTTCCTGTATGGTTTTTTTTACACTTCCAGGATTTGTGGAATATACAGTATTTTGTATTTGTATGTCAATGTGTTTGTAAATATCGTAAATATTTTAAATATATTGTAAATATCATTTATTATGTAAATTGTTTTAATTCTGAAAGTTGATATCATTTTAAAACCATTTTTGTACATCAAGCTGTTGTTGGTTCTTAGGCAAATAAATCATTTTTCTCCCCACAAAACAGTCCTGCATACTATGTATGAATACAATAACAATATCCAAAATGTAATTGTTTTTATTTATTATTCTTATAAATTGTCGTGATATTAACACAATACATTTAACATCTATAAAATTACACTCTTCTCCTATAGTAATGCCTGCATAATATTCTGGTCCATACGTACAGTGTCTTAAACACAACTAAAGTACAAATAAGTTTCATTATCACACAGATGAAGCTATCCCTCAATTTATGACAAGGCTCCTTATGATCCAGCACATATAAAATTAGGAAAGTAGATCTTACATGAAAATTTCTTCCTATACAAAACAAAGAGTTAAACAATACTGTACATAAAATATAAGAACAACATATGGGCAAAATGTATACATTCACAGAATTTTTGAAGAAAATGTGAACAATTGTCCAAGGTGAGACAAACATGGTACAAATAGGGTGTCAATATCCAGTAAAACACTTCAGAAGAATGGAGCAAACATGTCACAAATTTCTTTGCAATTAATTATTTTACATTTTTTGATTAACTGATGTTTATTCAAATTATCACCAGCAGACATACCTAATAAATCAACCAGGGTGTGTGTGTGTGTGTGTGTGTGTGTGCGTGCGTGCCCACACATTTTGTTTTATATAGATATTTGAAATAAATGATAGGTGATACACAACTTGCAACAAGACTTCTTTTCTTAAATTTCTATGTCATTTTTTTTCAGGTTTCATTGCAATCATAATCTGGCATAATAGTAAACATTATATATGTATGAATAAATTGTTAAACTTCCACTCAATGTGATCTTAAATGCTTGAACAGTAATATTAAATAATAGTAATATATATTTTTCTAGATGAATCAATCATCGAGACAATGAACTGTAATGTTTTAGTCTTTAGTGAGCCCATTAGTGGTCTTCCAGTGACATCTAGTGGTCGTAAATGCAATTTATCATACAACACTGTCTCTTTAACCTTTATAACTGTTATATGTTGTTGTTTTTTGCCCAATTTGTCTTAAATTGTGTATGCTTCTTTGGAATGAAATTATGCATAATTTTACTATCTAGATAATAGTACTGCACTGATTTTAAATAACCTAGATATGGCTGACAGTAAAAGAATAGAACAGAATTACAGACACACACAAACATGAAATGTTTAAACTACTATATTAATACTCAATAAGCATGCTTAAACCCACACACAGATGCACACATTTTGTTATATATATATATATATATATATATATATATATATATATAGATAGATAGATAGATAGATATTTGAAATGAATGATAGGTAATAAAACCTATTGCAAGTCTTCTGTTTTTATGGGCTTCTATGTCATTTTTCAGGTTACATTGCAAAAATAATCTGGCATAATAATAAACATTAGATATATCTGTATGAATAAATTTGTAAACTTTGACTCAGTGTGATTTTAAATGTTTGAACAGTAATATTAAATAATAGTTATATACATATTTCAAGATAAATCCACAGCAAATCCATAAACTGTAATGTTTTAGTCTTTAGTGAGCTCATTAGTAGTCTTCCGGTGACATCTAGTGGTTATAATTGCAAGTTTTTATTCAACACTGGGTTTTGAAGCTTTATAAATATTACAGTGTTCTTTTTTACCTAATCTCTCTTAAATTTTGCATGATTGTTTAGAAAAAATACAGCTCTAATGCATGTGTGATTATATTACCCCTTTTTTTTTTGCAGTTTAATGCCATTCACAACAGAAATCTTTTGTTTTTTAGGCCATTTTAACTGTTATAGCACCAGCTATTTTCTGATCTTAATGAAACTTTGCATGCTTGGTGGGTCATCTTTCACATGTTATAACCAAGTTTCATAAAGTTTTGAGTTTTTGTTTCAGTTGTATAGGCTTTAGGTTACATGTGGCCACGGCCCTTTCCTAAATGACCTCTTATAGCTAACCAAAGGACAAAATGCAACATATTTTTGAAAATTATTGATCTAGAGAGTCCTGAGAATATTACTGCAGTGGTTTGATCAAGACTGAACAAAAAACCAGGTGACCCAAAACATTCAAATTCGTGGACCAATTTTACGAAAAAGGCTATAACTCGGGAACAAAATGAGATATCTTCACCAAACTCAGAACTCATATGCATGAACAAAAACTTTAGTCAAATTATTATTATTTTTTCCATATCTGCCACTTGGTGGCGCTACAGGATGAAAAAAATTCAAATGGCTATAACTAAGCAACCGTTGATCCAATCAACTTGAAAATTGATATGGCCCAATGTGGCACAAGTGCTCTATGAGGAATTTCACTTATCTTAAAAAACATGGCCGCCATTGGCCAAACAACTTTAAGCACCTATTTGACAAGGTTAATGGAAGTCGATCGGAATGAAACTCGGTGGGCATGTTCGACTCATTGCCCTAAAGGTCTGTAAGTATTTTGAAAGAAATTGCCCACAACATTGTCACCTCCCACAGAACACAACAAAGCGATTTGATTACAGTGCCACCTATTTTCCAAAAATGATAATGCATCGTTTTACTGGAGTTTTACTGGCTGTTTCAATTACACACTTCCAATAATTGCTTTTCTTACTCGTTGCATTTGGTCTGATGCTCCATGCCATGCTTAGCTCCTCGCTGTGGAACTTTTATTAACGATTTTCAGCCATTTCAATTACAATCATGCAATTATTAATTTCATTATTCATTGTTGCATTTGGTCTGATGCTACATATGCTTAGCTCCTGATGTTGCCGCTGGAATGCTTGGCCCCGTGATTGCTGCTTGCAGCTATCAAACCAAGCCAAAAAAAAAAAACCTTACACTGTAAGTTCCTGCTGACTTTATTCTTCATCTGAAACGGAATACTGACTAGAGAGCATGGTTTTGTGTTTGCGCTCCTCCTCTCTGTCGCTCACTTATTGCAATCTTACGGTTGGAGGGGTGTGTTTAAGGATATTCTGCCCGAGCCTTCAAACTGATGTCATCAGAAAAGGAATGCCATTCCAAACAGAAGTAAATGTCCACATTTTGATTAAAGATTACAAAAACAACAACAACAAAAAAAATGCACAGATTAACTTTTTACATCATTAGCAATGTGCGCTAGTAAAGTAAACAAAGTCAATTTTGATTTCATGTGGACTTTAAAAAAAACTATTAATAAAAGAAAAAATAAGTAACTCCCGCCAGAGTGTCTCTTTTGGGTCACTTTTGCAGCAGGATGTAGAAGAAATGCTAATTCAATATGATACCTTGAATATCACATACACTTTAGACCTCAACATCACTTCACTTGAAGAGCTTACGGCCCCCTCCCTGCAAATGCACACAGTCATCAACGGTCAGAAGACCTCAACTGCTACAGACACCAGCAAGTTAATCATTTCAACGTCCCAATTCTTCCCAAAGCACTCTACTCAAAGGACAAGACCCCACCTTACCAGGAAAACTCACACCTGGCCCTGTCTGTCCAACTCCAGACAAAAAACCCAAGAAAAGCAAAACTGCTACATCTACCACATCTACTACTGCTGAAGACCTTGCCTTAGATTACATCACACATTTGTTTGATGACTAGTTTATCTATAAATGCTAACTACACAGGTTTAGTGTTCAATTTCTAAAGTTTGAAGTAAAATAATGTTGACATAATGTGTCAAATTTCTGGTAGAGCACTTCCGCTAATGGTATTTGTATTGTGATACAGTAGTTTCGCAGCCACTGTATAGAATTTACAGGCTAGTTTACTTTTAATAAGGGGTGTCATTATAACTGGTATAAGCATAAAAACTACATGCAAACACTTGTTTTGACCATAATCCACACACCAGAACTGAATGTGGATGGGGACACCCTATGAATTGCACGCCCCTTCTAAAGGGAGAAGTTGTTTGTCGGCTCTGGTTAAAACTGAAAGCCTTAAACTTAAAGAAACCACTGAAATTTCCGTACGTTTGTTCTTTTCACTTCATTGATGGCAGACCCATGAAAAATCATCCCATTCCCCGAGGAACGATGCTGCAGTGAAGACTTCGAGGCGACGTCTCGTCAGGATATATCCACAAACAGGTATGTTACAGCTTCTAGTTAAGTTACGTGCTATAACAAAAATACATTGTTTAAACTGTTTCTTTAACGATGACACTCCTATTGGGCATTAATAATATTTAGTGCTAAGATGAAGTTGATAAAAGAAGAAAACTGTAACAAAAAATGTCATAGATGGATTGCCAATAATTACAATTATGTAATTTATTAACTCTTGAGTTGTTCCAAACCTGTGTTCATTTCTTTTTGCTGCTAAATATAAAGGAAGATATTTCGAAATAAGTTTTGTTACCAAGCAAATCATAGTAATAAGAAATAATATTATGGAAGTGAATAGGATCCAAGAATAGTTTGTGTATTATCACTATTCCAAATATATTCCTTTGTGTAGAACAAATACATTCATACAGGTTTAGAACAACTTGAGGTTAAGTAAATTACCAAAATGTACATTTTTTGGGTGAACTATCTCTGAAAGCCACTAAACATTACTGTGATTGTATTGAATTGAATACCACTGTACTGAGTCTGGAACACCATGTTGCCATGAACAAAATACTTTTACTACTTTTTGTAAATAGGGGTGGAGAATTGATCAGTTTCTCCTGAGCATCTAACTGACTTCAGTGTTGTGTTTTGCAGATTATGAGCAAGGTATCCATGAGACTGCACGAACTGAGTCATTGCAGATGTATCTTCAGTACAGTGATGCCTGAAGTCCAGGCATTGACGGACCACGCTTATGTCTCAGGGGATAAGCTTTTAT
Organism: Carassius auratus; assembly: GCF_003368295.1. Lineage (NCBI taxonomy): Eukaryota > Metazoa > Chordata > Actinopteri > Cypriniformes > Cyprinidae > Carassius > Carassius auratus. The sequence goes on from NC_039246.1 coordinate 28,357, forward strand.
TGTACTCTGTTAAACTCTGCACTTCCAATTTTAAGATGCACATAATGGAATTGTTGAATGAATTGTTAATGAATTAATTGTTTGCACATTTGCCTCTTGTACATTCCTGTGTATCTTAATATTTAGACTACAATCTTTAATAATTGCACTGTCCATGGAGCGGACCTGACTCACATTTCACTGCTAGTTATATATGCTCTATATAATCATCTTTGTGACATATAAAAATCTTGGATCAAATTCTACTGACCATCATGAAGCTAAAGTGGAATTTATTTCAAGGGGATCTTGCTGAATGCTTCGAGGAGCACATGAGTCTACATTTTTTATGGAATTTAGAATGGTGTAGTAATTTTGGATACATTGTTTTAAATAATGTTTGGAATTATTTAGTTTTACCATTAAATATACAGTTTTTACACATTTTGTTTAAATATCTTATATAATAAAAAATGTAAATAATGGTCAATTTGTCTTATTTTTTTAAATTCATGGAACAAATGGAAAAAATTCTGAATAGTGCTGTAAAATGAATAATTGCATCCAAAATAAAATGTTAAATATATAAAAAGTACTCATTTATTTTAGTTAAAAAATGATTAATTCTGCACTATATAGTATATAATAAACTTATGGATAAGGGTAAAAAAAAATAATCACTACTACTTTAAAACAATAAATGATTTCACAGATGAAAGAGAAAACTTTAATCATTAAATTCAATCATTAGACATTAATCATTTACCAGTTACCTAAATCCTCAATGCAATCACATAACTACAGGGATTCACGTCTGTTTTTAAAATCATTAATTCACTTTCTGTTTTATGTACCAGCACTCAACCGACTTTCCCGCTGTGCAGGTGATTGATATTGTGATTATTGATAAATGCCTCATTTCGTTTTGGCTCTTGGAGTAGACAGGTCTATGATGCGAATTTTAAATGAAATATTTAAAAGTAATTGCAGTCCACTTCTTAATTTCTTCCTCCCACTGTGTCGTACCCTGCAGATGTGGTAAATATTTGTGACTAATCACGGAAAGTTGGGACAAGTCAGTTCTGGGGCATTTTAAGTTATTCACAGATTCTGAAAGTGTAATCTCCAAGCTTTCCAACAATATGTAACACGTGGATAATATTTGGAGAAGTTGTGGCCATTTGAAGGTAGGCACTCATAAGGCAGAAAATGGCCTCTAAAGATTGTGCAGTTCTCACTTGTTTTCACTGCTGGGAGTGACAATAGAGCTCATTTACATCTCATTTACATAAGCCATACCCCCTGTAAAGCTCGGACCGCATACTATTAATAATAAAGGAGAGTGCATTGTAAATGTCAGTAATTTATATTTTTTTTACATAAAAATGATTTAGTGGCTGAAATGTGAGTTTTATCTTTTTATAGAACCTTTTTTGTCAACACTCTATTTGAACTTATGCATTGTAGATAACATTGCAAGACACTCCTTTAAAATCTGGCCATCGTTTTTAATGTTATTATTTTATTGTTCATGTAAACAAGAAGTACATATTGATGCTAATTTCATTTTGTTATTTGCTGGTTTTCCACATAAAACTTGGTGACGTGATTTCATTGTGTAGCATTAGGACTTTTTGAACACTTTTTCTTTTATTCTGTGATAACCGTGATCATTTTGGTCACTATAGTCATGAGATGAAATTTTCATGCCATTTCATCTCTAGTTATGATCAACAAAAATTCAAGGACTTGAAAAGTGGGGACACATTTAAAAAATAATAGTATTGCTCCTTCCCGCACCCAAAACTAGTCGTCTGTTAATAAGAGTCTTAAACAAGGACTGGTGGAACGTGGTCCTGTTCCACTTCGCATACGCTGACAGGAAGCATAGTTTTTTAATGACAGGACACTTATTTATGACACTCTAGTCACCAGGAAGAACAGCTCGTTCCGCGTGTCATACCTCATTATGCTGTCTCTACGTCACTGCGCATGGGCAGTACTTTCCCGTTTCGGTTTCCAATCCGATCAAGTGTTTACATGTCTTCTCACTCCGATTACAAAAGAGATTATCCACCCCTTACAATCCAATCAAAATTTTTGTCGGATCTGGCCAATTCAATCCGATTGACGTGTTTACATGTGACTTTTTTTTATTTTGATTATGCTTCTAGTCCTATTACGATCGGATTAGTGTCCATGTAAATGCAGCTAATCACAGAATACGTCATTTATATTTATATTTTGGGTCTGTACCAATGGACACAGTTTGTGGAAGTAGAATTCCCAACTTCTAATGAAGTTTGAGATGCAAGTTGCAGATTTCTTTTTGTCCACTAACATGTTGTCTGGCAACAATTACACAAAGGTTGTCCTCTTGTTCAAATTCATGAATATGGGGATGGTAAACAAGAACACCTTCTTCTCCATTTAAGACAATTACTGTGTCAACACAATAAAGAACTTCTGGGAAGAGAGAAGTACAGTTATATGTAAGCAACTAAATGTTGTTGAGTTATATTTAGATTTTTTTCAGCGGATGGCACTGTGCACAATACTGCAGCTACACCTCCAAGATGACGCCAAAGAGATAATTTGTGTTGCTACCATAGACAAGCGGCAGACATCATGGAACTCTGTTGTCATGGAGAAGGAAGGTTTCATCCAGACTGTGGACAATCTTACATCAGAGATAAAGATAGTGGAAATCTGCACAGATGCTCATGTTTAGATTGGTGCCCTTGTCAGTAAGTATTAATCTGACACATTGTGTGAATACATGTCTATAACAGTAATATTAATATTGGAGATTCGAAAGAACTACTTTTTCGATCTGTTCCTAGATGGTTAGTCCGATTCTCGCCAAAATTAGCTCAGATCATCTTCAGACCATGCTGACAAAAAGTTATGGAATTCAAGTTGATTCTTAAAAACATTATGGAAAAATGCAAACAAATTCAACAAAAAGCACACAAAAATGGTTGTGAGGCTATATCTACGCAATGGTTTGGCATATTGAGACCAAACTTGGTGTGTGTTATAACAAGCATGACCTGAGGGTACCTGTAGTGTTTCTGCACAGTGCCCTAGTGGTCAGGAGATATGAAAAATGCATATGTTTGGTCATAACTTCTGAATGTTTTGGTTCGGTGCATCATGTTGAATCAAATAATACCCAGTTTTCATTTTGAATTATTTTCTGAAATGCTGTATTTTACTAACGCATTAGCATATCGTTACCAAATTATTTACAAAAATGTTCCACACCATGCCCTCATGGTACTCAATGTTTTGGGCACAGTGCCACCTTGTGATCAAAAGTTATAAAGAAATTTACAAAATTACTAATAATGTTTGAATAAATTGGACTATTGGAATGAAAGTGGTCTCCCTATATTCTTTGGGTCATGCCAAGAACATTGATACCAATTATGGCAATATTGGCCAAACTTCCTGTCCGCCGATTTAATTCAGTGCCACCTTGTGATCAAAAGTTATAAAGAAATTTACAAAATTACTAATAATGTTTGAATAAATTGGACTATTGGAATGAAAGTGGTCTCCCTATATTCTTTGGGTCATGCCAAGAACATTGATACCAATTATGGCAATATTGGCCAAACTTCCTGTCCGCCGATTTAATTCAGCGCCACCTTGTGGTCAAAAGTTATGATGAATTTTAGAAAAATGATAATAACTTAAGCTTACATAATCCTATTGTAATCAAAATGATGTTGATAGATTCCTTGCATCATGGTGACAGCATCGATACCAATAATTGACTGAACTTCCTGTCCACCATTTTGATTCATGTTGAAAACCTACTTTTTAAACTCCTCCTAAATTGTTGGTCCAATTTTCACCAAATATGGCTCGGATCATCTTCAGACCAAGCTGGCAAAAAGTTATCGATTTCGTATTGATACACAAAACGGTTTTCGTTTAATGCATGAATGAATTTGCTGGAAAGATGCCAAAATACATCTGAGGGCTGCATCTCTGCAAAGGTTTGACGACAACAGACATATACATTTCTTAAGTAGGAAACCGAACTCCCTGTACTGTCCGCCATTTTGATTTATGTTAAAATCCTACTTTTTCTAACTCCTCCTCAACTTTTGGTCTGATTTTCACCAAAATAGTGTAACAACTGCAAGAAGATCAGGGAAGGCAGAGACCAGCACACTCAGATGGCAGTTAACACACAATTCTTTATTACTTGTGAAAACATAACACTATCTCATAAAACACATTACCCCCCTTTTCAGCCATTATTGGTCCACATGCAAAGCGGACGTGCTCACATCAGGCGACGAGGATACGAGGGAAATCTTAATCAGTTTTCATCCCTCAACAGACTCAATCAACTTCCTCATTCTCTGTAGTATTTAAACAGTGACATCGGTTGTGAGCTCTCCTAGCCCAAAGTCGTATCCCTAACTGTCTAACACATTTACACACCACTAACTGCCTATCTTCACCACTGGAGATACTAATTATCCTGAGCGGCCGTCTAGCGCTTCCCCACGAGTGAGAGCTCCCCGAATCTCTCTCGAACAGTACTCAAACCATCCTTAAATAATCATCTCCTCCCACATCAGCTGTACACTAACTTGATTAAGCAACAACCATTCATTCAAATTAAGGGGGCGTGTAATCACACCTAAATTCCAATTATTCCCTTGTCTTCATTACAACAGAGTCAGATCATCTTCAGATTATGCTGACAGGATAATGTACTGTCACAAACAATAAATTGCTTACAAAATTTATTAAATCAATTTTAACTTTAAAATTATAAGACATAGCTGAAATGGACTCTCAAGACACTGAAGAGTTCCTTTGCCCAATCAGGGTTTCTCAGTTTTCTACACAAATGACAACCTGTATCCACAAAACATCTTAAGGGTAAAATATGTCACAACATTACCATTTAGGTGAAAATCAATATTAAACGTAGGACTCCTAAATGTTTGCTTTAAGGATACAAATTGTTTTAGCACTAAAACTAGCTCTTAAATCTGTGAAACATTAGGAGTGATGAACGTGATTTGAGTAAGTAACATTCTAATCAATCAGTCAGAATTGAGGGACAGCCTATCATAAAATGTCAAGTCAAGCCACATTTCTTTATATAATGCTTTTAACAATACAGATTGTGTCAAAGCAGCCTTATAGTATTCTAAATAGAAAATAGTGTGTCAGTGAAAAAGAAAATTAAATACTTCATTGTCAATTAAAAGCAGCTCATAATTGAAATCTGTGCTATCAAGTCGACGATATCGCTGTAAATGAAGTGTCCCCAACTAAGCAAGCGACAGCGGCAAGGAACCAAAACTCCATTGGTGACAGAATGGAGGAAAAACCTTGGGAAAAACCAGGCTCAGTTGGGGGGGCAGTTCTGCCCTTCATCTTCATTTCGGGGCTACACTTGCTTAATTCAATGTGCTGTATTCTGCATGATATTGCATAAATCTAAAAATTCAAATGTTACAAAAATGGTTTCAGGTAGGTTATGTTCATTCATTTTTTATCATTTGTTTGAACTGCACTGTTTTTGTTCTGGACAAAAAAATATTGGAGTCAGTTTGTTACTTTATGTTTACTTATTTTTATTGAACTGGATAAACTGTTAAACCTTTATGTATTATATGTGGTGTCATGATTTGTTATCACAAAGACATATTATTGTATAATCATTTGGCATTTCATTTACTGTATACTCTTTCAATTTGCTTATTGAAAGAACAGCAGCAGTATGGTGTAACATTTATGTGAAACACATTTGGTACTTGCTATCTTGTATCTTTACTCATTCCTTTCATTTTTTCATGGCTTTGGGAAAACTTGTCTCGAATGTTTCTCTGCATCGCTTTTGCATAACTCCGGGTCGTCGACACCAAACTTTGTTGCAATTTCTTTCCAGGAATTAAATACCTTCTCTGAATCTTTAAAGTCTTTCCGCGAGCTATATATTTGTGAAACTCAGCTATTCGAGTGTATTCAGGAGATATTGTTCTATAGTAGGAACTCAGTGAAATGAGGAATGAACCGGAAAAAAAGCAAGTTAAAGGTGGTGGAGTTTCAGAACACACCCACCGATTGCAGGATTGCCACAGACCAATGGAAGCTCAAAAGTGTTTGAGAGCCTTGCTTTGGTGAGCTGGTTTGAACTTCTTTTTGGCCTGATTTTGTTCTAAATTACATCATATCAGTTCATTTTTTTTATTTAGTTTGAAGTGTACTGGGGCCTTAATCCGTTAAAGGATTTTTGGGCTGCATTAACTAGGTAAACCAGAACCGGAAACACTTCCCATTACACCCTATGTACTTGCTACATCATTATAAGAATGGCATCTACGCTAATATTTGTCTGTTTCTCTCTTGTTCCGAGGTCACCGTGGCCACCAGATCCAGTCTGTGTCCAGATCAGAGGGTCACTGCAGTCACCCGGATCCAGTACGAATCCAGACCAGATGGTGGATCAGCACCTAGAAAGGACCTCTACATCCCTGAAAGACAGCGGAGACCAGGACAACTAGAGCCCCAGATACAGATCCCCTGTAAAGACCTTGTCTCAGTGGAGCACCAGGACAAGACCACAGGAAACAGATGATTCTTCTGCACAATCTGACTTTGCTGCAGCCTGGAATTGAACTACTGGTTTCGTCTGGTCAGAGGAGAACTGGCCCCCCAACTGAGCCTGGTTTCTCCCAAGGTTTTTTCTTCATTCTGTCACCGATGGAGTTTCGGTTCTTTGCCGCTGTCGCCTCTGGCTTGCTTAGTTGGGGTCACTTAATCTACAGCGATATCGTTGACTTGATTGCAAATAAATGCACAGACACTATTTAAACTGAACAGAGATCACTGTATTCAATTATGAACTGCCTTTAACTGTCATTTTGCATTATTGAGACACTCTTTTCCTAATGAATGTTTTTCGGTTGCTGTGACACAATGTATTTTGTTTAAAGCGCTATATAAATAAACTTGACTTTACTTGACTTAATGATGAAGAAAGTACATTGGGTGTTATGGGAAGTGTTCCCGATTCCGGTTGTCCTAATTAATGTAGCCATAAAATCCTAAAACTAGATTAAAGATCCACCTCTTTAATCGGTCTTAAAATATCAGCTTTAAGGCAGGCGTTCACGGTGCGATTTTTGCTGTCGTACGAGTTCGCATGCAATTTTTTTCAATCGTGTGGAAACTGTGTATGCTCTTATGGTCACGGCTCGTATCATTTGCGAGGAATTAAGAGCCAAGCAGAATGGTTTACGAGCACTTTCCGACCATTTTTAAACATGTCTAAAAAGTTTGTGAGCTATCGGTTTGAATTCATGACGTGTGTGGTTGATCGAGCCGATTTGTTGCTCTATCTGAAGTTGACCAATCACGAACTAGGAAAACCACAGAAGAAGAAAGACGAAGACGATTCGAATGCATTGAATATGTGTTCTCTCTTATCGCTCTCACGGTACTTTAATGTCATACAGTGATCTTTCTGTGCAGCAGTGCTTCAAGTCGAATGCGTCTATCAACTTCGTGCGATTGCTTCGGAAATTGGCAAGTCGTAAAATCGTGTCGTATATTTTCTAGATTTTGGCCAGATGTTTAAAAAAAGATATTAAAGCATTATTATAAGATATTTCAAATGTTTGCTGCATGGATAAAAAACACTACTTGTTTAAATTTGTGTTTTGAGAGGGAAAAAAATTTCGCATTTTATTATTACATTCAGAAATAATGTAGGCTAAAATCGCTGTTTACAAACATAAACACAGGCTATTTTTCCCCTTCCCTCCACATCAAATTCTCCGTATTTAATGTTATTTAGGCTATATAAATGTCAAGCCAAAAACAAATTAAAGGCAACTGAAGCATATCCAAATGTTTTCATATTCACAACATATTTGTTTGCTAAAATAATATTTATTACATATAGGCTTTGCACTTGAATTATCTACGTAAATCATCATTCTTCACAAAGGCTATAACAGCACAGTGATGCTGTTATGGCTAAACGCTAAACGCAACATTGGACTATTTCAATGGAGCATTGTAATTTTCTATATGTTTCTTTGTAAGTGTTTTGTTTTGATAATGAACAGGCTGTGATGTCAAGGGAGGTGATGCGCATGAGGCTCCAGTGCGATCACTGCATTGCTTTTCTGTTAATCATAATTTAGTTTGATACCAACGCTGGTTGGTCAAACAAGCAAGACCATTTATCACTGTACAGCCTTGGAAAAAATATTATTATGATAATAATAATAAAGAATTAAAAGAAAACTAAACTTTTGCAAAATAGAGAATGGCTTTCTGCCTCATATTCCTTTATGTGAACGTTAGATCATGTCACAGTGAAAAACTATTTTTGTTTCCTTTCGTTTTGTTAATCTGTTAATGATTTGAGTGAAATATATTTATACGTTTTTGTGCCCTGGTCTGCTGCGGCGCTTCACTGATAATGATCTATTTAAATGGCAAACGCTTTAGTGATTCACTGATGACTTGTCACCAGATTTTGTCATGCAATTAATCGTTTGTTCTCAAAATTTAAAGTTATCAAGACATTTCTCCGGAACACAATATTTCAAGAAAGAAGACTCTCCAGTTTAGTAGTATTAGGATTTTTTTCTCGCAAGGTTGACAATGAGCTGCAGTAAAGTTTTTGTGCTCTCCGAGTGTTTTGGTGTACAAAGAATTTAGTAGAGTTTTTTCTTGTTTGTGGTTGTCAGCTAATAATAAGAATAAATAAGTTAATTGCAACCGTTGGCAAATGTATAGAAAGTAATTTTTCTCAAAATGTAGCACATACAGTCATTCCTTTAATTAAATTTTCTCCTAAGTTTTTTAATTTTCATATACTGAAAGAGATTAATTTTGCGTATATATATATATATATATATATATATATATATATATATATATATATATATATATTTTTTTTAAGCAGTTAATGAGTCTGATTATAATCAAATACTAAGCTCTGTGTTTTTTTTTTTTTTTTTTGCTGCTTCTTATTTAAGTCTCAAATCCATATATATATATATATATATATATATATATATATATATATATAAAGTTAACACGATCCCCAGTTGATCCATAACAACGGCATTCAATTGACAAAATATCTTCATATATTTAGCATAAAAAACAGATAATTTTGACCATACATTTAATTGTTGTAGAAAATATTGTTTTGACGTATTTGTTTACTAATGTAAAATGTTATTATTTTAGCGTCTAGACAAAACTTTTATTTTGGAGTGTCGTTGTGACGTCATACTGCTGCTGCGCGCTCCCGCGTCTGTGACTCGGCTGATAAAAGGTTTGTGCTTTAATCTTTATAAAGAGTTTAAATCAATCGTATTTGGCGAATTGTCTATAGAACCGTGCTTATTCTAGTGACACTACTGAAGGTTATTTCGTGTGAGTAACAGAAACGGTGCGTTTCATGTTGAGTGAATCAGTTTATCTTCTCTTCAGAAAGAAACTGTTAACACAGATCTGATGAAACTCTTGTTTGAGATGCGTCTGAAATGAAGGCGAGAGCCTGCTGCAGTGAAATAACAGTCCTGAGCTCTCGAAGTGAACAGATACCAACGAGATCAGATTTAATTCCACATGAAAGATGTAACGTTATTTATAATACATTTTTACTTTAATACAAACATGTATTTTAGATCTGTATAGAAATATGATAATATTCTGAAACACTATCAAATTAAACCGGAATATAAAAAATAAAAAACATTGTAGAGTAGAAAGCACTGTTTTCTTTTAAACAATGCATAAATACATGTAGAAAACAGCGTACGTACGCTCTTATATTTCACATGACTGCACAAAAATATAAAAAAAAAAAAAAAAAAAAAAAAAAAAATATATATATATATATATATATATATTAACATTATAGCTTCAGACACAAATGTGAGATTATAATATGGTTTGAGGCTTTTAATATATTTTGAAAAATTTATATTTTGTTATTAATAATATACACAGTAAAAAGTTTTTAATTGAATATTTTGCTCACCAGAACTGAATTGTGTTAATTAATGTTGGCTCCATCTGTGTTTCTTTCAGATGTCTTTCAGATAAAGTATACTATCAACAAAAAATCAGATGAGCCCCGAATATGAATGCAACACGTTTAATAACATGTTAAGCCTTTTCCTCCCATAGAAAACCGTTATAAGAAAACACTTAATGTGGCATAATGTACTAAAAAACAAACAAAAAAAATCATTCTCACCTCCTTTTGTTGAACACACCCTTTTTAAGATCCCATGGTTGCCTCCAACAAATTTCGATTCTTTGTTTTTGAGTCGTCCAATCACCACACAATGTAATCTTTGGGTTTATAAGACACTGCCAGCGTCACAACTCGAACTCGTCAATGGTGCAGTGGCCTTACTAGAGTCGCTGTCAGGCGGCAAGGAAGTCGACCGGAAGTTGAAGTCGGCCAGGTGCCGCCATCTTGTAGCAGAACTTCACTTGCGTTAGCATTCCCATTGACTCCCATTCATTTTGGCGTCACTTTGACCGCGAATAACTTTACATCTGAGGCGTTTAAAGACTCCGTTTGTCCATTATTTATTTCTAAAGATACACGACAATGTATAAAGGGCTCCATTACCTTCTATGTTACATTATGGCCCGTAGAAACAGTTTTTGTAAAAATAGGCTAACGATTGCATCATAACCACTCGACTCTCTGTCGCACAGTAGAGAAATAACCGTACAGACAGGAGGAGAAGCTCGCAGGCAATTAACTTAATATGGCGTACTGGCGTTACATTTTAAAATACTATACTAAATAATTAATCATAATACTTACTCCTGCTCACTCACGACAAAGAACTCCCCGCTCAAGCTCGCCGTCTCTGCAAGATTAACTATGGCAGTTTGCATTCACAGATACTAGAAGATTTACATCTGGCAGACAGGTTGCTGATGTCATCAAGCTTCGTTTGAGTCTGCGCGTATAATTCCCCTTGGAATTATAAGGTTCTATCTGCGTTCTGAGTAATTTTGAGATATTGAGCTTTAAAGTTGTGTTCCATAGACTTCTGTAGATAGAACCTTTTTGTTTTTTCAATAAAAAATCCCAAAATGTACACAACTTATAATAAAACATCACATAATGTAAATAAAGAATAAGAATATGTGAATAACTCAATTTTGATAAAAATGTCAGATAGAACCTTTTAATTCTAAGGGGACGAAGTGCTAAAAAACGCAAAAAATGGGCTTCACTTGTCTCAATTGAGTTCCAATGGGATCGCTGTGTCCATTTCTCTTACTGTCTATGGTCGCTGTATGATCCTCACTGTCATTCATTTGTTAATTTATCGGAATCTGTTTTTCTTTATAAAAATACTTTTTTTAAAGGCTACAACTCATTTTTCACTGGTGTCATACTGATCACCAGGGTATTCTCAATATACACTTCTATTTTATTATGTTAACATAATATATTAGGATATATTATTTTGTTGTATTATAAATTTTTTTAATTTTGTAAAAAAAAATAACAAATAAAAAACACATTGAAACAGGTGAATATCAGCAAAATGACTTTAATGCAAAAACACTCTTGAGTTTACGGTTTGATCAAATGATGTGGAAGCAGTGTATCTTTCTGGGCGTCTGGAACAACATTTCCAGAGCCTCTTGATATGGAAAGTCAGAAACGTCTGGTCCATTTATTGAGATCCGCATGCGTGCTGCAAGATTGTCTCCTTGCAGCCTATTGCAGATGTTTGTCTTGACCTGCAAATGCATGAACTGTTAAATGGGACAGATTAACATAAGCAGTAAATCCTATTGTGAAAAGTTTGTATTACCCTGTTCATGGTTGAGAAGTCCCTTTCACATTTTAGCTGGGTAATAATCTGTCATCCGGTGATGACTGGACATTAGATGCTTGTCAGGGGCAGGATGTGCAGCACTTAGCACTTCTTCTCTTAACCTGTGGGTTGGGTCGGGGTGGGTAGTTAAACTTTTTTTTTTAACAAATCCATTTAAATTCATTTATTGTGCGTACAATGGTGGAATTTTTTATTCTTTCAAGGGTTTTGAAGGCTATTGGCTCGAGGTTGAGTAGATAGACAGAAAGACAACACCTATTTAAAAAGCCAGTTTCAGAGAAGGTAAGCTCCATGCGATCAGCAGGATACCTGGGCTAGTCCTTCTGATGTGTGCCACTGGCTCTGATAATGTCTTTAGTGGTTATACATAAAATATTAGTTTTTTTTGGTAAATCTAACAGGTTATCTTTGGTTTGTATTCAATTTAACTATATGTTAAAATGAAAATAAAAAAGGCAAATTTATATAATATTTAGTTTCATTGTAATGGCTGTATATATACATTGTCATAGTGTTTTAAATTATGAATGGATATTCTGAAACGCTATCAAATTAAACCAGAATATAAAAAATAAAAAACATTGTAGAGTAGAATGCACTGTTTTCTTTTAAACAATGCATAAATACATGTAGAAAACAGCGTACGCTCTTATATTTCACAAGACTGCACAAAAATATATTAACATTATAGCTTCAGACACAAATGTGAGATTATAATATGAATTAAATGATGGTTTGAGGCTTTTAATATATTTTGAAATAGTTATATTTTGTTATTAGTAATATATAAATAAGATAAATGAATCCTGTCCAGCATAAAGCACAGTTTTCAGTAACAGTATCAGGTGCGCACAGCAGAGTAGCTTTTAATTTTGAGTCAAAACAGGGCGGAAAATGGGTAAAAGAGTGCTAAGGGAATTATTTGAATGAATATATGAATTAATCAATTATATGAATGCACCTCTGATGGTTTTGACTGTCTTCAGAAACGATTTGATGACATTTTGTTTTCATCTTTGCTCCATGTAATAGCTTACCTAAAGATGCGGTTCTCAATTCCAGTCCTCGCGCCCCCTGCCCTGCACATTTAGTATGTTTCTTTTATGGCTTCAGACATTTGTTCTATTCAAACGTAAGTGCCCTGTGAAGTGGACATCACTGGATATAACGCCATGATTCCAGTTCGAAGTGAACGTACTGTAGGCTATATGTTCCATTCAAAGTGCATTGAAGTCTGCGAGACAGAGTATGTGAGCAGAGCGACGTGATTTTGTCTGGAGCTATGAGTGGATTTTCTGAAAGTCGGAGCGTTGAGGTTTTCACTTGCTCTGAGAATGCTCTGGTACTGTTTCATCATGAGCACAATTTATTCCCACTCACGTATTAAACATAATTAGGGAAGAGTGCGCGAGGTTAAAGCATGTTGTAAATATGTTAATCTCCGCTCGAGAACTAATTTGCTGTTGTGATCGCAAAGGTTTATTAAGCAATTAGCATTTTGACATATACCTTTTCTTTATTTAAAGGCTGAAATGTGAGGTTTAACTTTTTATTAAACTTTTTCTTAATTTTGTTCCAGTTAAAAGTTCTCTTGTCAGAACGTGTACACGACAAATTGATTATCATCACCGAAACGGGTAGTTTTCCACATTTAGAAAAATATTAGATTTACAAATCTTCTATGAAAATGTACTTCATTAATGTCTGATTATATACACGGAGTAAAAAATTGGCTAAATCATCACGGCTTCTCTGTTGTTAGCAAAACATGCTAAGACACCTCATCCTCCGCAACAACATTCTCACTTACCGCAACAATTTATGGCCAGTTGCGGTAGAGATAACCTCTTTTTCGGTAATGAGATTTTAATCATACAGACTATTTTTTTATGTATATAATGAGTTATTAAATTAAATATAAAGCTTGAGCAAAGGCTAGGGTGACCAATTTCAGAGAAAACTTTTATACCAACCCACCAACTCCCAGGAAGGAGAGAGACATTATGGGTTAGAGGTTACAGCAGGAGTAATTATCAAAAATAGTTGGGAAGCCTACACAAATGTTGGTGCATCTAACATTATGATTATCTAAATTTTTTATCATCACTGTATGATTATTTAGCCATTTGATTTAAGGGGAGAGAAACATGAATACATACTACGTTATGCAGACATTTAGTCCTCACAAAGCAGGTAAACTACAGGTAGTTCGTATACAAATATTTGTTTCACTATATTAGGCTTCCACTGTTTTATGTCAGGTTTATGTTATTTACTATGTCTTAACCCGATCCCTAACCCTCACAGAAGCCTGTGGACATCATTATATTTAAATGGATATTTCACCCAAAAATGAAAATTCTGTCATTAATTACTCATGTCGTTCCAAAACCATAAGATCTTCATTCATCTTCATAACACAAATTAAAATATTTTTGCTCAGCTCTCTGCCCCTCCCATAGACAGCAACACAACTGCAATGTTCCCAGATCCATAAATGTAGCAAGGACATCAGTAAAATAGTCTATAGCCCCTTTCACACTGCACGTCGGACCCGGAATATTGCCGGAACATTGCCGGGTCGCCTGAAGTTTGAAAGCAAACACATCCCGGGTTTGACCCGGGTCGGGGACCTAGTAACATTGCCGGGTTCAACCAAAAAAAAAAAAAGGGAAAACCACAAACAATCAAGAATGCATGATTACATGGTATCATGGGTTTGCAATCAAAAAATGTCATTATAATAGAAGTAGGTGGGACAAAAACAGCCACCAACAACAAATTAGGGAGAAAAAATTAAATCTAATGCTGCACAAGAACTAAAAATGCATCAAAGCCAATGTTTCTACTAATCTTTGATATGCCCAAGACTGTTATAAAAAGTAAAAAAAAAATCCAGCCACAATTACTTTTATATTGAAAATAAGTCATTTTGTGTGTTTTTTCCCCCAAATCCAGTGACATCATTTATGAACTCGGCAATTAAATAGTTAAAATCTTGGATTTTTGTAAAAACATTTAAGTAGTTTTGATCAGGACTGAGGTTGATTAACAGATTTATGCAAAAATGTTTTCAAATGTATGTTTTCATCCACAAACAACTCGAAAGGGTAGTGAATTTGAACAATCCACAAGGGTTAATATTTAAGAAATTAAAAAATAGTAGTTTGCTTTTAAATGTATGTGCAGAATCCATACATCATGTTCTTTCAGGTTTGCCACATCATTTTGAAAATGTCAGTTTTTAATAAAATAATAAAAAATTGGCTGCAAAATGCAGAAGGTGTTTGGTATACTGAGAGAAATCATTGAAAATCACATAAAAATGTTGTTATAAAAATCTATTTCATTTCAGAGTTTCAAGTAACTGCATGACTTTTAATAAACCATTTGTAAAAATGTATTAGTTTTCCCCATGGCACTGACCTTTTCAGAGTGTTGTGGTAATGAGATTTTTAAGGACATATGTTGGAAAATATGTTCTAAAAGCTGTTAAATTGTCAATAAAACTTTTTAAAATGTATGGTTACCGACACTTCAGACCAGGCTCTTAATGCTTAATTTTTTTTTTTAAATGTCAAATAGAAAATCTTTGAAACTATGATTAATGAGAATCACCCAGATAGTATACTTTATTAGTATGATGTTTAGTGAGTTTGGTCTGTTAATATCACATTAGTACTGATACAGTGTTAGTACTTTAAACCACTTTAAGCATTTTTAATGTTAAGCGTCTTAGAATGTCCCGATTTGTGGTGTTGCCATATATCGGTGGTATTTTCTCCTACAAGTTCGACACACAGCCGTGTCTATGTTTTTTGGCTGTCCTTTATCATTGAGTGTAATAACCTACATGTGCCCAGATCAGTACTGTTGTTTTCATCTTCGAGATTAAATTTATCTTTGTTCAATGATTGTGCTGATATGAGGCAAGCTGATGGGTAGATCAACAGAGAAACATCATTTGAGTCTGATGCACGTGATTACTCAGAGTGTACAGAGTGAGACCGGTGGAAGTAGGAAATTTGACAAAGTATTAAATATAATCATAAATCAGTAAATGCCAAATATAAATCTGAATACAAAAATTAACCTCATATTTGATTTGTTTTTTGTTTGTTTTTTAATCCAGTTTTTTGTCCTTTGTGCTATTAAACTAGGGAACAGATTGAGAAGAACCCAGAGATTTAGCTTGCATTTATTTTTCTCTTCTTAAACAGGACAAAGTGTTCAAACAGACAGAAAAAACTCTCGGATTAACTGAGATCCACGTGACACACGACAATAAAGATGGCATTTATTAAAGAGGAGAGCAAGGACATGAAGATTGAAGAAAGATTCAGTGTCTCACATGAAGAAACTGAGGAACAAACAAAGATGGAGTTTATTAAAGAAGAGAGTGAAGACATGAAGATTGAAGAAACATTCAGTGCCAAACATGAAGATACTGAGGAAAAAACTAAGATGGCGTTTATTAAAGAGGAGAGTGAAGACATTAGGATTGAAGAAACATTCAGAGCCAAACATGAAGAAACTGGGGAACAAACAGGTTGGTTTATTAAAACCAGATCTACAGACATTAATGCAATTTTTTTTAAGAATATCATGTGTAGTGTAGTAATTAAACATTTATTTTGTATAATATTACACCCAAATATTTGTATTTATATTCCTTAATTATGCAATCATATCAAAAATGTTAAAGCCATGAAATGTGAATAAACAACTTAAGTATTTTTTTTTTTTTTAATTCTCAAAAGCACTCCAGGCACTTCCAGGTTGAAGAAAACTTCAAAAAGCTAAAAAAAAAAAAAACATAATTCTGCTAGTAATATAAAACATTTCTCCAGCTGATAAAGCTTGCTATAGTTAGTAGTTACTGCTGCAGGCTGCTTAGATTTGTTCTTCATTTAAGGGGCTTTAGAGATCAGAGAACATGGCCATTGAGTTTATATCAGTGATGCTCTCTGACATCAGAACCAGAAACTGTTACGCACCGCGGGTTCCTTCGAGATTTTTTCTGTGGGGTTTTATAATTGGGATTTTCAATTTATGAGTAAAATAACTAGTAAACACTACTTTTGATACTTTTGTTTTGTTGTGCGATGTAAATTGCACACACTCCCACTGAAATTTATTCTTATCTAACTACTTATTAAATACACTCATTAACTGCATAGAAAAATTATTTTGGGTATGGATGTGTGATTGTTCCTTCCTTACTCTTACACGTCCCTAAAATATACTATGCAGTGCTTCACACAGGTTTGAAATATACTTGTGGTGGTAGCCAGTTTGAAAATCGTCCTATTATTTACGGCACAAAATTGGTCTACCTAAACCCCGGGACACACCGAACTGATATCAACCAACTAGCGGTGATGAAAGCCGACTGTATTGTCGCCTCGGGTCACCTGCGTCTGTGCCCGTCTGGCTCAAAAAGCTGTGCTTGAACATATTAAACAGTTGACACCTGACTGCAAACTAAAATGTGCATTTTAGTGAATCTGTGGCATTGTGCTTTGTGATAAAACTGCATATTTTACAGTGGCCTTTTATTGTGGCCAGCCTAAGACACACCTGAACAATAATGTTGTTTAATCAGCATCTTGATAACCCATCCACCTCACAGGTGTGGCATATCTCGGCAAAGGAGAAGTGCTCACTTAGACAGATTTAGACAGATTTGTAAACAATATTTGAGAGAAATAGCCTTTTTGTGTACATAAAAAAGTCTTAGATCTTTGAGTTCAGCTCATGAAAAAAGGAAGCAAAAGCAAGTGTTGCGTTTATAATTTTGATTGGAGTACTACATGTGACAAATAACAAATATTGCAAAATTAAAAAAAAAAAGTGTATTTATTGAAATAAATTTTAGTTACGTTGGCTACAATTACATTTAATTGCATAATATCGTGCATTATTATATAAATAAATGGGACAAAGCAGCGAAGGCTACAAAAGTTTTTGTCTCTTTGGCTGTTGCGTGTCTCTTTCACCAGTTTCTTGGTCTCACTCTCAGAGGCACCTCCATGTCTCCTGAGAAAAAAAACGAAATCATATTATACATGCTCTATCTAAAAGAGAAAAAAAGTTGTAACATAAACGCGTCATCGATCAGATAATTCTAGTGTTTATTGTAGTGTTTAAATGCTGATCTTTTATATATGATTTATATATCATATCAGGCCTGGATTGGCTCAGCCAGCACTCACAGCAGCCCTATTTTTTTATTATTATTATTATTTTCTCACAGGCAATGTTTCACCAGACCATAATAATAACAAACTCTTCAAACAATCATTCTTTTTGGGAAAATGAAAGTTTGAGAAAGGCTTTGAGGCCAAGTGGAATCCTCCATCCAGCTGCACCTGCTTCACCATCCACATTTTTATTATACGAAATCAGTTTGAGGTGATTCCAATTTGTTGATAAGGAGCCCAACATTTAGCAAGGCCGGAAAACATTCGGTCTACCTGAAGGAAGACGTATTTCATTGTAAGTTAAGTCTGTTAAATAGAGAGAAAGAGAGAGTAAGGAAAAAAAAACAGTGTAGCCTATTCTTAAACTTGTACCTCATTATATTGAAGTACAAATCCAAACATCAGAGGCCACCTATAAGTGTTCTTTCATTGAAAAGTGTGAATTTTTTTTAATTCACAAGCTATATGGTTGAAATAATATTTTAGATCAAAACTTTTAAGTGTCATTGTTTAAAAAATGCTTTATTTAGTGACATTTCATAGACCTTCAGTTTTTTATAATAGATTCAACTTGAATTTTCAATACTATTAAACTGAAAATCTCAAGGAGTTTATAAGTTAAAACGGATGAAAATGTCACAATACGTTAAATAGCCTAAATGAACTTGTATCTTGTATAGTAACCAAAGATCTTGATTGAACCATATAATTTGGTTGTTTTTAAAAGTAACAATTCCTTTATAAAATGGGACAGCAACCTTTATATAGATTTTTTTTTTAAATTGTTCACAGCTGAGCATTCGCGCATCTAGAGCAAACTAGTCTGAAGCCCCTTTCACACTTGCACGTTGGACCCAGAACATTGCTGGGTCGCCTTCTGTATTAACCCAAACACGTCCCGGGATTGATTCTGGGATTGATCCCGGGTCACATGAGCGCTGTGTGAACAAAAGCCAAACTAATGGTGACTCTTTTAGCAAGATTTTTGAAGGCAGATCAACGTTCGTGACGAAACAGATATGTGCAAACTGTGATGAAGCAGAGATCAGTTAGCTCCTCACTTTCCGCTGAGAACGTTCGCCAGTTTAAGTGAAAATTAATGTGCCTAGCATTTTCGACTCGTACATAACACGTCACGCACCTTTACGGGTTGTGTGTATAATTGGCATCATTTGATCAAATTAGATGTGCGAATTAGGCAAATTTGCGTCTACCGCACCGGGCTAAATGTCTAATTCGTGCCGCGAGACCTCCCCTTACGAAAAATAACCATGGTTTTATTATAGTAAAACTGTAGTAACCCATGGTTTTTTGGCGTATTGACTGCCATTTGTAAAACCACAGATTTACTACAAATACCATGGTTAAACTATGGTTAATATAGCAAAACCATGGTTAATTTGTGGTTACCATGGTTTAACTACAGTAACTATGGTTTTTTGGTTTTATTTGAAGTAAGTGGTTCATTTTCGTAAGGGTCCAGACACTACATTGACTCAACATTGAAATCATTTGCGCCATAAGCTCTATTCGCGTTTGGTGTGAACGCAGCATTAGTCACCTATTTTTGTTTGCTGCATGTTTTTTAAAAACAAGCTAAAATAAATATACGTTTTTGAGAGAAAAAAAAGTTATGTAAGTCGCATTTTGTTACATTCAGAAATAATGACGCTAGTCCTAATAATTTTATAATGTACCATGATATTTTTAGTTCCCCTCACTTTACAACAAATCCTTTAAATCAGAAGAAATCTAACAGAACAAGAATTTAAAATATACAATTCAAATGGATAAATATAATTGCAGTATATAATAATATAGGCTTAATTATAATCAAAAACTAATAATAATAACAATAATAATAAAGCTAAACATAAGGTAAGGTTGTGCTTACCTTTCTCATTCAGGACAAATCCAAATGTTTTCATATTCGTGATGTTGCCCATTTGAAGATTAACTATTATTCATTAGGTAAAATAGGCTTTGTAGTTTCAATATTGACAGAAAAAAAAAAAAATAACAAAAATATACCAAAGTGGGCTGCTGCTCAGGCCCAATGGCACGGTGAACTACTGCCCTGTTTCCAGTGAATGTGTGCACGTGAGGCACCAGATTTTCTTATGGTTTTTAAGTATGTTATATTATAAATGTTATTGTTGTTTTACTTAGTCGTTTCATCTCCATTTACAAACCAAAATGTTACAATTACAGTCAGTTTGCAACCCGTCCCTTTGCGGCACCTAGCAGGAGTTTCACGAATAACTTAACATGCGACTAAATCGCAGTAAATGCCTTGGCCCTGCGGTGGCGGTACATGCAGGTGGTAATAGGCATTATGGTTGTCCACCGACTGTATATGTATATAAAAGAGATTGCTAATTTCTCCGTCCTTTCACCTGTTTTTTTTGTTTTGTTCAGGAGTGTAACACTTTATAATCTCGGGAAAAAGGAGGCGGGAACCGGCAGACAATCAAATCAAAACTTTTTCATAACAAACACAAAACAGCGCGACAGCCCCTCGTGGACGACTGTCGCGCACAGACAAAAAACAAAACACAAAATAAAGCCCAGGCCTGGTCCTCTCCCATCCTTCACTGTCGTCGCTCCTCCTTTGTTTCCTTCCATCTCATCCTTGGGACTCGCTCATTTTCAATAACTCCACCAGCCTCGCTCCGTTCTACATAAATGGGACTTATAGTCCAGTGCGACTTACATAAATGTTTTTTACATAAACTATGAGAGTAGGCTTGGAATGCAGTATTAAAGTAAAACGTTGCAGTTTAATTCACAGATGTAAATAAAAAAAGATTGTTTTATGTTCACAATTTTTTAAATCCAAATAAATGTTAAAAATCATGGCTTTCAGTGAAACTTTAATGCTGAATGGCTATAATAGCTAAATTTGAAAGGAAAATCCATGTAAAAAAAATACACCAATAGCTGTATTTGTATCAATGACAATGGCCTTCCTTAACAATAGGTTACTTGGTAAAAAGATGCCATTAAACAATATATGGTAAATACACAATTATTATGATATTTCTACATTATTTGGGGAGTCATTGTGAAATTATGACAATGTAAATATGCAATTACTGTAAATGTGCAATTAATTTTTGTAATTGACACCATTGCCAAATGGATGTCTGTTACTTTGTTCCATTAAACTTGTTGTTGTCTCTTTTCATCCCTGATGGCTCTGAAAGAGGAGAATGAAGAACTGAATGAAACCGAAGACAAAGATCAAAATGAGAATCAGCATGATTTCAAAACGGAAGAAAAATCTATTGGTTGCTCACAAAATGAAAAGAATGCACCGCCAAAAAAATATACAAAAATGCAAATGACAACCCTCAATTCCAAGATGAGAATTCACACTGGAGAAAAACCTTTCACCTGCCAACAGTGTGGAGTAATTTTCAAAAGTAAAGATACCCTGAAAGACCACATGAAAATTCACATCGTAAAGAAACTGTTAATATGCTGCCAGTGTGGAAATAGTTGTACACGGGAAAGTCACCTTAATATGCACATGAGAATTCACACTGGAGAGAAACCATACCCCTGCAAACTGTGTGGGAAGGGTTTCAGACGAAAAGGAGATCTTAAGACTCATATGATAGTACACACTGGAGAGAGACCACACATATGTGTTCAGTGTGGAAAGTGTTTTACACAGAAAAAAAACCTTAATGTGCACATGAGAATTCACACTGGAGAGAAGCCTTACACCTGCAAACAGTGTGGGATGAGTTTCATACGAAGTGCAGGTCTTAAGAGTCACATGAGAGTTCATACTGGAGTGAAGCCTTACACCTGCAAAGAGTGTGGAAAGGGTTTTACACAGAAAAAAAACCTCACTGTCCACATGAGAATTCACACTGGAGAGAAGACTTACACCTGCAAACAGTGTGGAAAGAGCTTCACATGTCAAGAAAACTTTAAAACTCACATGAGAGTTCATTCAAGAGGCAATAGTTTTGCATGTCATCGGTGCAAAAGAAGGTTCACGGACACAAATCACCTTCAGGATCATGTTAAAATTCACATCGGAGAAAAGCCTTTCATGTGCCATTACTGTGGAAAGAGTTTAAAAAACAATGTAAACCTTGAGAATCACATGAGAGTTCACACAGGAGAGAGATCTTTCACCTGCCCTCAGTGTGGAAGGAGTTTCACCTCAAAAAGGAATTTAGAGATTCATAAGAATTCGCACAGGGGAGAGATACAGATTTCTAAGCAAACTGAAACATAATTTGACTATTTCTGGTAAGAAATCACAGTTTTACTCAGTGACAAGAGGTTTAAAAAAAAAAAGCGATTTCTTGTACCCCATTCTCATTTCTTTAGAAAGGCACAGGAACGGTATTACATTAAAAGTAATATCCCAATTTTGAAATTTACAAATCACCTGAATATCTTTGTCTTTGTATGAAATCTGAACTCAAATTTTAAAGGTATTGTTTCTAGATTTGTTGAATATTTTAAGAGTTCCTCCTATCCAACATTTGAAGACGTCCTGGGAGAAAGACCTCAGTATAGACATTTCAAAAGACACTTAGACCGAGGCCCTTCAGGGAATTATGTTGTGTTCCATCAGCTCTAACTTTCAGCTCAATAGTGCCCAAACACCGATGTGCGAGGACCCTCTTGGAATTGCTTTTTTCATCATCTTGGTTTCCAAATGGAATCACACTTTAAAGCACCTAAACATGCTCCAATACTTTGCACACTGTTGAACTGGTGGAAATTTACATCTGTTATGTGTTTCAGAATTGAGAGAGGTAAAATGGTTCAAAAGAACCACCTATAAAATTATAACAATGCGACCCTCCTGCTATTTTTTATATGAGTGTATGACATTCAGTAAATGCATGTACTGTCCCTACACCTACAAAATAAAATTTTGGAGCTTAGTCATAAACACAACAAAGCCATTTTGCTATTTTGAATTTCCTCAGATTTTTGTTCAGTTTTGTTTTGTCAGCCCTTATAGCTTTAATTGGATCCATCTTCATTTGTTGAGTGTAATCATAAGGCCTTCGCAATGTTAAATTGCAAAGATCTTGGGTTTTTGTCAAGCAGTGTGTACCTGGCAGCCTGACAAACTTGTTGGGTGCTAGGGCTATTTCTATGCAGCTTTAATTCAATATTAACTTGAGCGCAAATTGCAATATTATCATACCGGAGCATGTTTCATAAAACAAGTTTACCCAATAAGCTAGGCTTATTTCAGTTAGGCCTGGCTTATTTGGTAAACTTGATTTATGAAAAGGGTCCCAGGTTACATTCCATATATCCCCCTTTGTCAACATCATGTGTTAAATGCGTGACCAATGAGGGAACATTGGATCATGATTTATAGACTGTGCAAACTCAGCCAGTTCAGTATGTGATTTATAATAGTAAAGAAGACAGGACATATTCTGTTTGAGCTGTGCTAGAGCACATAATGTCTAACAAGGGGTAATAATTTAGCAGCTATTGCATAATTGGTCAATAAATGGGACTGAAAATGTATTTTATATATACCTTTTTCTCCCCAGTGTTTTTAATTCTTTTTATGCATTTTATGTGTGTATCTATAAATTTATATATGCAATGTGATCTTGTGAGAATTTATATTTTATGTAAAATGTGGTTCTATAAAACAAAAATGTACTTATGTTTGCACAGACACTAAATTGTACAAAATACTGACTTATTAACAGCATAAAATGTACAGAATAGACATACACCTAAAATGACAAATGCTTACATATGATCAAGATTTCAGATTTCAAAATGGATCTTCTTTTGAGGTTAAACATTTTCAGAAAACACACTTTCCTGTCTGAAATAATCCTTTAGAAAATAAATAATTTTTGTTTGTTTTATTTGACAAAGTTTAAAACATAATACAAAAGTCCAAAAAGACAAATTCATACTCTGGTCATTCTCACGAAACTGTTGAAATGCCATGGCACGAATTATTTTAAATATTTAACGTGCAATTTTGTTATTCACAAAAACATCATAATAAAGACAATAGTGTTCTCTACCTTGCACAAAGAGTAATTTCAACATAGGAATGAACTATTTTTGCATTTTATTTCATAATCTACTGAACTTCTCATTACCGCAATATGTCAAGCTGTGTCTGAACTTATGTTGTAAATTTAAACAAATTAGAATTCAAATATTCTTAAAGTGAATTAATTTTCTGTTATATGTTTTCACATGACAGAAAAATTATAGACTGTAAATTCATGTATAATAATAATGATACAATAGTGGAAAAATAAAATGTCCATGACTGATGTTCTCATCCTCCGCAACATTTTTTCAGGAACATTTGTACACACAATTTTTTATTAGATACATTTTGATTTTAATGTAAGCAACATCTAACAGGTAGGCAGATCTCTTCATATTGTTTGAGTTAAAAATAAAATTTGATCTTGTCATAAAGTGTACACGACAATTTGATTTATCATTACTGAAACAAGTTTTCCACATTTAGAAAAATATTAGATTAAAATTTTTCTATGAAAATATACTTCATTAATGTAATTGAGTAAAAACCTGGCTAAATCATCATGGCTTCTGTTGTTAGTAAAACATGCTAAGACACCTCATCCTCCGCAACAACATTCTCACTTATCACAACAATTTAAAGCCAGTTGCGGTTGAGAGAACTTATTTTTCGGTAATGACATTTACATTTAATCATTTAGCAGACAGTTTTATCCAACGCGACTCACAAATGAGAACAATAGAAGCAGTCAGGTCAACAAGAGAACAACAACAGTATACAAGTGCCATGTCAAGTCTCAGTTAGTCCAGGTTTTTTTTTTTTTTTTTTTTATGAAAAGACAAGAAAAGAAAGAAAAGTGCTAATATTAGTTGTTTAAGTGCGTACGAAAAAGATGAGTCTTTAGATGTTTCTTGAAATTGAGTTAGGACTCAGCTGTACGAATTGAGATTGGGAGGTCATTCCACCAGCTGGGCACAGTCCAGGAGAAGGACCGTGAGAGTGATTTTGAACTTCTTTGGGATAGCACCACAAGGTGTCATTCACTTGCAGAGCGCAAACTGGCAACTGGTAGCCAGTGTAACCCGATAAGGAGAGGAGTAACGTGAGCTTTTTTTTGGCTCATTGAAGACAACCCTCGCTGCTGAATTCTGGATCAGTTGCAGAGGCTTGACAGTAGATGCAGGAAGAGCCAGGAGAGCATTACAATAGTCAAGTCTAGAGAACAAGAGCTTGGACGAAGTTGGGTTGCTTGCTCTGACAGGAAGGGTCTAATCTTCCTAATGTTGTATAAGGCAAATCTGCAGGACCGGGTCGTTGTAGCAATGTGGTCTGTGAAACTTAACTGATGATCCATCACAACTCCTAGGTTTCTGGCTGTCCTGGAAGGAGTAATGCTTGATGAGCCCAGCTGTATAGAGAAGTTATGTTGAAGCAATGGGTTAGCTGGAATCACCAGGAGTTCTGTCTTTGTAAGGTTAAGCTGAAGGTGATGGTCATTCATCCAGCTAGAAATGTCACTCAGACAGGCTGAAATGCGAGCAGCTACCGTCGGGTCATCTGGTTGGAATGAGAAGTAGAGTTGGGTGTCATCAGCGTAGCAGTGTTAAGAAAAGTCATGGTTCTGAATGATAGATCCTAATGACATCATGTAGATGTAGAAGAGAAGTGGTCCAAGTACTGAGCCTTGAGGAACCCCAGTAGCAAGTGGTGTGACTTAGAAACATCACCCCTCCAAGACACACTGAAGGATCTGTCAAAGAGGTAGGACTTAACCCACAGGAGTGCAGTTCCAGAGATGCCCATCTTCCTGAGGGTGGACAGGAGAATCAGCAGACAGGTCCAGTAAGATGAGTACTGAGGATTTAGTCTCAGTTGAGTGGCCACTTTTGAAGCCAGATTGGTTGCTTTCCAGGAGGTTGTCCTGTACAAGGAACATACAAAGCTGGTTGAACACAGCTCACTCAAGTAATGGCAGAAGGGATACCGGTCTGTAGTTTTCATGAAGCGCTGGATTTAGAGATGGTTTCTTAAGCAGTGGGCTTACCCGAGCCAGCTTAAATGATGAGGGAAATGTTCCAGAGTGAAGAGAGGAGTTGATAATGTGAGTAAGCGAAGGTATGACTGAAGAAGAGATCACTTGAAGTAGGTGAGTGGGAATGAGAATTTAATCATACAGACTAAATTTTATATTATTTAACAGCAAAAAAAAAAAAAAAAAGCTTAAAAAGAGACTAGGGTGACCAATTT
The DNA here is from genome assembly GCF_003368295.1 of Carassius auratus. Taxonomy (NCBI): domain Eukaryota; kingdom Metazoa; phylum Chordata; class Actinopteri; order Cypriniformes; family Cyprinidae; genus Carassius; species Carassius auratus. Next base: position 54,687 of record NC_039246.1, read on the forward strand.
GAGACAAAACATTAATACCAACCCACCAACTTCAGGAAGGAGAGAGACATTATGGGAGACACCCTACCCCTAACCTTCTACATTTTTAATCATCACTGTATGTTTATTTAAACATTTGATTTAAGGGGAGAGAAATATGAATACATATTACATTATGCAGACATTTAGTCCTCACAAAGCAGGTAAAAATACAGGTAGTACACATACACTGGTTTATTTCACTGTATGCACCGTAAGTCGCTTTGGATAAGAGTGTCTGCAAAATAAGTAAATGGGGTAGATGTGTATCATGTGCATGCCAACAAATTTTGTATCTTATGCATGTGAAAACTTTGCCTTATATGCATGCCAAACACATGTGTAGCATATACACATCAAAGCCCATTTTTGCGCATCAATACCACAAGATAATTTTGATCTGGTGTAATATTTATATGCATTTTCATAAGGCCAAGCTCCTTGATTTTTGTTTCCGAAGATGAACGAAGGTCTTATGGGTTAGGAACTACATGAAGGTGAATAATTAATGACAGAATTTACATTTTTGGGTAAACTAACCCTTTAACTATACACTTTTAACACATTTTTTTAACATTGAGGACATAAAATGTTCTCACACGTCAGCTGTCAGAATATTTCTCTATTAGTAAGGACATTGGACCATAAAGGCAGTTTCAGACTAAGAACAATAACTAATTGACAACTATAACAATATTAGTGTCCACACACTGATGATTGTTCATTGTAAGCATGTGCTGCAGTTGCTGTTTTAAATGATTGTGCACTTTAAATTCAGGTGGATTCTAATTGGCTCTGGTTTTATTTTTCATGAGCTGGGAAAAAAATAATTCTGAAAGCGATTCCATTGATATATTTTTTTTATCTCTATGCTGTTTGTCATTGTGATATGGACTCCACTGTTGTCTCACATTTAGAATAGTTTTTGAAACTTAATAGTTATTGATATAATTATTGTTTTTGCTTGTGCACCTGTAAAAATGCGACAATATAATAATAATAATAATAATAATAATAAACATTCCGACATTGATAATAAATTGTTTTATTAGAACCATTTCCGGAAGATACTTTGACACTGAAACCTGGAGTAATGATTCTGAAAATTCAGCTTTGCCACCACAGGAATACAATTTTGTTTTAAAGTATATTAAAATAGATGACCATCACTTTGAATTGTAACAGTATTTCATAATATTTTTACTGAAGTTCTGATCAAATAAATGCAGCCTTGATGAGCAGAAGAGGCTTCTGTAACAAACTTTTTTTAAATTCTTTTTTTATTGATGCTAAACTTGAATGGCAGTGTATTTGAATATGAAAAATGCAGCAATTTATATTCTAGTTCAGAAAGAATTATTATAGAATGGTTAGGGTTAAATTGAAGGAGAACATCTTTATGGAAAAAATAAAAATATATTGTGAACCATCCTTTTAGGAATAAGCAATGTTGGAAAAACCGTAGACTCAATGTCGTATCTCCTTGGCCACAAGAATGAGTTGCAATCCGGGTCTTTGTGTAGAAATGTGAACTTCACATAAGGGATGTCAACAACTTCAAAGAGACAGTGATCTGTTACTCTTCCTGTGTAATAGGCACAGGGTTGGGAAGGTTACTTTTAAAATGTGTTCCACTACAGATTACAAAATACAAGCTTTAAAAATACATCGGCAAGACTTAGCAACACGTGCAAACGATCAACTATGATCTGTTTCCTCCCTACATCACTATTCAAGATTGGGCGGTGATACATTTTGGTAGCCAAAGTCCAACTGGTCCAACAAGCAGTTTTTTTTTTTTGGTTTTGTTTCAACGTAGTATCAGTTGACGTATTGGTTAAAATCCCCAGACTGGTTTACTCAAGTATTAAATTAATTAATTACCCCTTATTTACAATGGAATCATAACAAAAGACAGTTATTCATATTTTGTATTTTAAATGTGTAATGCCATTACATGTATTTTTGTTACTTCACAGAACTGAATAGGCACGGTCATAAAATACAGAATAATAGTCGTCCTTCTTGAAGTCTGAACCTGAAAGGCAAATATTTGGTATTATTTTTTTGTTTGGTAATACTTTTATTTATTTCAGGTATTTGGAAAAGTATTTTGATTTCATATTAGGCCTTCCGGTGTGCTCCTTATACGAAAATGAATATAGGCTACTTCAGACTTTTTATTAGGCATGATGTGTCAAATATGATTTGGAGAAATAATACACAAGACTATAGGCTATAGCTGAGATGTGGCTGTTGGCTACACTTGCACTCAGGAAATAGTTTTACTCTTGACTGGTCAATTAAGTAATGTAACGCTGAATCGCATGGTAGGCTAATAATATGCTCTAGTTGCCATCAAACGGAGCTCCGGTGGAATTGAATGTAAACATCGCCTGTGGCCTACATCATTTGGACGTGATGAAGGTACACTTGACATACTGTGGAGTTTCATTTTACCACAAAGCTAATGTTTAAATTAGCTTTATTGTATGCCATCAGAGCAGAAAATCTGTGTGTGTTCCTTAACATTATAGCCCAGTAAAATGTTGTCTAAAAAACTATGCAATTAATTTAGACAGTTTATTCTAATGGCATAAGTGAGATTGTGTTAATGCACTATTAATGTGTTAACTTAGACGGCCTAAGCTATATTCTTACGAATACTGGACAGAAAAATTTTTTATAAAAAAGAAAAAAGTCAGCCAATTAATTTACGATGTTGACTTTCATGAAAAGCTTATTGAGTCAAAAATACTCAGAAAACATTGTTAAAAGTTGAACAGACTGAAAATTTTCGTCTAATTTATGATCAAGATGTGCAGAATCTGTCAAAATGTATACAACCACCATGCATGCATGCTCTTTCACAATAAACATGACGCAGCTTTCGGTCCGAAACCACTAGCAATCATCCAACTTGCACGCTAATTTATCCTTTCTCACCACAGTGATCCTATTAAATGTTTATTTAACCAGAGTTTTAATCATTTGAATGTTTGTAAACCTTTTGGACTGAAGCCACAAACTAACCCACATCTGTCGAAATCCTGTTAACTCTTCCTCCCATGCAGAGCATGTGTGTCCTAGACAATCTTATATCCGTCACGAGAACCGTTGAGACATTAGGATATGGAAATTTAGCGTCACAATAAAATGTATGAGCATTATGATTTTTGGACAGAAAATCTCTGCTCCTGATTTATTAACAATTTATCATGTACCAACGCAAATGAGAATTTAATCCACACAAGATGTTTTTATTGTTTTGTTAATGATAGAATTTTATGGAAAAATGATATCTTTGTTTCCTTTAGAATCATAGTTTAACGTTCGTAACTGTTTAGACAGAAGGTGTAACAAACATTAGTAAATGTTTCCATTGAGAGTATAATTCCCTTAATCCAACACGATGCGGTGTTAGTAGTAGAATCTTGTAGAAGAAACACCAAAATAAATGTTATGCGCCAAAATTCAGGATTTTATTAAAGGAAGTGAAAGAATTGACTTAGGAAAAATCCAGATGCACTGAATGTCCCACCCTGACATCTGCAATTTCTGTGGATAGAAATAAAATCTCATTACACGATAATGCCAAGGGTTAGTGGGATAAAATTTATTTAATTATTTCTTATATCTACCTGTAGCAAAGTTCATGGGATGGAAGGAAGAGGACAAAGGGGTCGGCTGGAATGCTGACAGGTTTATTAAACAAAAAAAACTAAAAGGTTGCAAACACCCAAACGGTGACTCTTATTCTGACACTTCAATATTGCTTTCTTTTCAATCTTTCTGGTTTCTATTTCCGGCTCGGGTCAGCAGTCCGTCTCTCTCTCGCTGGCTTCCGTCTCTCCTGGCGTTTTATACTCTCTCCACGCCAATTACTAGAACAAGAAACGGGTGATGATCATTTTTGCCCAAACCACTCACTTACCGCTCGTCTCCTGATTCTCTCTCCCGCTGCACACTTCGCTAAACCACGCCCCCCCTGCCGCACTACCTTAAACAAAATAGTGCACTAAAAAAAAAAAAAACTGGGTATTATTCAGTCTATATTGTTCATTATACACCTTATGGACAGAAACTGTGGAATCGCTCTAAACTTAAAGTCTCAGGTTAGCAGTTTTGGAACTGCCTTAATTCTTAGTGGCATAGATTCAACAAGGTGTTGGAAGCATTCTTGAGATTTTGGTCCATATTGACCTGATAGCATAATGCAGTTGCTGCAGATTTGTCGCCTGCACATCTATGATGTCATGATTTCCCATTCAACCACATCCCAAAGCTGCTGTATTGGTTTGAGTTGATTGTGAATCTATTGATTGTGCAGGCCATTTGAGTAAAGTGAACTCAATGTCATGTTAAAAAAATCAGTCAGATGATTTGAGCTTTGTGACAAGGTGCATCATCCAATTGGAAGTAGTCATTAGGAAGATGGGTACACTGTAGTCATAAAGGAATGGACATGGGCAGCAATAATACTCAGGTAGACTGTGGCATTTAAACGGTGTTCAATTGGTACGTGTGTCAAGAACATATCCCCCACGTTGTTACACCACCACCACCACCACCCATGTTTTTTTACACCAAATTCTGAATCTATCATCAGAATGTTGTAGCAGAAATAGAGACTCATCAGACCAGGCAACGTTTTTTCCAATCTTCTATAGTTAATTTTGGTGAGCCTGTGTGAATTGTAGCCTCCATTTCCTATTCTTAGCTGATAGGAGTTTCACCCGGTGTGGTCTTCTGCTGCTGTGTAGCCCATCTGCTTTCACGGTTCGAGGTGTTTTGCATTCAGAGATGGCATTCTGCAAACCTTGGTTGTAACAAGAGGTTATTTGCCTTTCTCTCATCTCTAACCAGTCTGCCCATTCTTCTCTGACATCAACAAGGCATTTTCGTCCACACAACTGCCGCTCATTAGATATTTTCTATAAAATCTATAAACCCCTAGAGATTGTTGTGTGTGAAAATCCCAGTAGATCAGCTGTTTTTTAAATACTCAGACCAGCCCATCTGGCACCAACAACCATTCCACATTCAAAGTCACTTAAATCCCCTTTTTTTCCACATTCTGATGCTCAGTTTGAACCTCGTCTTCAATGCATTGAGTTGCTGCCATGTGATTGGCTGATTAGAAATTTGTGACAAATTGAACAGGTTTACTTGTATCCTGTCTTGACCTGGCCACAGAAGCCATATATGACTGTTCTCTCACGGTCTCTCCCCCCCCCCCGACTCCATTTCCCATATTCCTTTTCCCAGGCTCATCAACACTCATCAATTGCAGTCACCTGTCTCTCATTATCTCATCAATCACACACTATAAGAATGACACACACGCTCTTACACTGCTGATGATTGATTTTGGGAGTCACACAGTTGATAAGAGTCTTTAACGTTTTATCCTTTTGAGCATTAAATGCCTTGAGGAAAAAAAAATTATATTTCAAATATGAATGCATGAAATCAGGCCTGGAGCAATCCAGAAAAGTAATGGGTTGAAAGTCATGTACCATAAGTTTTTATTTGAAGAAGCTACCATGAAAAATAATGTTCCTGCAACCAATTTTCTGAGACTATGTAGTTCTTTTCGCCTTCCCCCGGTTTGAGATACAAACACAAAAGAACCACTAGACTTAAATCTGCACAACCAGCGAAGGATTGAACGCAACTGTTTTTAACAACCAAAAAGTTTTGTTGTCTGCTGAGGACGTTCCACTCGTTTATAGCAGAGGAGCAGATCCAGATAGAGCTTGATGTGATAACGAAGAATGAAAACTTTATTTTTGGGAGTCACTATAGTGACGTGAATAATCCCCACCCACTCTAAAGCGATAGTAAGATGCAGTGGAAACGTAAAACTGTGCCGAGCCGACCTGACCCATACCGTACTGTGCTGAGCTGTACCACGCAGTGGAAAAGTGTCAAAAACTATTTTAGCCATTATACATACCCAGGGCTTGACATTAACACCCGCCAAATGCGGGTGGATTTAGCTAGTAGCGGGTAACACAGTGACCCCAACTAGCTACTTTGTTCTTAAAAGGCATCTGAAATAAGCCATATTGCAGTGTGACCCTACAACTCCCATGAGTATTACATGCAAACATTGTTGCCTTGCGCTTGCACGTTAGTGACAGAAACTAATAGACAGCTATCCATTTCTTGTCAACCCAGCCCTCCACATTGCAAGTAAATCACTCGCATTTAATCGCCATTCATTCTGGCGATTAAATATCTAATATTAGCCAATTGCTAATAAATTCTCAGATTTTACTCACCAGTGTGTGAGTTTGAGGCCAAGTTTAAGTTTAGCACAGATATATTTTCACTCGCAAACACTGACTCTGAGAAATATCACAGATCGCTTGACGGAGAGTAAAACTCTGAAGCCCTCAGTTCATATCAATGGATGTACAGCGCACCTGTATTTGATGTACCGTGAACTCAAGTGTGTGAAGGCAGAGTGAATTGACTCGCAACATTTAAACAATTTTCTTTGTTTTATATTTCTGTCAAAATGACAGTGTTCTTTTGTAAGTCTTGTGCTTTACTCACACTAGGCACGGTTGCCATGAACCGGGCCCGAGTACGATTGTCCCCCCTCCCCACTCCCCCTCTGGCCTGCACTCACTTATAGGGTTTCAGCATTCGTGCCGGAGCACGCTTATGTCATTATGGTGCGACGGTTTCGGGATAAACAGGAAGAGCGGCGCTCTCGGAACACAATGGAGTGCATCGCTCTGTTTTCTTTGTGGATAATTTTGTGTCGTTGGTCCACAGCCTGTTGTTAAACAGATGTGTCGCCTTAGTGGCGCGAAAATTTTCACGTAATCGTGCTGCTCGTATGAGGATGTTTGCAAGGTACCAGCTGAAGTGCAGCAAGGACTTTGCAGTTTTTAGTTTTTATGCGTTTTGCACCTCTGCCTTAGACCAAAGCGACCCTTTCCCTGCCATGTTGGTTTTGGAGCGTTGCAAAACCTTGACGCAACGCATCCTTTTCCGTGCTCCGGCATGGTTAGCGCTCACACTGAATGCGAACCGCGCCCGAGTCCAACTGAACCGTGCCCTGGCCCACCTTTTCCAAGCGGGCCAGCGCCGGCTAATCGAGCCGTGCCCGGGCACGTTTTGGAGCACTCACACTAGTCAAACGAACCGCGCTTTGGTGGTCAAACGCACTCGGGCACGGTTCAAACTGGCTAATGTGAGTAAACCCTTAGTTTACTTAAAAACAGCGATTGTATCCTCTCGTCGCTGGAAAATATAATGTAGCAATTCAGTATTTAAACTGTATTTAATAAAAATCGTGGGGCAGCGTTGACAAGTTTATTGTCTCCTGGATGTGTGAGCTGCGCGATTTCCGATATATGTGTGTGTGTGTGTGTCAGTAAGCAGCTCATTAATACAGAACGATAATTAAAGGCTTTAATGCACAATAGCACATCAGTATATGTGTGTATTGTAAGAGTACAAAATATTTTTGATGAGGCTTTGTGATGGATTCTCAGGTGGTGTGGAACAACCAGCTTTCATGCGTGAGGCTGTAGTTCTGCCAGCCCTAAATCTATACCAGACTTTACTTTTAGACTGTTCTCTTGTCTGCTGTTCCATTGTTTCAGCTTGACTTTGAAATATGTCAACTGCAATGTTACTATAGTGTAAGAGTAACTGTACGCTTGTCATACAAGTGCACTGTTCATCAAATAGTTCACTCAGGGGCTGGCCAGTATCTGTGTTTGGCACCTGGACCACAGAACTCTGCATAGTCTTTTATGACAGACAGCAAGACTGATTTATCACCTGTAGCATGTAGCTCTCCCAGGAAAGTAGCGATCTCAGCATCTGTTGGCTCTTGACACAATAGGTAGCTTTTGTTTGTCCTTGTATTGTATTGGTTTCTCTTCTGAAAATGTTGTGTCCAGTCTGTGTTTGATTGTAGCTTTTGAGTGAAAGTCAACATTTTCTACTTCAAGGTACTTTTCCTTTGGTTGTCCACTTTGGAGTAACCAATATGCAGGTTTTTCTGTCACAGTTTGGGACTCACCAAGCAAAACAGCTGCCTTGATGGCGAAAAGAACTGCTCCAACATGGCTACATGTCTCGCCTAATCCCGCCATGCAGGTGCAGTGTGCAGCCAATATAATGCCATCCTTCTGGGCAGTAACCCATGGGTGCAGAGGTGGGGCACTTAACTTCTGACTGTGTTTAACCTATGAAAACAGAATTGCATTCAAGATTTAAAACAAGATACATGAATGGCATTAATTTACGGGAAATTGGAGTTCAAACATTCACATGCATAGGTTATAATTTTCATAAAACACAGTTTCAAAAGGTTTTCAGATATTGTGGTATAGTATCTGAAGCAGAAACAGAAAGAAAGTATAATCACAACAAACGCAATAGCTTCAGATGTTATTCTGCAGCCTGTTGCACCAGCTGTTTGTAGGTTCAAAGGTAGCTTAATTACAACGTAAATTATTACTAAATTGTGATTTATGCTTCACTAAAATAAAATGTTGCACCACTGAGATAAGTTACAACATTACTCTGAGTAGCTACAGCAATGATCATCATCAAATCAAAAAAAATATTTACATACCTCTGTGATCACGACGATGTCGTTGGTGGAACAAAAGTAAGAAGGCTGCTGACTTTGCCAGAGATGAAGTAATTACATGACTCAAGTGACTTGAAGGCTTTGAGCTCCTGTGAAGTGTATGCGTATACTGTATGCACGAGATAGTTGTAAATATCTGGATAAGTTATGGCTGGCAATTAGGACGGATCTTTACTTAAGGCTATTGGGTCTATTTGATATGGGTCCACACCAATGAAGCTTATCTTCTCTTTATATCGACGAGATGAAGCCATTAGGCTACTGCTCCCCTCAACTACAATCAGTGTGTGGCTAGGGGAAGGACAGATGTCATGTAAACAATATGGCCACAGTTAGCTACTTCCGGTGTTTGCGAATAAGCCCTATTGTAAACTTTTATGTGATGACCATCAAGTAATTCTGATTTTCCAGTCTTTTTACTACGTGCATAATCTTCAGACTTTATAGTTTCAATCTCTTCACAGGTTTTAATTAACATCTCTAGGTTGTGCTCATGAACTTCGTCATTTGTGGAAAAAATATGTAAAGAATCATTATTTTCTTCACTATTGTCACAGTTTGATAATATTTCTAAATCTTCTTATCTCATCGGAGTTTTCCTATTTCGTTTTCTTACTCCATTTAATAATTCTGCAAATGTGGTGTCTTGCTGTCTAACAATTTGTGTTCAACAATACTAAAATAATTTATCCATAAGTTGAGTCCAGGTAGATCTACAAAGAGAGGTTTACCTTTCACGAGAGCCAATTGGAAAAAGTCACCTACAGCGATTACAGCAACATAACCAATAATAGCAAGATCTCCAGTATGTTTAATTTGTCTTAATCTTCCATGAATATATGCTAAAAGTTTATGATCTACCATTGAGATTTCGTCTATAATTAAAATCTTTAGGCCATGGAATTTTGCACGCAAAGAATTTAACTTCTCTTCACCCAAAGGTGCGTATAGCAACTTAAAATTTGTGCCGATACAGAAAGTTTGATGGATTGTAGACGCCTGGAGTTGGAAGGCTGAAATTCCTGTTGGAGCAGTTAAGAGAACACAAATATAATCTGGTTTCAAAGCAATTTGTTACAATAATCTTGTTGCTTCATATTTTATGGCTTTTATTAAATGCCTTTTTCCAGTGCCTGCTCCACTAGTAATAAAAATATGAAATGGTTTTGGGTTAGACACCACTGTCTAATTTTATTGAAAATTGCCATCCGGGTTTTGTTTAAAGAACGAATTAAACTCAAACCATCTACATGACTCAGAGTATTTTTTTCCCTCTAACTGAGAAAGCGGTTCACTATTATATCAGCTAAATCTGGAATACAACTTTCAGATTCATTTGTGTGTTTTTCAGATTCAAGTCTTAATTGTGCACATTCAAAATGCTCTAATTGTTGTTCAGGGCAGAGCAAACACCATGCATTTTCTAATATGCCATCATTATCTACAGCTGTTTGTGCAGTATCCAGCATATCTGCATCTTTTTCAAAAAGTGCTCTATTTGCATTTACTGCAGTGTGCACTAAATGTACAGATCCATTCCTTAAAAAAACTTCTCCTTCCCTGTAAAACTGTTCAAAATGATCAAAGCTCTCGGGTTTTAACTGGCTATTTACACGATAGGGAAGAAACAACTGTAATAAGCTTTGATAAAAAAAAATTCAGGACTCTTTGTCACTGAGAATCGAGCAGAACGCACAATAGCAGGTTGAGTACGTGTTCTTTTTACAATGAAACCTAAATTGTTTTTTAACTTTATTTTATTCGCAGGAGATGTTCCATGATATGCAATGCGATGCTCAGATGCAAATGTAGCTAAACACATATCATCAAAAGCAGTCTGATTTGCTCTATTCTTGTAACGATCCACAAAACTTGCCATCCATATATCTTCGCTTTTAAAATGTTCAGACTCCAAATTGTTTTGAATAACACTTAATAGTAAACTCATATGAACAGTATCGTCATCTGTGGGAATAAACTGAGCATGTCTTGGGCATATTTGTTAATCTGTACACTGCTTCTTGTGCACTAACTTCATGATTGTGCAAATACACAATGCCTAATTTCCTCAAAGCTTGCCTTGCATCAGTATTTCCTTGAGTTGATGCTTCCCGCTGTGTATTGGCTAACGACAAACCCATTTCTCTTTCCGATTTTGAAATATGAGAAATGGTATAAACAATGCAGGCATAAGCATCAATATTCCAGCACTGAAGGGCAAACTTGTTATACTGATTAACCCAAACTTCATTTAACTGTTGTTTTAAAAATGTGTTATTATTTATGCACTTATATGCCATTTCAAATAAATCCTGATTTATACCTACACTGCCAAACAATTCTTCCATAGAGTTTATATTCTGAACTAAAACAGCTTTCCTCACTGTAGCAATTATAAGAGCATATGTTACATTTATTTTGTCATTAATATCAGAATTTGTTCATTCATTTAGTTTTTCTCTGTTGTTATTTTCACAAATATCACAAGAAACATCTTTGTCAGACACCTCTTTCTCAGGCACATCTTCACCTCTTCTACTTCTCTTTTACAAGTTTTAGAATGGTGTTTACAATGACGTTGCACAGATGTAACAATGCTGTGTAGCTCCGCATTTTCAGTGGGCACTTCACATATAAAGTCAACTACTTCTTCATCAGATTGTTTATCTATTTGTGGAGCATTTTTTATCCAGAACAAACAATGAACATGAGGTGAACCTCGTTGTTGAAATTCAACCCTATAGAAATAATCAACCATTTCCCCTATAGGTTAAACAGGTTACATAAGGACTTCTTTAAGAAAGCAATGCCACCTAAAATCAAAATATATGTGCTACAGTGACAGGATTATTTCGCAAAATTGCACATCTTTCAGCCCATTCTAACTGATCTGATGTTTCTGCTCTACATTCTTGTTTTAAAATGCTAGACATCATATTTGTCCATCTCATGTCCGCAGATAAAAATGAATAAAAACCATGTGGGAATACCCAGCTGTTGAACCATTGCAAACAAATCTTTTTGCACACCTTGCCAAAATGCAGGGTTGCCTCTTATTGGCTTTAAAAACCTATAGCCTTCATCAAAATTAAGTATTTTCTATAAAGAGTCTGTCTTTAAACATGTCATTTGATGTGGACTTATGACATCCTTGGCCTTTTCTTAGAGCTATGGAAACATTAGATAAAACCTACTGTACCTTTATAAATATTGTGCAAACCTTCCATCTGCATGCAATATTCTTCTGTTAAAATATCTTGGTAGTGTTAATCTCTTTGACCTTTTGTCATGATATGTTGGACAACCGTTAGGAAATAAAACAGGAAAACACTTAGCTTTTAACAGTTTTAGCAGTTTAACAGGATTGTTTCCTTCAGAAGGTGCAACGCTCAAGATATTGTCAACATATTGATCAAGTACTTCTTGCCCAATATCAACTGGTTGTAAGCATGTGTCCATAAAAACACAGTGTTGTTGTCTGTCATGTAACTCCTCATCTTCATTTGCATTTTCCAAAGTCTCGTCTATGCTATTATAATCATTTTCTGCAATATCTTGCCTATGAAACTCATTTAACCAATCTTCATTAAACATTACATCTGAATAATACTTATGTTTTTTTTTAAGTAATACAATGCCAGTTTAATACTATTTGCATCAACATACTGATATTTATAATGTCTTTATATGTTAATTTGTGTTTTAACTTGATGCACACTAATGAATTGTCAGTATTTGTTCTGGGCAAAACATTTGTTGTGTGTTTAAGATTAGCTGTACAACATGTCACAGGACCATGTACTCCATTTTGACCACCTTTTGGTAATGCCAACATCTTCATAAATGGAATATGCAATGCTATTAAATGTTATTCCAAACTATTGAGAGAACACAACTCTTCTGATATAGATTGTAGTTCTAGATTGTTAATGGCACTTTCTGCTGGCATTTCACCCTTTTCAATTTAGAGTGACAAGTAAAGCAAATCCAAAGCTGACCTTTATTTGATTTCTTCAATTTACAGGGTAGAACACGTTCATTGTTGCACTTGAGTAAAAAAAACATCAGTAATGCATTTGAGCTAATAACACTATGCTTTAATTTTGATTGTAATTCTCTCTTTGACAGCATAACACTTGTTGCCTAAACAACAATCTGTGACAAACACAACCAATAAAGTCTTAAGTCTTAATCATCCTTTTGTGCAAAGTTGTTTTTAACAAAATCAAACTGTCGTTTTTTTTAGGTGCTCTTTCTTAGTTTTGTTATATTATTTTTTAATGTTCTTTATGTAATGGATAATTTCCATACTTTATCTTACTACTTTCCTTCACTGTATACCTATACTTTTCATTAGTACAGTATCTCATCCTGCAGTTTCTGTTTGTTGTATATTGTGACTATATTTTACTTTGCTATATTCTTTCACTTTATGCTTATGTTGCAGTTCATATTATTCATGCATACACTATACTTCAACCATTTTCCAAGGTGAAATGTAAAGATGTTGACCCCTAAATAGTTTGCTATTGATTGAATTTCAACCTCAGTGGCCCATGTTCCCACGTACTTCATTTTTGAAAAAGATAAATATCTTTCATAGATGTGTATTGAGATCTCAAGAGATTGTTGTATTCAAAGCTGTGCAACTGCCTATGATTCACAATTGCAAGTCTAAGTTTTCTGTGAGCTTTTTGTGTACCACACATCACCTGTGACACCGCCTGGAAAAAACTATTCCTGTCACCGACAGTAGTGAAAGGTGGATTTTCAACCTGAAACTCTAAACAAAAACTGTGTAGTAAAGTACATATAGTTTCAAAACACAAGGGGCTGAAATTATACATTTTATTAACCCTATTTCCTAAGCAAATGATATCCGCATTTACATTGCATATAGAAATTGTTGAATTATCCATTATATCCCTGTTTTCTTTCAAATTGTAATTCCGTTTCTTAACATCCTTTATATTCTGTGATTTCTTCTGAACTTAAAGGCAAAGTTTGAATTTTTCTCTTCTTACCAACACAATGCCTCGTTTCAGTCTTAGCAGTTGAGATTTCTGCTTGACTGTGACATGTGTTGCTGATTTTAATTTGGTGTACACAAACACCAGTTATTTCAAAAACCTTTTCATGAAGATGCATACATGCAGCTAAATTTTCAATGTGCCTCAAAACACTGGCCAATGTTTTGTGATATACAGCTACACTGAAGCCATTACCATCAATCAATCATCATCAACCTTTATCTGATCCCAGACCAGATGCGTTACGAACATTACAGTCTACAACAACATAATAATCATTGTGCTTCAGGATCGCGGAGAACTTTCCACTTATGGCTAACAGGCAAGTTATTCGTAACTAAAGAAAATGTCCTGTACTCCTTCATACAGCTCGCTCTTTTTTACATCTGGTCTCTGTTCTACCGATACTTCACATATTTTGTTGAAAACAGTGTGTTGACCACTAATCCAATGAGAAAAATGTAAATATCCATAACCTTTGAACAATTTTTGACAAAAGATCCACCACTAAATGACATTCATAGCGAGGGATCAAAATTATTAAGAACTGATTTCTTCCAGCTACACGCATTTTGCATTTTATGCTTTACAATTGAAGCAACGCTGGAAGCAGCATTAAAAATAATAAAAAAATAATTTTATTAAAAATTAAAAGGCATTCCTAATATTTAATACAAACATTTATTTTATAGTAAACCTAAAAATAAAATACTAATATTTACTACTATTATATTTACTGATTTAGCGCTGCTGCTGATTAAAGAGTGTCAGAGAAAGTTTTGCATTGTGCTTTGAAAACGGCATGGGATAGACTAGATTTATGCATTCAGGTTAAAAATAAAACGTATATAGTACAGTTTGTGATCTAAAATGGTATTTGTGTATTAACACCTGTCAACCATGTCCGTAACCTACACAAATGCACAATGTCAGAACATATTTATATAAACGCATTTTTTATTTTGGTTGCGCATGCGGACCTGCAGACCACGTATGCCCACCCCTGTGTATAAACATCTTATACTGTGTATAAATCTTTTAACCCCAGAAACATTGAACAATAAATAAATTGCATCAACACTTTTAAAAAGATTACATTTCCATAGACATCTATTGCTGCAAGCTTGGAAAGCGAAACATATAATTACAAAATTTCCACACAAAAAAATGTTTGCAATACTGAAAAAGACGCTCTTTCCCTTTCACATTCAAGTGAAGTCCATCTGGACTGAACATTTCAGAACATATACATCCTCAAGACACAAATGCTCTCAACGTTCACAAAAAAGCAACATTGTCCATCTCACTAGACCATCTTTCCAACAACATATTGCAACGCTTCACTGTATGTTTAGTTTGCTTGTCATCAACATACCAAGGAAAACAGAACAAATGGCGAAATACAGTTTGTACTTGAAAAGTGACTAAGGCTATCCACAAGCAAGGCCATTCGGTTAACGACAGTTTCCGCTGAAACCCCACTAGCGACATCATTTGTCCCAATCTTAATGATCAACAAGGCAACTCCGTTTACTCTTACTTGGATGCACCCAACAATATGCGCCTTGACAGTATTGGTCCAAACCACGGCACATGAAATCAGTCAAGAAAAAAACATGCAGACCTGCTAGAAATAAAACCATTATCACAACCAAATAAACCGTGTGTCAAAAAATAAAATAAAACACACCCACCTAACACACACAATATATAGACTATTAAACCTTACTCGAATACATTAAGAACAATTATTCATGCAACAAATATACCTTTAGGTACAACGAAGTCTTTCTTCCCAAACCTGGAAACAACCATGTTGCTTTCCGTGCCTACAAAATAGATAAAAAATAAAGATAAACAACTACAAAAATAAGGATTAATAACTTTAGATGCATTCGCTACACATACAATCACAACATTGTTCCTCACCTGGCAAAAGAACCTGTTCTGCTGAACCCCCAGGAACTATAGCTGCCTACTGGAGCGGGTATGTGTTTACAGTGTGTTCACTTGCTGTGTGTGTGTGTGTGTGCACTTGGATAAGTTAAATGCAGAGCAACAATTCTGAGTATGGGATACCAAACTTGGCAAATGTCACGACATTCATTTTCACTAATCTTTATTTAAAAACATAAAATTGTGACTATAACATAATACATATCTACTATACTTGACTTGTCAATACAATATATACCAAACAAGATAAAGGTATGATTTTACCACAAAATTCAACATATTGACATTACAGCTACAAAATCGCATGTTTCAGTGCTTGAAATCAATTTGTTTCTTTCCATAGCTCTTAGCAATCTATAAAAATATAGTTACCTCAGATTTTTTTTATACATACACTATTAAAGCTGCAGTAGGTAACTTTTGTAAAAATATATTTTTTTTACATATTTGTTAAACCTGTCATTATGTCCTGACAGTAGAATATGAGACAGATAATCTGTGAAAAAATCAAGCTCCTCTGGCTCCTCCCAGTGGTCCTATTGCCATTTGCAGTTACGTAACTTTTTTTTGTGTTCAAAATGTAGAAAAATTTATATAATAAGCGAGTACATCCTGAATCCATTTTCCAAACCGTGTTTTTAGCTTGTCCTGAATCACTAGGGTGCACCTATAATAAGAGTTTATATTCTGACAATTTTAGATGCTTCGGAGTAACCCAGTACCTTTGTGATTCTTCATAGACATAAACAGAGAGAAGTAGTTCCGGCGACGATGTTCTTCCACAAGATGCAAGCAGTTCAGTTTATTAACCGCTAGAGCGTCAAAAGTTACCGACTGCAGCTTTAATATAGCTTTAAATAATACTAACAAAGTTGTTTATAGATCACTAAATGTTTATTTCATAACTTTTGTATATAATTTTAATAAATAAATATATAATTAAAATAAATGATAAAATCTTGATCAACTTCCCCAAACATAATTAGATATACTCTTGTTAATTAAAAAAAAACATTTAATATTATATACAACACCTTATACATGTCTATACGTAAAACAACAAGCACTTCTGTCACTGACTTTACCGATAATTAAATCATACACAACACATTCTTATAAACCTTATTGAAAACAATATTTTCTTTGAAAATTTACACCAACAAATACTAACTCAAAAATAATAAAATATAGATACATAAAACATTCAACCTTTCTTTCATTTCTAATTTTGACTGTACTTAAACCATAAATGTTTGTTTAAATTCTTAAATTAAATTATTAATAATATTTTACACTTCTACCATCCAATAACACAACACAATATTTCCATGAAAATATCCATAATGAGATTGTTCTATAATGCAAAATTCAAACGCACAACTATTGACTCATTATTAGCCTACTAATCACATAATGAATTTTCACATATTCGTTTTTCTATATATTGCTCTTTTAGTTATACAGTACAGCCACCGTTTTTGTCACCGACAACTGTTACTTAATAGTGAAATTTTATCTAACAATATTTATGTATTTCTTTTTCTTTGATTAATTGTTCTTATTATTAATAATAGCCTAAGGATTTTACAGCCTACTGCTGGAATACAATTCCCATTAATCAGAGCTGTTTTTTTTAAGTTTTTCCCATTTGCTTCTTTTTTTTTCAAATAAATAAGTAAACAAACAAATTAATAAAATGTTGTCTAAGTACACCTACTACATTGCTATGTTATATGTTAACATGCATACCTTGTCTTTCCATTGTTTGCACTTTATGCTCTTCTTACAATTTACCACAAATTCATACAGCACATTTTCATATGACCTTGCATTGAAAAAACACTTTTATCCAACAGTGTTTTGACCAACACACACACACACACAAACAATTATAATATGAAATAAACACCAAGTATATATATAATATATTAGGGGCGTTACGGTACGTGTATTTGTACCAGACCGTTTCGGAACAGGGCTTTCAGTACAGTGCACGTGTGTGCCGAATGACCGAATGCAATATTTTGTGTCCGGAACATAGGTACATGTTCGTGTTTCCAAACAAAAATATTAAGTGGCTGAAGTCTACACGTTGAGCGCAAATCCCGCCCTGCAGCTGATTCTAAGGCCGGCGGCACACTGGCTGCATGGCGTGAGTGTGGGGTTTCTGCTCTGTGTCAGTTGCGTGACGGCTGCTTCGCGTTTTCTGTGTCTTTACACACCAGAATCGTGCCTGATGCGGCACTGGTGCACTGCTGCTTGCATTTCTTTCTGTAACAGCTTTTCATTAAGCTGTTGTTGTACTGGTAATAGGAGTGAGCAAGTAGTCAACGCGTACAAACTCCATGAACACAGATGTAAGATCAACAATGTCTTTTATTTATTGTGCTCTAATCGATTAATGTTGCTTCCATTTAGCTTCTTGTAGTGTCTCATTATTTGTTGTTCAAAGAATTAAAGTCCATACCTTGCATAATATAGCGCACAAACATTGTCCATATTCCATATGTCCTTGAAGCATGGTTAAGCACCATTAAATTTAATCCAAAACAATCTTAGAAGCACGGTCAGCATAATAGTCCACGTAGTACATGGCTTAACACGGTCAAAAACTGTGTGCTTCCCCACTACCAATACACCGGTTGTCTAATTACCCATGTGCTCCTAATATGCCAATGTCAGAGCACCCCCAATGGACAAATATTTAATTGCATTAAAATGGCTCCTACACTTTCCCTTACTGTACTAAAAATGAACCGAACAGTTACTTTAAAACCGAGGTATGTAACGAAACATGATTTTTGCATACCGTTACACCCCTAATATATATAGGAGATATATAGGAGCAGTTGCGGTCTGTCTGTGCATTCCAGGAGCGGAGCGTCTGCAGCAGTGCAGCAATCGTTTTGTTGTGTGGAGGGGTTGGGATGAACTCAGATGCAGACAGGAAGTACCAAACACGGGATTTATTAACACAAAAGGGGAAAACAAAACCCACGAGGGGGAAAACAACGACTAGGGTAGACACTAAATAACTTTACAAGATAAACAAAGACTCTGAACACTGGCTACAAACAAACACTCACGGTTATACAAAGACTTCTTAAAGGGGGTTACAAGGATAAACTCTCTCACGAGGCTGACAAGTAGAAACACATGTGGAACAATCACAGTGTGGAACAATGAACCGACAAAAGACAGAGCACACTAGGGGATCTAAATAGGAGAACTAATTAAGACACAACAGGTGGCACAGATAAGGCAATCACGACAAGACTAGGATAACAAGGGGGGGCGGGCCAAGGGAACGAGACAACACAAGCACATGGCCCTAAGACAAGGCCATGTGCTTGTACACAAAACACGGCTCTGTCATGATCCTGCCTCAAGACTAGAGAAAAGTCAGGACATGAAGGCAGAATCATGACACATTTACGTACCAAGTCTATTTTTGCTGTGCTGCATGCTCTGAATTAAAGTGCATTGTTCGCACATTGTTCCAATTTGCATACTGTACTCCATTTATAGCACCTCTCAACGACCACTTATTCATACTAGAAGCAACATCGTGTCCAGATGTTTATGGCTTCCTACACCTCACCATCAAAAATCCCCAAAATACACAACCCTGAGACTGAATCAATTCATGACCGCCTCCAACTTATTGCTGTAAGCCATATTCTTTACTACCTTTGTTTATTCAACTAATATTAGCCTAATACATAGCCTACATACAAATGCCACCATTACCATCCATACTATTTTAACAGTGTTTTATTTGCCATTTCTATAGTACAAATGCCAAGATCCATCTGTCAACCCCATCGAAACTGCACAACAACTTTGTAATCTAGGCACTGATATCATGAAAATCATGTCACGCTGGCACAACCAAAACAAGGCTCTCCAGGAATGTGTCACAATACTTTGTTCAGTACAAGACATGAAAAAAATAACTCTCAGAAGCTCAAACTTCTGCAGAAATCAACACTGCTACCCCAATAGTTTTTCAAAGATGGTAATTATTTCTCATACGTTACCTTTTCTGTACATTTGTTCTTTACAATGGCAATTAAACCTACATGTTTCCTTTTACAGACCAAGTTGACATGTCCACACAGATGGAGCATGTCTCTTCAACATTACCTGAACACTTACCTGAGAATAACAACACACAAGGTAATAAACACTCCCACTCCAATATACTGTCATTCATTACACATATCCTTTACTACAGTAAATCTCTTCAATCAAATAACTTCCTCTTTTCCTTTTTCAGAAATACAAGCTGCAACAAAGACTTCTCCAAAAGCAACCAAAGATCTACAGAATGCTTAACCATACACTCATTATACTGTGACCACACTTTTTATGCTGCAGTGTTTTTTACTTTTAAAACTACAAATTGTTATATTTCTGTTTACTCTTAAACCACATTATTTTCTTTTATTTTTTCTTTTCTTTATTTTTTTACATACAATTTAACATACTATTTGCCTATTCCACCTTTATAATATATAGTTGTTTGTGTTCTTATTCTTCGTATTTTATACAATAAACTTACAATTTTCATTAAAATACAAAAATATTGCACGCTACACTCCCACAACACAAGTATATTACTTAAACTTCCTTTGTAACACAGGTCTGCTATTTATTATGCAATAAATCTACTCTTATTAACACAAATTTTATGCTAAAACATTGAGAAATTTAAATTGCCAAAGCATTATTGGTATATTCACTGATGTTAACATCACCATTAATTCAAATAATAAAAAAAGACAATAATTATCTTTCGTTTTAACCGTAATATTTAACAAATCTTTTAATAAATACCAAATTATTCTACATAAACATACTTAGTCTCATAATTTTATTCGATTATAAAGGCTAACAGAAACTTAAATGCCATAAATTCTTTAAATGCCATAAATTTTCACTGATTAATTGCACAGGTCAAAAAAGTTTTGACAGGTCAGCAAGAGAGAGAGCGCGAAAGAGATAGAGAGAGCGAGCCCCCCAGCTGCACGCTCACCGTCTTCAAACAACACGAGTGCTGTCTTGCTCTCTCTACCTCACGCATATTAATCAACTGACAGGATGGTGTCATAATAATTTAAAATGAGAATGTAAATCTGCTCTCCCCATTTTTGTTTGTAAAAAAAAATTTGATTAGATTTCATATCGCAATAAAATAAAATAAAAATATTGCAATGTCATTTTTTTCCCAATATCGTGCAGCCCTACTGTATAATTTTATTTACATCTGCATCCATTGTATTTTGTACTGTTTTACTACCTTTTCTGGGTCAGAACGTCTACGTTTGGTAGTTTCAGCAGTGTATAGTGTAAATGCAAAATTCGGATACGGGACACTTTTAAAAGATGATGTAAGCAGGTCGTCAAAAAAATCGGATATAGTCAGAAAATTCACATCCCGTGGTAACTAGGATTTACACAAGCTCCAGTCTGGTTCCAGAACACCTGAGAAGAGATGATGCTGACCCTCAGAGGACCCCAGATGATGCTAACCCTGAATGAACAAACAGAACTAACAATTATTCCTAATTGTGTGACTTAATCATATAATAACTTAATAATATTGATAGTTCATCGTCTAGCTGACTACGTCTTGTATTATTATAATTTTTTAGTTTTTCTAAAATCCTGTCAAATGTGCACAAACTACTAGCTACTACTAAATATTGTAGAAACATAATTTTCTGTAAAGTTGCTTTGTAACGATTTGTTTTGTAAAAAGCGCTATACAAATAAACTTGAATTGAATTGAATTGAAGACCTGCAGTGTAAATGCAGCCTAAAAGACTCTGGGAATCAGAAAGTGGCAGAGAGAGACAGACTGAGAAGAGGAGAACTGTTGCTGTTGGTCACAGAAACGTCAAAGTGCTGTGGATTTAAGCTTACTCCAACTTCTTCCTTTCCTCAAACTTTATTACATGTAACTTTAAAGGCATGAAGCAACAAACAACACATTTAGACATGAAAAGCATCAAATCCAAGTTAGATCCTATTATCTACTACCACAGAAAGAGTCTACTACTCTTACTTTTTACACAATTACGTGTCTGGTAGTTGCATTCACAAATTGTTAATAATTATAACTATGGCCTCTTTCACCTTATAAATATTGCAGAAAGAAGAAATAAGCTCTAGCTGGTTGAATAGAGCACTTACTAATCACACTGACCTCTAGCTGTGTTTCCATTTCCCTTTAAATTGCGCAAACTGAAATTGTGAATTGAAAATACATGCAATAGAAACCGGTCAATATTTCGCAAAACTCACATATATCACAAAACATTTTTACACTTGGCTCATCCAAAAAAAAAAAACATAAGAAAAACAAGAAAAGGCGATGGTCAAAGAGGTGGAGACAACGCGAGCATGGACATTACTTGCTACATCATGATATGAAGGTAAGTTGTTGTTTTATCTCATAGAAATGTTGTAATAACCGTTGAAATAAACGTTCATATATTCGTTTCCATGTACTTTGGTGGACTGCAGTTGTGGTTGTAGTTATGCCCATCGACTTTATTTGTATTGTTATATTTGACAGGTTTCTGACAGAGAAGGGGTCAAGGAGCTACTTTGTATGAGTGTGGTGGAGCTTGAGTTTGTCCTCAGGGGACACCACACACGAGAAGAAATCCGGCCAAATAAATCCAACATGTTGGATATCCCCGATTTGAGATCGGAGCGGTCCCGACGTCCTTCCGAGCAGAGGAGAGCAGTCTTAACACACCACACACGGCAGGAATATTTGATCAGATTATTTTACGATAATCGGAGCATCCTAAGATTGTCGGAAGGGGTGAATCGGGGCTAAAATCAGCCTAATTATCTTGCCGTGTGAACCAGCCTTAAGTTGCATATGGCCGACAAACCACCAAGGGGCCCCACTGCAGCTATGTAATTAAAGTGGCTTTTTGCATTTTTCCTTGATAGGACAGTGGAAATACGACAGGAAGTTGTTGGGAGCTTGGAATGGAACTTAAGAGCCTAGTTTCACAGACGGGGTTTAGCTTAAGCTAGGACTAGGCCTTTGTTAAATTGAGATATTTAAACAGATTTTAATATAAATGGCTTAGAAGAAAATGCTATATGTGTACATCCTTCGACAGAACAATAGCATTTTAAGATATGTTAAGATAAAGCGCAGCAGCGGACCAGGGCATAAAACACAAATATATTTCACTTAAAGGCCATGTTGCAGGTTAAACATCACTTTTGATTAATGGTTACGTAAATCATTTTTAAAATGTCTCAAAAATGGGCTCAAAGACCTATTTTTTAGGTTTTTGGTATTAACGGTTTTTTTACGCAACTCGGTGATGACGTCATGTTGGGGAGAGGTCGAGGAAAGGTAGCCTCAGTCTAGTATTATGCCGCGTTCCAGGCAACCCGTAACCCGGGTTTTTCCAACCTTAAACCCGTGAAAGTGCACTGGAACGACAATCAAACCCGTGACTTCCCACCCGTGAACTCGTATCTCGTACTAGATCGCTATATTTCGAGTTCCGAGGTCACACAGCACACGAAACAACGATGACAGCCAAATGAGGAATTGCCAAGAACTGATGTCCGTCAAAGTCTGTAATGCATGGTCCGAGGAGAATGAGTGGAGTTGGTGAAGTGTCCTGGTGAGTTGCTATCATTTAGCATCGCAGCAATGAGCACTGGAGCTAGTCTACGAGCAGCAGTGCACAATAATGACATATTTGTTTTTTTACTGTCATTGAGTAGCACAGAGTGAAAAATCAACGTTTTCTTTATATCTAGTGGCAGTGATCATGACATTAGTTCAGATAAGTATCAGTAACCTTTGTCAGATAAGTATCAGTAACCTTTGTCATAGTGTCATAGAACTGGTAAACTTTGTCTTTGTCATCTAGAAATAGAAGGCATCATGCTAGCTATATGGACGTTTCTAAGCGTTTCTCTCTTCCTCCGGTGAAAATGTTGTTGCAAACGTAGCCGCATTTGTGTCGCTGTGTTTGGCAGGTGCTTGTGTGGGCGGCGCTGTCCCATGTAAATTGCGTTGGAAAGCTTTTGCTGTAGGGAAGTGAGTGCGTTTGGGTCGCTGTTGGTCGATATCTCTCCATCTATCTGTCTGTCTATCTATCTATATATGTAGTCTATCTATCTATATATATCTATGTATTTATCTGTTTATCTATAATCTGTGCTATCTGAATACTCTCGTCTACTACTCGTCTCTCTCTAGTCACTCTCAATGCTCTCAAGACGGGCTTTGGTAAATTCTCTCCCCAACGTGACGTGATGCAATGCATTGTGGGGGAAAGGAGACTGCTGCAAGATAGTACCTACTTTTTCGTATTATATTCCATTTTGTGATACCCAACAACATAAAATACAATGGATAACAGTTTAAATGTGTATTACCAACAAGCAAATTGCACAAATTCGTTAAAAAATTAACCTTGCAACACGGCCTTTAAATTATTAAGAGATTTATAAAATTAAAGGAGAAAAAACTGTGCCAAGTTTCTATTCATTGTGACACGATCCAAAGTTCACGTAGGCTTTAGGCCTAAAGGAAAACCAACCAGAAAGCAGTTTTATCTATTTTGCAAACGCTTTAGTTTCCTTTCTTTTTATTATTTTACCAAGTTTTTACAGTGATAAATGATGTCTTGCATGTATGACCAAACAAGACTAAATTACGATTAACAGTTGGGAAAACATTAGTGATCCTTAGGGATCAACATATCAGGCTGATTTTTAAGGGATTTACATGTATCGCATAGGCCAATAAGTGACTGCTGCGTTCTCCAATAGATTTCCTTGCCATTATTTACAGATAGGCATCCACAGGCAGCTCTGTGTTGCTGGAGATGCTGTAGTACACACTGGCCCTCTAGTAGAGTGCTGGAAGCCTGCTCTGGTAAGTTTGAAACTTTCAAAGCATAGTTTAACTGTTTGACTTAGCTGAAATATTGCCATACACTTTGAAAGTGCGACAGACGCCACAGGAGCGCAAACATGTCTTCTTGAATAAATGATTGGATGAAAAAAAAGAATAACAGTAGATTTTTGCCACCTACTGGAGTGATGTAATCAATATAATCTTTAACTGAAGAGACTCCTTTCACTTTAGCCATTTTATTGGTTATTCCTTAAAATTGAAATATTTACACTTCAAGTATTTGCCCTTCCCCACTAAATTTTTTATTATTATTAAAATAAATAATATTTATTAAAAATAACAATACCCAACCCTACTAAGACATACTCATTTTATTATATGTAGAAAAATTGAAACCATGGCAGTCTTAAATTACAAATCAAACACTTTATTTCAATGGCTACTTTTCAGGTTTATTGTTTTCTTAAATTATTTAAATGTCTTGACAGTCAGGACATTTTGTGATGACCTGATTATAATATGTCATATGTAGATGTTGATGAAAGCCTTTTAGCCTTGCACAGTTAACCATATGCAGTACACCCATCCATATTAAAGGGGGGTGAAATGCTATTTCATGCATACTGAGTTTTTTACACTGTTAAAGAGTTGGATTCCCATGCTAAACATGGACAAAGTTTCAAAAATTAAGTTGTACGTTTGAAGGAGTATTTCTGTTCCAAAAATACTTCTTCCGTTTTGTCACAAGTTTCGGAAAGTTTTTTTTCGGGTATGGCTCTGTGTGACGTTAGATGGAGCGGAATTTCCTTATATGGGTCCTGAGGGCACTTCTCCCGGAAGAGCGTGTGCTCCCGTATAGCAGAGCACTGAGAGCACAACAGGCATTCACTGATCAGAGCGAGAGCGTCGCGAAATGTCACAAAAGGAGTGTGTTTTTGGTTGCCAGGGCAAGATAACCCTGCACAGATTATCAAAAGAGAAACAGCATTAAGGGACCAGTGGATGGAGTTTA
The DNA here is from genome assembly GCF_003368295.1 of Carassius auratus. Lineage (NCBI taxonomy): Eukaryota > Metazoa > Chordata > Actinopteri > Cypriniformes > Cyprinidae > Carassius > Carassius auratus. Next base: position 80,243 of record NC_039246.1, read on the forward strand.
TTTTTACAGAGCATCAACGGAGTTGTGCAAGTGTTTGTGTTTGTTCCCCTGAATTTCGAAGATGCTTGTTTTTCAAACATGGTCCAGTTTGACGCCAGGTTTGCACATCATTTATTTCTTAAGAATAATGCAGTCCCAACGAAAAAGGGTCACGATCGTGTGTTGGAACCACAGGCGGTGAGTAAAACTGCTTCAAATATCTCTGTGTTGTTAACTTAGCTATCGGCACGTAAGCACATCAAGTAAACAACGTGAGATGTTGTCATCAAACTGCACTTTCCACATGTACAGCTTAAAAAAAAAAAAAGATGACAAAGTGGAACTTAGTCATTTTCCAAAACCGCTAAGCAAATATATACAGTTTCAGTACATACCACATAGAGACGTTGTTGCTGATGCTGCTCTTGTTAAATTTCAGCATCTTCAGTAAATGTTCCTTTTTTAATTTGAGACTTGTAACATTTGGTATCATTGTGTCATTTTTATTATGTAAATTGAGTGAGAAAAAGCAGTATCGGCTCCAAATATCAGCTCAAGAAAATCAGCAGCCCGTATCGGTCATCGGCTAAGGCTATCGGTCCATATCGGTCGATCCCTACAGATCGTGCTCTAGCCTCACGCACAGGCACAACATTTTTGGTACCTTGACCTCACAGCCTGTTCATTATCAAAATAAAATATGTATAAAGAAAATAGAAATAGTCTGTTCTTACATTCAGTGTAAACAGTGCCTCACTATGCTGGTATAGCCTTTGTGAAGGATGATTTACTTCAATAATGCAAATTAAGTGTAAAACCTATATGCAATAAATATTTTAGATCCAAATGTTTCTATATTCGCAAATATTTGGATGCTGTGCCAAACGAGAGAGGTAGGCTTCAGATTCCCTTTAAATGAACTAGTTGACTTTCATATAGCCTAAGTACTGTGAACTTTAGAGGTTTGTGGAGGAAAGGAAATAGTACAAAATATAACAAGTAGTTATTCAGTTAGAATCAGTTCACTTGACAATTCAGTTAGGTACCAATGTCAATGTTTCAAGATCAGATTCAGCTCTACGGAAGATGGTATGCATCGATCTAGTTTGTTTAACTCAAGATTTGCTTTGTTTCTGGAAGTCTTTCCACAGTCGTTCCACTTCTCTAGTGTGAATTTTCATATGGCACATCTCAGGCTTCTCTCCAATCTGAGTTCTCAAGTTCTTGTTAAAACTTCCTTTCTGTGCGAGTTTCCACTCTGTTTGCGGGTAAAACAACAACAAAAATAACTCTTCATAATGTGAATTTGCCTGTGGGTGTAAAGGTTTCATTTCTTTCCAGTAGGTTTCTTTTCAGTGTGAACTTTCATGTGGTAATTAAGGTTTCCATGTTGACTGAAACTCTTTCCACACTGTTTGCAGGTGAAAGGCTTCTCTCCAGTGTGAACTCTCATGTGGTAATTAAGGCCTCCTGGTTGACTAAAAGTCTTTCCACACTGCTTGCAGGTGAAAGGCTTCTCTCCAGTGTGAGTTCTCATGTGGTAATTAAGGTTTCCATTTTGACTGAAAGTCTTTCCACAATGTTTGCAGGTGAAAGGCTTCTCCCCTGTGTGAACTCTCATGTGGTAATTAAGGTTTCCTGGTTGACTAAAAGTCTTTCCACACTGTTTGCAGGTGAAAGGTTTCTCTCCAGTGTGAGTTCTCATGTGGTAATTAAGATTTCCCGGTTGACTGAAAGTCTTTCCACACTGTTTGCAGGTGAAAGGCTTCTCCCCTGTGTGAATTCTCATGTGAGCTTCAATGTGTGCATGTTGACTGAAACTCTTTCCACACCGAAAGCACATGAAATAACTCATAGTTCCTGTCTTTTGAGCTCTTTTTCTTGTGGAAGTCTTTTCAGACTGCAAGGAACAAAACTTATTTTCTCCAGTTACGAAATCATGAGGATTCACATCCTGATCATTCTCTTGAGTTTCATTCAGTACTTCCATCTCCTCTTTCAGTGAATTTAGGTCTAGGGTGGAAAACAAACAAACAAAAAAAGTTAACCCCAGTTATATGGCACAAAGCAATCTAAATCAAAATGTAATGCATGTATACTAGATCCTATACCAGGGTGTCCAAACTTGCTCCTGGTGGGCCGGTGTCCTACAGAGTTTAGCTCCAACTTAAATCTGCTAGAAGTTTCTGAGATGTTAAAAAGTCATTGTTGAGCTTTAATTGGGATTAGTGTTTAACTCTGTAGGCCAATCAGGGCTCCAGGCTCATTCTTCCCACTGGTCTTTATGTTGATCGCATGAGTACATGATTTGGTGAGAATTTATTTTGTGTGACAACATGGGAAACATCAATGCATGATGGTGAACTTTTATCATAGTTTATAGTTAATTGGAAACAAAGGTTGATATTGAACCTGTTTGTTTTAATCAGTAGAAGTATTAATGATTAGAATTTTGTAAATGGGAGTTCCTCTTTTGCAACAATAAGATGAAGCATGTCATACACCACAAAGTGTATTATATTATTATAATTATATACAACTAATAAATGACAGAACGTTTGGCAAACACTGAGGAATTAAAAATTAAAGACTTTCAAAAGCTTCCATAGCATAATGTGAGGTAAACAGCAAAGATAAAAAGCTTCTCTCCCATAAAATTATATAAGACCACACACACCCTTTCTATTATTATTTTAAATGGTTGCCCATTGGGAGACGTATAAAGTCAATTACAAATTTACTTTTGTGCCTGAAGCAATGTGTGTATGTAATAATTATATAATATAATTAAGGGTGTGTCCACTTGAGTGACAGGTGGATTGCTGCTGCTAGGTGGGCGTGGCTTCAGCAACCAGCTCCATTCTTTTTGCCCATTTCCGATTGTCCGGAAGAATCACATGGCGATGGCCTGCTTTGCACACTTTGAGCTTTAAAAATGCTCTTCAGGAGTCTATGGGTCCATGTTTTTGTACAATCTATGGTTGTAGTCCAAACGAGTCATTCATTGTGGTTTTTGAAAAGTGATTTCTGTCAAATAAATAATAAGCCTAAAGTTATCAGAGGTGCTACAGCAATGGAAGAAAAAAAAATCATTACTATTGATAACTATTTATCTTAAATGCTTATGGAACATTATGTAGTGCATGCAAAGTTTGATTCCAACATATAATCATTTCTGCTAATCAACTCTCTATGGACACCTTGGTAGTTGAATCGCCATTGGCTACTACATTTTTTTGTTTACTTGCCAAACTGAAATAGATACTGTATAGGTTTGTAAAATGGCACAGCTTTCAAGCATTATAATATGACATTTTGATCAAGTATTTTTAATGACAGCATTTTAGTAATTAGAATTACAATTTGGTAACCATGTATTAATGCACAGGCACTAACTGAATTTAGGACTGGTGGTGGTGGTTTTTGGTCATTCAGTGCTTCAAAAAAAAAAAAGCAAAATCTAATTATAATACTGATAAGAGGATGAGGATAATAATAATAATAATAATAATCTGAAATTATACTAATAAGAACAGTATAAAACACACTAAGAATTAACAAGCTGCTGAATTCATGAAAATTAATTAGGTTGTGTGTGTTCGCTCAAACTGGTTCCCTAAAATCAAAAAAAGGATGATAGCAGGTGAGCACCAGCCAATTTAATTGGAAAACCTGGCAGTTCTTAAAAGCTGATAAAATCCGTAGGAACTCTTTTTATTTTGACAGGAAAATATAACAAAGAATATTATTTACATCTAACGCAATAAACCTTTCCCCGAAGTGACGGTGAGTCATGCGCTGTTACACTAGATTTCACGGTACTTCAAATACAGGTTTGTTGTGCATCCATTGAGTTGAACTGAAAAATATTAATTATTTTAATTACAAATGTAGAGAATAAATATTAATATAGAGGGATTCTTTTTGAAAGATTATTATTTGGTGTATCTGGTGTAACAGAATGTGTTTTTTGAACATTAAAGCATGTCTACATAATCTTTTTCAAATACTGTACATTATTGTAAATCCTCTATGCCCCGCCTCTCATAAACGCATCATTTTCGACAAAGTCCAACTTGTCCAACTGATCAAGTGCATTGTAATTGACCACACACCGCAAGCACTTGTCGAAAATGTAACGCCCCTTTCCACAACACTTCTATTAAATTCTTCATAAACATCATTCATTTCTGTAGAACTGGACATTTGAATAAAGATCAAATGAGTTCAGAATTGAGAATGAAAACCAACCTGTTTGTTCTTCAATCTTCATGTCTTCACTCTCCTCTTTAATAAACTCCATCTTTGTTTGTTCCTCAGTTTCTTCATGTTTGACTCTGAATGTTTCTTCAATCTTCATGTCTTCACTATCTTCTTTAATAAATGCCATCTTTATAGCAGTGTCACGTGGATCTCAGCTGCTTCAGAAGTTTTTCTATGCATTTGGACACTTTGCCCTGTTTAAGATGACAATAATCAACAGTAAATTATTTTCAAAAATAAATGCAAACTTAATATCTGAGCGTGTCTCAATCAGCTCAATAGTTCAGTAGTAATTGGGAGTAAGGGAGTAAGTCGAGTTAGAGTTTTAAATGACCTGAATTAGGTCAAATTAAATACAATTATACAGTCATTTACTGTCATGTGTTTATGGTATATTTGGTATTCAACTATTTAAACATAATATGAAATAGATTACAGTTTTGAGAACACATTTGTAAAAGTCATTGAACGCAGGGGCGGATCTACCGGGGTGGCAAATGCCACCCTTAAAGAAAGCCTTGCCACCCCAGTTAGCAGCAACGAATTAAAAGTTATGGCTTTTAAGAAAATTTAGAAAATTAGAAAATTTACGAGCGCGAATCTCCAATGTCCGACTAAAGTGAATGCAGCCAGCACGAGAATATGACAGAGCAGCAATAGACTATATTTTACATTTTTTTGGAAAACTTTATGAGTGCACGCGAAGCGGAGTAGCAAGGGAACCCGGAGTCGTGAGGAGACACAGGAGGAAAAAGGAAAAAAATTGATTATCTGTATATCAAGAAATTAAGCTATAATGATAGCACAGTGCTAGCATAGTTTAAATGTTGACTTTGAGATGATAAATATCGGGTTGAAGAATGTTATTTCACTAACTAATGTTACAGTGGTGTAGTCTACTTCGTGATATGTTACCCATTTCGAAACTTTCACACTTTCATTCATAAATTCACCCCGTCTGTATTTGCAAAGCGACAGGGATTGAGTCGCAGAATTCAGTCACAAATGGAACTTGCTGTATAAAGCAGAACGTCGCGGAATTCAGTCATTTTTGAATGAATAAATAAAAAGTAGGGCTCTACATTTAATCAAATCTCGATATGGACTAGTGTCTGTGAATATTAAAGGTCAAAGAGACTGCAATTGTTGTTCTACACGTCTCTGGGATCTACGTGTGCTCTACTACTACACACACACACACACACACACACACACACAGAAGCACGCGTGGTGTTTTTTAGCTCTTCGCTATATTGACACATGATGTAGGCTACAACATGTGCATGCAAGCGCGCTATGAGAGGATTTCACCATTTCATTTGATAAAACTATCGTCATTCATTTGTATCGTACACAGACATAAACTTTATGACAACCTGTCAAAATAAAATTTCGGTATAACTTCAAGAAATGTAAACAGAAATATAGTTGTAATGCACAGTAGATTATGATATACTTCAAGTAGGCCTAATAGCTAATAATAATAAAAGTATATAAAAAAAAAAACAGAAACTCTGTCTACAACCCACCAAAATAAAATTTTGGTCTAACTTAAAGAAATTATGTAAAAAATTGCACAGTAAAATATACTTAATAATAAAATAAAAGATCTACTAAAACGTGCTTCAAAAAAGGAATATCACACAAGTTTTCATAGATGTTTTAATATAAACTTGCCAAAACAATAACACCATATTTTTCAAAAACAATTTCTAAAAGTACATTTGTATCTGTGCCTATAATGTTTATTAATTTATTATGATTGTCAGCTTATAAAAACTATGCTCCAGGGACTATATTCATATAAAATCTAAGGCTAAATGTAGCTCTTGACTGGTTGAGTTAGATGATGATTAACACTAAACAGTAGAAAATCAGTTCAGTCTCCCCAGCTGTAAATGTCATTGGCTATTAAAGTCTTGTGTTTCTTATAAATTGACATGTTGATAACACTAATGCTCTCAATTACATGTCGATGCCTACTGTATGCATTAGTGAAAAACAAAGTTTAAAATGTGACACTGGTGTAAATCCTGCTGAATATGAAGCAGTGTTTTTTTTATGTTTCTTATTTTGTATATACAGTCACAGTAATAAAAACGCTGATTCAAGCGATCCGAATCATTTTACTAATGACTCGGTTCAGATGATTCAGATTCAAAGTTTCTCTCACTTCTTTGACATATGGAGCGAAATGAGAAGCACCTTTTCTGTTATTGATATGGGGATGTGCTTTTCTCACAAAAAAAAAAACGCAAAATAAAGTATTACAACATAAGATTTAATCGTTTACTTTTCATAGCTTGTAAAAACGTGTAAATACATTTGAAAAATCACTGATTTAAAAGCGTAAAAACACGTACCTTTCTTCAGCCAAATCACAACATACACAGGGAGCAAGGGGCGCGGCTTTATGACGTCACATCACCACAGCAAAATAAAAGTCCGGTTTACACACTTGATGTATATTATGTGCATATGATTACGCATTTCCACAATTATTAATAGGCTAATGATAATCTAGAAACTTTATTAAGAGTAGTGGTTGGGCTGAGTGAGCACGTACATGTTCTTGGGGTTATGAAGTGGGCATCCTTTTTCAAAGACGACTGTGTGTTTGTAGGTCATATTTAAAAAAAATTTGGAAACACCATTATGAAAATCACTTTGAACAAGTTTCAAACATGTCCTAGATGTAATTAAGAGCCAGTGTACTTTCTGAAAGATGAATATATATATATCACTAGGGATGTCAGATGGTAATCAGCAAGAAATTGTCTTCCCTCCATTTTCCCAAAAATATTAATATGACTAGCTGTGACTGAGTTGAAGACTTTTAACACATTTGAAGGAATAGATCACTATAGGGGTCACATGAAGTCTGCTAAAAAGAACATTATTTTGGCTGTGTCCAAATTCAGGGTCTACATCCTTTGGAGGACTCATTTGAATAATGTTACGTCACAGCGCCGCGACGAAGGCTGTCCAAATTCGTAGGATCCTTCAAATGCGGCCCACAAATACGTCCTCCTTTTCTCCAAATTGGAAGGATGGGTGTGGTGGATCCTATCCCGTCCTAGCTATCCCTTAATTCTTTTCGGCAGAGCGTAATGGCAGACGAAGCGAGCGGTAGCGGAGTGGGAGAGGAGTATGCTTTTCGATGTAAGTTTTTTAAAAACTGGCTTTTCAAAAAAAAAAAAGCATTTTTTTTTACATTTGTACATTTATATGTAAAAAAAACAAACATTACTTTTGTAAACTAGCTTCTTCCTTACTGCCTGTGTGAATATCCCCTTACACACAGCTAATTTGTTAGTGATTGAAGCTGTTTTTAACGCTTCTAGGGACGAATAAAGCGATGTTTATAAAGCGATGAGAGAACGATGAGCTCGTCACCGGAGCAGAGAATTGTGGGATGGAGGTACAGGAATAAATTTATTTAGAAATCCCATTGTAATATCAAGACAGTTTTGTTTCTTTTTTGTTTTGTGCAGTACAGATAACATTTCCTGCAGTCATTAAACAGCTGAAACATTTTCTTCCTTCTCGTTTTGTCCTTTTGTAGTATAAATCTGTACGGTATTGTTCCACGATTGTCGTTTTGAAATCTGTGTTTAACACACTTTCCAATATTTTCTCTTTATCTCATACATTAGGATAATTTCGGAGAAGATGGGCCTGTCTGGCAAAGTGACACAAGCCAAAGCAAAGAAAAAGACAATTTAAAAAAGAAATAAAAAGTATGTCCATATATAGAAAATAATATTGTTGAACAGTTTAGATTTTTACTTGTCTTTAGGAATGCAAGTATCCAGCGTCAGGAGAGGGAGTGAGTGGGAAGCCCACTGCTGCTACTTGGCCCTGGTTTGTCCAAATGGATGAGGTTTTAGGACAAAGGCCTTCAATATGCCCCCCTGTCCTTATTGCCTCCATCCCTATGGAAACTCCAGGGCCAAGTGCAGCAGTGAGTGACCAAGAGGAGAGAGAGGAAGAAGAGAGGGAAGGAGATAGGCAGCCAGCAGCGAAGAAGAGGAGTAGGGACAGTGACCAGGAGCTGTTAGACCTCATCAGGGAGGACATGAGGCAGCAGAGAGAGGCTGAAGAGAGCAGGGCACAGGAGAGCAGGGAGAGCATGGACACGCTCTTCTCCATTCTGGAGCGTTGGGTCCTCAAATAATTTTTTTTTCTTGGGGTGGGAGGGATTACATTTTTCCCATTGTTAGCTTCAGTTGTTTGAAATAAATTGTTTGAAAGAAATACTTCTCATTCATTGTATTTCTTTTTTATTTTCCATACTTTTCAGAGTAAAAGGAACATTTGTAAAGAAAATTAAGTGTACAATTATTTAATAACATTCAAGAAAACAAAATTGAGGTAACAAAATTCAAGAACATACAGAAACTATTTAAAGGACAACAGATTTTAACAAATCACTGCAGGATTAATCTGAGTGACCAGGTATTGGACCATTTTTATGTTTAATTACAACGGGAGTCCCTGGCAGTGTTGCTGGAGCCGCTGAAAGGATGAGAGACATGGATGGAGTGCAGCAGGGATCCGTGGCTGGTCCTCTGGCTGGCAAATGAAACATCACAGGGTGGTCTGCAGAGAGCTTCAGGATGTCTCCTCCCATTGTCCACTACATCGTCCACCAGCAGGGTTTTCAGAGCGACTCAATCTACGGCTGTCACATCTCTAACATGCATTAATAAATATGTAAACAGGAGAAATTGAATCTAATCCTTTCATGACAAAGTACTTTTTAAATAAGATATTAAAGTTATTGTTTACTTTCTTGTTAAAGGTAGTCATGACCTGGTGATACAACCTCCCCCTCATCTTCCTCCACATCGTCCTCAGGTTCATCCTCAGGTGCCAACATGTCTCCGGCACTGAGGCAGATGTTGTGGAGGATGGTGCATGCTGTCACAACCTGCAATAGCATATATAAATTTAGTATATTGCGATATTGAAGAAAAATAATTTAATATAACACTGGCTGGTAACTTACATGAGGAACAAAGGTGTAGAGCACCTCCAGCGCTTGCAGGAAGATGGACCGGAACCTTGTCTTCATCATTCCAAAAGCACGATTGAGCAGTTTTGTATATTTATTCAGAGTCCACTTCATCTGAAGTCCTCTCAAGGGTTGGCGTCATCTCTTCACGGGTGTAGAGTCATCTGAAGTCTTCGTAAGAGGTTGGATATAATCAGCAGGAGCAATCTATTGATTATTCCTTCAACACAGTATTTCTTTAGTAGCTAAAATACACTAATAATGTACAGGGGTTTACGGTTCTTTTTGATGAGCATTTCACACTTGCAGAGCAGGTTCAGGCTTTTCATTATAAATGCCTTGCACTTTTTTATTGTACGTGGCAACACTGCAGTTTTTTTGGAAATGCAAATGTAAAATATATTGCAGTAATAAGAAACTGTCTGGAGACTTCCTACAGGCCCATATCATTTTTGGTTTCATTACTTGGCAATTCCAGCGACATTCACAGTCAAATATAACCTGAAATATAAATCTGTTTTCATTACCAATTTATTGAACCATCTCTTTGTATTTTTATAAAACCCAAAAAATAGACTGCAGACATCAAAAAAGTGTCCATCTATAAACTTTTATATATTAGATTTTGGAAATACACATTTATCATAGTTAAGGGTGCTTGCACACTAGCACTTTTGGTGCACATTTGGGTTTGATTGACATCAGAGTTTGGTTTATTTGGATGATGTCTTCTGAACTCGGGTGTGCACCCGTGAACCATACCCGAGTCGACTTAAAAACACTGGTCTGGGGTACAGTTCCTGTGAACTCCTCTCTGCTGATGTGAACGCAAATGTACCAAATTGCAGAAGTGAACCGCTATTAATGATCTATTATTTGATGAAAATGCATGTTTCCTGACAAGTGTGACTGACGCGGTGTAGGCAAAAGAGATGTTTATCCAATTTCAGTTTGCCTTCAGTGTTCTTCAGATCATTTGCAATACTCGTAAGACAGATGTAAGTGCCATTATATACCAAAGCTTTGTAAACAAAACGAAAAGTTAACAAACATAAATACATAAAAGTGCAGAGTAATGTGATGCATTTACCACCTTCTCTTGCGCCGTCGTTACTAAGCAATGGGATAAATAGTTGCTGGTTTGATGACGCAAGCGAACTGCAGTTCAGACCCAAATAACATAATATGAATGCAGTCTACCGGGGGCAGGGGGAGCAGTTGAACTCGGGTTCAGACCAAGTGCTAAAGCACCCTAAGAAACAAAAAAGACCAAAGTTTTTGGGATATATTTTGTAGACTTTCTGTGATTTACAATGCACAAACCCGACCATTCTGAAAGCAGAATTTTTATATATATATATATATATATATATATATATATATATATATATATATATATATATATATATATATATATATACATTTTATTTATATATACCTACGTGTAAAAAATGCTTTAACCCTTTGAGCGGTACAGTCTCACTACAGTCTCAGCTTTAGCTGGCGACGAGCCAGAGAGACGTGCACTGCTAGATGTGTAACACTAGTGTCATGATCATTAGCTAGAGTGCCCAAAAACTTCAGTAGAGGGCACTCCACTCAGGACCATTCCACCCATCAACCACCAGAGGTCACCATATCACTTGGACACTTGCACCTCTCATCTGCTGCACCACACCCAAACTACATCTCCCATGAGCCTCTGCGTCACTAACACCTTGCCACACCTGCACCTCATTCATCAGCTAATCTCCTTGCCAAACCTGCACCTCATTTACACATGCATATAAGCAGCACTCACACACAGCCACATTGTGAAGTCTTGTTTAGCCAGTCTTACATTTCTGAGCAGTTTTCCTTGTGTTTGTTGTGTTCCTTGTGTTTGTTGCTTCTGTAACTGACCTTTGGATTGTTGAGACCGACTCTAATTCTCTGCTGCCTGCCCCAACATCTGCTTGTTTCGGTTATCGATTATGGTTATCCCTAACATACCTGATGCCGTAATGATCATTGCCTGTCTGACTATTCTCATAATTAAAGTTTTGCATATGGATTCAAACGTCTCTATCTCACCATTACAGAAGACTTCGCCAAACCAGGATCCAGCAGCCTTAAAGGGTTAGTTCACCCAAAAATGAAAATTATGTCATTAATAATTCACCCTTATGCTGTTCCAAACATGTAAGACCTCCTTTTATCTTCGAAACACAGTTTAAGATATTTTAGATTTAGTCCGAGAGCTCTCAGTCCCTCCATTGAAGCTGTGTGTATGGTATACTGTCCATGTCCAGAAAGGTAAGAAAAACATCATCAAAGTAGTCCATGTGACATCAGAGGGTCCGTTGGAATTTTTTGAAGCATAGAAAATACATTTTGGTCCAAAAATAGCAAAAACGACGACTTTATTCTAGCTTGGAATGCAGCATGAAACGGCACGGAATCCCATTCATTGTATTCAAATTGAAATTATATTGATTGGAAGATTTAAATGACTTAACTTTTTTTTGTTCATAGAAATTCTGTGGAAAATAGATTTTCTTAAAAATAAAATGCACAGAAAACAAAAACCTTACAGCTGGTAGATGTCGGAAAGCGTCGTGTTACAAAGCTTAAGTATTTAGATTAAGTTACTAAATCTGAGTAATGTAACAAAATACATTACGGATTACTTTTTAAATCTGTAGTAAAATACATTTTTTTTTTTTACTTTTTGTTTGAATGCGGTTTAAATCTAGATTAAAGACCCATCTCTTAACCTTGCTTACAACATAACAATATGCTTTTAATATCCAAATCTGTTAAAGGATTTTTAGGCTGAATTAATTAGGTGAACCGGGAACACTTCCCATAACACCCGATGTACTTGCTACATCACTAGAACAATGGCATCTACGCTAATATTAGTCTGTTTTCCTCTTATTCCGAGGTCACCGTAGCCACCAGATCCAGTACGTATCCAGACCAGATGGTGGATCAGCACCTAGAAAGGACCTCTACTGCCCTGAAAGACAGCGGAGACCAGGACAACTAGAGCCCCAGATACAGATCCCCTGTAAAGACCTTGTCTCAGAGGACCACCAGGACAAGACCACAGGAAACAGATGATTCTTCTGCACAATCTGACTTTGCTGCAGCCTGGAATTGAACTACTGGTTTCGTCTGGTCAGAGGAGAACTGACCCCAACTGATCCTGGTTTCTCCCAAGGTTTTTTTCTCCATTCTGTCACCGATGGAGTTTCGGTTCCTTGCCGCTGTTGCCTCTGACTTGCTTAGTGGGGGTCACTTCATCTAAAGCGATATCTTGACTTAATTGCAAATAAATGCACAGACACTATTTAAACTGAACACAGATCACTGAATTCAATGATGAACTGCCTTTAACTGTCATTTTGCATTATCGACACACTGTTTTCCTAATGAATGTTGTTCAGTTGCTTAGACGCAATGTATTTTGTTTAAAGCGCTATATAAATAAAAGGACTTGACTTACACCACGTTACAACCCATCACGCTCCCTAAGGTCACAAAACGCTGGACTTTTGGTAGTTCCTAGGATAGCAAAGTCCACTAACGGAGGTAGAACTTTTTCGCATTTGTCTCCCAAACTCTGGAATAGCCTTCCTGATAATGTTAAGGGTTCAGACACACTCTCTCGGTTTAAATCTAGATTAAAAACATCTCTTTCACCAAGTATTCGAACAATGCATCTCATAATTTGTTACTGCAGTTGTATCTGATCAAATATGTATTATTATTCTTTAGCTAGGGTTAATTTTACTAATTAATTTTACTTGGTTGGAACAGCAGCTATGCTAATGATGTCTCCATTTGTTTCTATGTTTTGCCACAGGATTTACATCCCGTGGTAACTAGGATTTACACAAGCTCCAGTCTGGATCCAGAACACCTGAGAAGAGATGATGCTGACCCCTCAGAGGACCCCAGATGATGCTAACCCTAAATCAACAAACAGAACTAACAAATATTGCTACAAGTGTGACTGCATCATATAATAATTGCTGTTCATCGTCTGGTTAAATACGTCTTGTATTAATTTTTCTGAAAATTCCTGTCATTTGCACATAAACTGATTTGCACAAAAGTTTGAAGTCATACATTTAGGTTAATGGGTGCAGAGACAGTGGTAGTTTTGTAGGCAAACATCAATTCCTTGAATTTTATGCAAGCAGCTATTGGAAGCCAGTGCAAATTGATAAACAGAGGTGTGACACGTATTCTTTTTGGCTCATTAAAAATTAATCTTGCTGCCACGTTCTGAATTAATTGTAAAGGTTTGATAGAACTGTCTGGAAGACCTGCCAAGAGAGCATTGCAATAGTCCAGCCTGGACAGAACAAGAGCTTGAACAAGAGGTTGTGCAGCATATTACCAAAGAAAGGGCTTGATCTTCTTGATGTTGAATAAAGCAAATCTGCAGGATCGGACAGTATTAGCAATGTGGTCTGAGAAAGTCAGCTGATCATCCATCATAACTCCAAGGCTTCTAGCTGTTTTTGAAAGAGTTATGGTTGATGTGCCTAACTTAATGGTGAAATTGTGATGAAACGATGGGTTTGCTGAAAACACAAGCAGTTCTGTCTTGGCAAGGTTGAGTTGAAGGTGATGGTCCATCATCCAGGAAGAAATGTCTGTTAGACAAGCTGAGATGCGAATAGCTACCGTCGGATCATCAGGATGGAATGAGAGGTAGAGTTGAGTATCATCAGCATAGCAGTGGAATGAAAAGCCATGTTTCTACATGGATTAAACTGGATATTTATTTGAACAGATTACCGTGAATGCCTTTATAGTTCTGTGTATGTCATGTGACGCTAGTTTTACTCAAATCAAACAGTAAGATGATCTTGACTCTCAAACCAGTTCTGGAGATGTTTTTCATGTGTTTTTATTCATTAACACAGATACATTACATGCAGGATTTATATTTAAATAGACTATTCCGGCTTAATGTTTACAAGTACTAGTCCATATCACGATCTGATGTTAAGTGCAATGACCTACTTTTGATAAATTCATTAAGAATTTAACAAATTCTGTGACATTCCGCGTTAAACTTAAAATATCATTATTATAACTGGATTCCGCGATTCCATCTGATCCCCAATAAAAAAAGTCTAGGCGTCCTTTCAGAAAGGCTACTTGGAGACTCATTTAGTTTGCATGTGTCCATTTGGAGGCATTTCTAAAAGGACGCCTAGACTTTTCTTGAAACAAAAGCTTTTTTGAAGTAAGTGTACAGAAACGACATCTATATTGTATTTTCAAATCTGTAGTTTCTGTAATATTTTTTCTCCCCAAGAACAGTTCAGGACCTTTCAAAATGGCTATTTAGAGACTGGAAATGACACTTCATACTTCATATACCGTGTATATCAACAGTCTAAATAAAGTCTTTATTTTGAACAATTCAGATAAAAACAGATGTGACCAGTGATAAGTTTCAGAACAAATGAACAAACTATTTTTACTACATTTGTAAATGTAATCAATCTAAAACAGTAAACTACTAATTAATTATCCAGAAAAAAAGCACATTTTACAATGTATAGGAAGACACTCAAGGTAGTCACGAAGAAGGTTTGTCCTCTGACCAACTGCAAAACAAAGCCACTGAAAGACAAGAAAGGGAGAAAGAGAAAGTGGGAAAGTGGAAGCAGAACAAATCAAATTTGCAACGCTGTATACACAAGTGTGTGTGTGTGTATATGTGTGTGTGAATACTAACCTATACTGCCTCACGCCAACCTGTCACACTTGCTTCAACTGATCCGACTCAGAAGACTGCAGATAAGAGCGAAAAAGACAGAGCAAAAAGTGTAAACAGACCAAAGAAGACTTTAATAAATTAGAATAAATCAAAGCTATGCATTCAACAACTATTAGATTTTAACTTTTTATACAATATAACATGTTAACTAAAAACGATTAATATTTCCCACCCTGCTCATGCCAGACATTGTAACAGTCCCATTTTGGGGCTTTCTCCATCCAGCAGTGCTGTCGTCTGTGACATGCTTTGGATTGTGGCAGTCGACTTTTGAAGCCTGAGGATCAGCTGTGCCTCAGTCCAAACCTGCAAGTTCCAGAACAACTGTTTCCCTGAATGCTTTCTGGGTCAGGGGTCTTTCCTTCTTTGCTCTGGCCAGATGCTGAGGCAAACAGCAATATCTACAAAGTGGTAAAAGAAGGTCCGTTACCATTTCCGTGTCTTGTGGAGCACTTTGTAGTATCCAATGAGGGCATCGGACAGGTCCACTCCCCCCATGAACCTGTTGGTAACCAGCACAGCACCTGGAATAGGCACATTTGAGACACTTTAGTAGACAAACTTGGGACCACTGCCCATCATTGTCCTTCACCCTCCTTTGCTCTGTGAAATGTAGAACACATCAGTACTTCCAGGGTGTCTTTCCTTTCCACCAACAGCAGCTCATCCTCTCTGAGCCATTGTATGGACCCTCATTGTATGGACCCTCATTGTATGGACCCTCATTGAGAATTCCGCGGCAATCTGTTGGTAGTTGTCTTTGGAAAACCGATCCTGTTTGGACGAATGGTGCCACATGCCCAAATGCTTTTTGAGAGGAGGTCTCTGAAAAGCATGGGACTGGTGTAAAAGTTGTGTAACGGCAAAAACGGCATGTTGTCATAGAGAGGCTTGATCTTCCTCAAGCGGTCATAAGATGCTGTTCCCTTCTTCTTTTCATTTTCTTCAACATCCTAAGATAGCGTTTGTTATGTTCAGAAACTTCCTACAGGACAGAAAGGGGAACACTATAGATTTGAGACCTCCTCTAATAATCACTTACAGAAGAGACCTTCAAAAGACCCATGTACACAACAAGTGCCAGGTAAGACGTCAAGTCTTCAACAGAGATGGTCTGCCATGGCCCGCTCTTCCCTGGTGATTTTTGGATCCATAGGAATTTGTGTGTTGAACGATGGTTTGCAGCACAAATGATGAAAAGACAAAAGAACGAACAACCAGAAAGACCGGAAAGATGAACTAATCAATTCTCTTTCCGGCTCAGACTGCATTGGTTTAGCATATGGGCCTGTCACGTAATTAAGGAATGAGTCAAAAACCAGACAGACCCGAACTATGAACTAATAAATTCTCTTTCCGGCTCATGGGCCTGTCACGTGATTAAGAAACAAGTCAAAAACCCGAAAGACCCGAAAGATGAACTAATCAGTTCTCTTTTCGGCTCAAGACTGCATTGACTGATGCAGCTGAATTACTGCTAGCAGAACAGAACCTATAGAATATTGCGCATGCGCGACTGATTCAAAATCAACAAATAATAGAAAATGTGTTTGTGTGTGTGTGGATATAAACCCTTTAAGTAACACTGAGATTATATATTTTTTTTTTTTCTTCAATCGTTCAAGAATGACACATCACTACATTTTACACTATCCTCAGATAAACGTTGCATTGACTTACCTATGATGAGTTCACAGCTGAGCAGACATTTGACTCGTTGGCTTCAGCATCAAGTTTGCATATGCTATATTGCTGGAATTCGTGATTGGCTTACAGCTAATTTCTAATATGAAATGGAATGATAAAATAACGTTATTAACCGGTTAATAGCCATTTCAAATTTTCGAATCTGTTCAGAACTATACAATTTGATTTCGTTACTGTTTCTGGTTCGGTTACTGTCAAAATGTTGTACTTTCTTTCATTCCTTGAACTGGTTCAAAGCCCTGAACTAAATTCTTGGTTACGTATGGTTACATTCCTTCACAGAAAAATAAAAAATATCGACTTTATTGAACAATTCTTCTCTGTGTCACGTTAGGACCATTTTGGAGAGTATACACTGAACGCTGTTGTGTGTCAGCAGCACCACACCAATACGTTTCCTACGTCTATTTACGCTCTGCTTTGAATAAAACAGCATATTAATTTGCATTTAGCAGATACTCTCCAAAATGGTGCTGTGGTGACACAGAGAAGACGAATTGTTGAATAAAGTCGTTTTTTTTTTTTTTTTTTTTTTTTGCATATAAAAAGTATTTGTCGCTTCAAAATGTTTTGGTTGAAGCACTGATGGCGGTTGGACTATTCTGACGATGTCTTTTGTACTTTTCTTGAGCTTGACAGTGTATTTTACTTGGCAGTCTATGGGACCACAAGCCTCCAGGTTTTCATCCAAAATATCTTACATTTTGTTTCGAAGATGAAGAAAGCTTTTATGGGTTTGGAAAGACATTAGGGTTAAGGATCCCATTAATTGTACTGATTTATTAATCATGATTTTATCATTATACAAAGTGAAGCAGAGAGTGTCAGAAGCACTGTTAACACTACATGATGAGAACTGTTTGAGGGGAGGAGGAAGTGAGGATAAAACTACACTGCCATACAAAGGCAAAACACTCACTAGAGTGTGAAATGGAGAAAAATTACTTTTAAGGTTTTTTATTTGTCCAGCCAAATTAATTATAGGTAGGACACTGGAAATTTGGCAATTAGATGTATTAGTATTTAAAATGGTCTACATTCAAAAATGATTGATTTTTGATTTTGATTTTTATCCCTGTTTTGAAGTTACTGTACAGTCTCTTTACATTTTCTGCAAAAAGTGAGAAGTCACACCAAGGCAAAAGACAGTAACTTCCACATTATCAATATTTGGTTGCTGATCAACATTTATAAAATCTTTACAGTAACTCCTGTATAAAATCTAGTGATCATGGGCTGTCTCAGTATATATAGTAATGTGACTTTCTTGTTTATTTAACCATAACAAGCAGACTATAAGTTAAACATGAGTGAATACCATTTTGCAACCAATTTATTTGCTATGCTCAGTAACGTAAAAGAATGCTAAAGATAGCTTAATTGCTTTTATATTGACTTGAGTGAAAATAGCCTAACCTAAAAGAGCAACTTGTGGATTGATGAGAATGCCAGGATGCTCAGAATGCTTGTGGATTAACATCTCCAATGACATTCATGGCCATGGATTGAGTTTATCAAGTTACAAGAAAAGGTAGGATATGGATTTAATTGCAAACTGTTAGTACTGATTGTATAATTGATCTTGCTACATGCTACACATTAGAGTCAACACGTGTCCAAATAGGAATGACAGCCTGGTGAATAATCTGTATTATAATGAAAAAAAATAAAAATAAATCAATAACTCGTTTTCGACCAAAATCCAAGTTACTTTAGTTAGTTATTTTATCAGTGCTTTTTGTGCCTTATAAAGTATATTTATTATTACCTAAAACATACAAATAATAGAAAATGTGTTTGTGTGTGTGTGGATATAAACCCTTTAAGTAACACTGAGATTCTATATATATTTTTTTCTTATCAAAACCCTCTGTTTGCATTTTAATAAATGGTTTCTACAACCAAACAACAAAGTTCTGCCTCCCAGACAGAATCTCACACTCTTTCGTTTGTAGTTCAATATATCCAACACATCAATGGAAGAAATTTTTTTAAAAATATGTATTTCACCAAGAAATCAACTCTGAACTCCTTTGGCATTTAAATTTGCATTTTTACAGACAGCCGTCTGATGACAATACTTTTATTTTGGTGTAGTGTTGTGACGTCACAAAGCTGCGCCGCCCTGCTGCATCTATTGTGATCGTCTGAAGACGGGTATGTGTTTTTAATGAGTTTACATCGATGTAGCCAGATGAAGAACTAAAAAAATGTCTTAATTATTGATGAATTATACATTTCAATACTTTATCTACCATTGATAAACGTTGTGTAATATTTAGCCTAATAACCGGATTTGTCTAAACATGATAATATTTACTGCTTTAATTTTTACACTTTACTAAAATATTATTTCAGCCATGAAATTCTGTTTGTTCATGAAAACCAACGGACTAACTGTTTTCCAGATGTCTTTCATATGAAACGCTTCTTTGATGCCTTAAATATACAGAACGTTTGGCAGCCTTAATCTAATACCCAATGTAAAACATAAATGCTGTTTGTTTTTTGTTTGTGTCTTGTCTGTTGATTTAAGATCATTAACTATCACTCTGGCTGACTCACAGTTCAGTAACTAGGGAGCTGATTGAGATGCACTTGAATATTTGTTAATTTTTCTTTTACTTTTAATTTTTATTTTCATCTTAAACAAGACAAAGTGTCCAGTTGCTGGTGAAGCGGCTGAGATCCACCTGACACGATTATAAAGATGGCGTTTATTAAAGAGGAGTGTGAAGACGTGAAGATTGAAGAAATATTCAGAATTAAAGAAGAAGAAGAAGATACTGAGGAACAAACTGGTTGGTTTTTATTCTCAAAGCTGAACTCACTCGTGATATTTATTAAAATGTCCAGCTCTACAGAAAGGAATGATGGTTTTTAAGAATATCATATGGTTTTGTTTGACATGGAGTAGGTCCTCATGCTGCCCAGACAAATACTGGACAAAAACACACAAAATGTCAAAGGTCAAAATGACAATTTTTGCTGAGTGACTTAGAATAAGGGAGCAAAACAGACTTGTGTCAAATCTGCGTCATGTCCATCAAATTGTAAAAAGATTGTTCTGCTTTTATGCTGCATTTGAGATCAAGTCGGATATGGAAACATTTGATTTGAAGTGCTCCAACCTCAATGAGTTCCAGTGAATCTCCAGTCAAATACACACTGATCACATGAAGCCACCATGACACTTTTCGTCATTTTTTTGAGTCAGTTAATCCAAAAACATGAGGAAAAACAACTAATAAAATGCTTCTGTTCATTTTTGAAAACGGTTGACAAAAAGCTAAATATAAGCAAAAATAATATCAACTTTAATTACGTAAAAACGTTAATATCAACGTTTTTAACCTTGACATGCGTTGGGATCACTCTACGGTAACTACAACTCACAGGTCAGATATCTGGCTTCAAGCGCCGGTCCAGACTTTATTTCCAAGTAGAAGGTGGAAAAATCTACATTTTGGGTTGTCAGGAATGTAGCATCAAAGTCATGTATATAATTGTGACAATATATAATTATGACAATATAAACACAATTAATTTGGCAAAGGCAATTTTATTTATATAGTACTATTTATTACAACCATAGTTGACCAATGTGCTTTACAACAGAATAGCTAAAAACATCAGTAACACAATGAGAAATTAAAACCGTTAAACAAAAAACGAAAGAAAACATAACATGCCACAATATACAAAATATATAGAACAAGGATAAAAAGAGTCCTTTTAAAAATTAAAAGCCTTATCAAACAGATAGGTATTTAATTGAGACTTAAAAATGGCCACAGATGAAGCCATTCAATAAAAATGGGCAGATCATTGCAAAAGCGCGATCATCCCTGCATACTTAATATTAGGGCTGTGCAAAAAATCAAATGCAATTTTCATGCGCATCTTGTCAGTGAAGGCGTTCTGTAATTAGAACTACATCTCCAGCACGTACGCTCAGATCAGGGTTGTCAGGTTTTCACAACAAATCCTGCCCACTTGCTTCTCAAAACTAGCCCAATCGCATTTCCAGGAAAGGTTCCCCAATAAAAATAGCGTCCCAAGGTTAAAATACATGTTTTTTGTCAGGGTTGCCTTGGTAAAATTTGAATTTTAGGGGCTAAACATTACGTTATTTGTATTGGGGTCACTTTAAAATTGCTAGCGATTCTTTGTTGATTTTGAAAGAGATTTTGTGTAGGTTGTCGGTGGACTACAGCTCTGTGTAATAAATGCCTCTCCAACTGAACAAGTGTTGGAAAATATCTAAAATATCTTAAACTGTGTTCCGAAGATGAACGAAGATCTCACGGGTTTGGAACGACGTGAGGCTGAATCATTAATAACATAATTTTAATTTTTTGGGTGAACTAACCCTTTAGGCACTCTCAAGATTCAAGTTATTCTTATAGTTACGGTTTTAGCTGATTTTCTAATACAAAACAAAAAAACACTTATTATAATCACTAAAGCTGTATAAACTGTGAAATGAAACTCTCACTTATACATCTACGCTTTGTTGTTTATGATGAGGGAATTCGCAAGAGTCCGTAATTCAGTCAGCGAACGCGCACACGCTCAACAAAACTGATGAGTGTCAGCGAGGACTCATCTGAACACTTCTGTTTTGCCATTGCATTCCTAAACTCAACAGAACTGTGTGTGATTGGTTAAAATGCGCAACACTGTAAAAATGCCTTAAATAAAATACAATGAGCAGGATTTATTGCCACATTCGACACTGTCTATTCATATTTACTTTGTTTGCAACAGACATAATAGATTATATTTGTTTGTGCAGGGGCATTTTTTTTGTCCCCATACGTGGTGAGCCTTACACACGCTCCGCCTATGACTGAGATGTCTTTTAGAGATTATAAATGCAGAGTTCTTTGCTTGCATTCTGTCAAACCATGCACGCAGCGGCCGCTTGCTTTAGTTAAAAATAACAGTGTTCTGTGAATGTTGATGCTTTAATAACAAATATTTATCGGGAGCGTGTATGCTGGGATTTCATCAATTTCATAGAGAAAAGTTAATGTAACTAGTAATGTAACTAATTACTTTTAAAATAAAGTAATCAGAAGAGTAACGTAATTACTTTTAAAAGGAGTAATCCATATTCAGTAATTTGATTACATTTTCAGAGTAACTTGCCCAACACTGATGATAACCTTAAGCAAAAATATCACGGTATTGTTGTTACAGCTCTGAAATATATTCATTTTATTTATTTTTTACTGGACACAATATATATTTTGCTTTTAAGCAACATAAAGAAAAATAAACTTATTCTACCATTTCTAATATTCTTTTTTTTTTCTTTTTAGAAATCTTTATTTAACCCTAATCTGAAATTAGTTATTTAATTGTAGTTAAATAATTCATATACATAAAATTTATTATAATTTCATATGATTTAGTTATATAATAATAGCCATACACATAATTTGAGTAAATAATATCCAAATTTGAAGGACTTTTGTGAAATTATACTACATGCCTGAATGAAACAAACAGCAGAAACTTTGAATGAGACGCATGTTCACTCTCTGACAGCAGGAGGCGCCTCTGTAACATCAGATACGTGTTTCCTTGGTTAATGCTGTAGACAAAGCTGCGCTGCGCTGAATATGAACTATACAGAGACGAGAAGAAACAAAAATACCACAAACTTTTCTAATTACAGTCAGCTCCCCTCAGAAACATATTCATATAAACCTCCAAATCAGTATTGAGGATTTTCTCCCAATAGTTTGTGATTCATGAACAGTGAGTGATGTGCCTGCTACAGTATTTTTCTCTCATAATAAAGTGTTTATATGATAAAGAAGTTAATGGGATCTTCATGATTAAATTAAGTATAAATACAAATATAAAATCAACAAATAAAAGTAATTGGTCATTTTCATCATCGCTTATTACACAAAATCAGTAATAATCTGTACTAAATTGTGATAGTTGCGCAATTTTGTAATTGGCATAACATTGTGAGCTCTAATGATAATGTCCCTCAAAGTAATCATTTAATATGAGAAAATCAGAGGACCTAATACTGAGCCCTGATGCACTCCATACTTGAGTTTGATGAAATGTCTTTTTGTTTATATAAAAGTATTAGCAGTCAGATCATGTTTTGTATCCAAAGCGACTTACAGTGCATTCAGGCTATCAATTTTTACCTATCATGTGTTCCCAGGGAATCGAACCCCCAACCTTGAGCTTGATAGCTCAATGCTCAACCAATTGAGCTAAAGGAACACTAGATATAGGAAATCTAAACCGTCCTAGTGCTTATTGACATGAATGACAGATTCAGGACTGGTCTCTAACAGTGGTTTTCAATCCTGGTCCTGGGACCCTCTGCTCAGCACATTTTGTATGTTTCCCTTCTCCCCTAATGATTTGGTGATCTGCATCAGGTTTGTCATATAACGTAGACAAACTAATTATGCAGAGGTGGATCTCTATGACCAGGAGTGACTAGCTTATTATAATCAAGTTTTGTTGGAGGATGTTGGTTTAGATGTCTGTTGTTTTTAGCCAATATTTTGCCATTAACTTGTCTTTTTATTTTTACTTTAGACCTGGTGGCACTAAAAGAAGAGAGGCAAGAACTTACAGGTATAGAAGAGAAAGATCAATATGAGAGAAATGACTTGACGAATGTGGAAATATCCATACAGTCTGAAGCAACTTCATCACAAACAGAAGTTCAGAAGACTGAATCTAACAGTTGCTTCACCTGCCATCGATGTAAACAGACTTTCAGTCAGAAATATAACCTTAAAAATCACATGAAATTTCATCCTAGAAAGAAGGCTTTCAAATGCCAACAATGTGGAAACGGCTTTACCCGTAAAGAAAACCTAAAACGCCACATTAAAGGCCACAGTGGAGAGAAGCCTTTTATCTGCAATCTGTGTAGGAAGACCTTCACAAATAAAGCAAACCTTAATTCCCACATGAAATGTCACTTTGGAGAGAAACCTTTTACCTGCAAATCGTGTGGGAAGAGTTTCACACGTAAAGGATCTCTTAGGTGTCACATGGTCATTCACACAGGAGAGAAGCCGTTTACATGTGATCAATGTGGAAAGCGTTTCAGACATAAAGCAACCATTGATTCACACATGAAAATTCACACTGGAGAGAAGCCTTTTACCTGCAAACTGTGTGGGAATGGCTTCACAAATAGATCAACCCTTACTGCCCACTTGAGAAATCACACAGGAGAGAGGCCCTTCACTTGCGAACTATGTGGGAATAGCTTCTCACGCAAAGGATCTCTTAAGATTCACATGGTTGTTCACACTGATGAGAAACCGTTTCCATGTGATCAGTGTGGAAAATCTTTCAGACATAAAGCAACCCTTGATTCACACATGAGAACTCACACTGAAGAGAGTCCATACATCTGCATTCTGTGTGGGAAGAACTACTCAAATAAGTCAACCCTTAATACCCACATGAGAAATCACACAGGAGAGAGGCCCTTCACCTGTAAAGTGTGTGGAAAGAGCTTCTCAAAAAACAGTAATCTCAAGACTCACATGACAACTCATACAGAGGAGAAGCCTTTCCTGTGCACTCAGTGTGGAAAAACTTTTACACGTGAAAAAACCCTTACTTACCACATGAGGATTCACTCAAATGAGAACTCGTTTAAGTGTCATCATTGTGAACTGAGATTCCCAGACAAGAGACGCCTTAACTGGCATGAAAAAATTCATTTTCGATCATCCAAATGTCATGAATGTGGAAAGAGTTTCGGATATAAAGCAAACCTCAAGGTTCACATGAGAATCCACACTGGAGAGAAACCTTTCACCTGCACTAACTGTGGAAAGAGTTTCAGTCAGAACATAAGCCTTAAGGTTCACATGAGGATTCACACTAAAGAGAAAGCTTTTACCTGCAGTCTGTGTGGGAAGAGCTTCACTCGTAAAGTACAATTTAATATCCACATGAAAAGTCACACACGAGAGAAGCCTTTTACCTGCACACTGTGAGAAGAGCTTCTCACACAAAAGATCTCTTAAGATTCACAAGGTCATTCACAATGAAGAGATGCCATTTTCATGTGATCAGTGTGGAAAGTGTTTCAGACATAAAGCAATCCTTGATTCACACATGAAAAGTCAGCTGTAGTTAAACCTGCAAACTGTGGGGAAATAACTTATAAAAAAAAAAGGAAATCTTAACCCTTATGCGTTGTTGGGGACGTTTTAATCCACTGGGGGTAAAGTTGAGTCTTATTTTGGCCACAACTTTATCTGTGTTTCAGCAAATGGAATGATTTTTGGTGACAAATCTTATTTTGACATATTTGGGGTAAATGCTAAAAAAAACAACTTAATACACTTTAATCAAATTCACTACCCTTTCGTTATGTTCGTGGATGAAAACATCCACTAAAAGTACAAATATATCAGATAAATATTTTTTTTTGCATAAATCTATTGATCAACCTAGATCGTAACTACCAAATGTTAAAATCAATCCAAGATTTTAACTCTTTAATTACCAAGTTAATAAATTATGTTTCTGATTTGGTTTGGGGAAAAAAACACAACACAACATTTTTTTTTTTCAATATAAAAAGTGATTGTGGACTGGATTTTTTAACCTTTTTTCACAGGCTTGGGCATGTCAAAGATTAGTAAAAACATTGGCTTTGATGTATTGTTAGTTAGTTTTTTTTACAGCAAAGGCTTTTTTTGCACAGGCCCATCTAAAGGTTTAATGGTCCCATCTAGTGATCAACTGAAAAAATAACAAATTTTACCTCTTCCCAAAAGGGAAAACCACAAACAATCAAGAATGCATGATTATATGGTGTCATGTCTTTGCAATCAAAAAATGTTGTAATAATGGAAGTCAATCGGGCAAAAAAATGCATCAAAGCCAATGTTGTGACTAATTTTTGACGTGCCCAAGACTGTAATTAAAAAGTAAAAAAATAATCAAACCACAATTACATTTACAAGTGTTTTGGCTATTAAATAGTTAAAACCTTGGATTAAAAAAAATGTTGGGGTAGTTTTGATCTGGACTGGATATATATATTTATCTGATACATTTTATCAGCAGTTTAATTGAGTGGATGTCTTCATCCTGAACATAACAGAAGGGTAGTAAATTTGAACAATGCACAAGGGTTAAGGTTTGTATGAAACCTACATGTGAATATACCCTTACTTACCACATGATGCTTCATTGTCATCAGTGTGGACAGATTTACAGACAAGAAACGCCTTAACTGGCATGAAAACATTCATTCTCTAGAGACATCTTTCACATACACTCTTATGATAAATGGTTCTAAACCATACCAGAAAATGGTTCTTCAGCTTGTACTAACAGCAGAACAATTTTTTATGCTAAATAAATTCCTTTTCATAGTGTTCTTAAAAGAACCATGCTTTTTTATATGGTACATAGGCCGATCATATATGTGATTTCATGTTTCCCTTTGTTTAAAGATTAAAGTTGGGAGAGTACTAATTCTATAAAATGGGGCAATTTTAGGGGGACCATACAGGCCATTTTTATGGGACACGTCCTTGCAAGGATTTCTATACTGGATCAAATATCCAGATTTTAACTATTCTCACTGTGCGGATCAATCACTATATGACATTCACAAGAGCTATAGAGAGCAGAGCAGATGGTCCTTTATGCTTTTGAATCATTCTTGCTGTACTTTGTTTTAGTCACAGTTTGGAGCACTACATTCTTGCTGTACTTTGTTTTAGTCACAGTTTGGAGCACTAAATTGACAAGAGTCACATTTGCTACCAAAAATATTAAATGGCGAGGTTGCCACTGATGACGAGGGCTATGTACATATAATAACCTAAAATTAGCATTTAATTTTTCTGGATTGTTTTGCAATTGCATCATTTGCTATGTTCACGTTTTAAACTGAGATGATGCACATTAAAGTTTTAGTGGATAAAAGCTCAAACTGTCTTCATCTCTCCCGCGCGCTGACGCACACCTGATAAACGCAGCTCAGATGTGCACCTCGAGAGAAATCGAAATGATGGAGACGTAAGAAGTCAAAGTAAAGCATCGTCTAATTCGTGCACAACTTGAACAAACTACAACAGGTAAAGCTGTCAGCTGTGTGGATATTGGCAATATCGTTAACAACTAGTTTAAACCTATTTAAGTTTTGGAAAGTTTTGGGCAAGTTTTGACCTATAGCACCTAGGCCAAAATTACACTGCGTTTCAGTGAGTGACAGGTTTTCTGTTGTGAGGTAAATAGCATGGTGACATTTAGTAGAGAAGACTAATATAAAGATTCACATTTATCAGATCTTTTAAATGTTTGCAAAATATCTGAAAAGATTGATTTGTGGCTTTTTAGAACTGATATTGAATAAACGTAATTTAAAGAGACATAAAAAAACAACTTTATTCAATAATCCCTTTGTCAACACTCTCCTCTGTGTCTCTCCATATTTCCGTATGCTGCGTGTACTCTTCTGTGTCCTCCGCGTTGTATGTGCTGTTTCTACGTGTATTTAGCTTTGATTTAAAATAAGAGTGAGCCTCAGCGATGCGAGTGTGTGCATGCATACTTCCGGTCTTGCCACGCTTGCATTGACTAAGGGAAACTTGGCTAGATGTATATAATCAATGATTTTTTTTATTTAACAGCGGATAGTGGTATATCAAAAACATGGGGAAACATACTTTTTTGCGTATCTCTGTGTGGAAATTCATTAAGATACAACGTGGAGATTGCTTGATTCTTCTGTTGATTATGCGGATCAGCGTCAGGTCAGGTCCACAGAGATTTCTTCTCTCAAACATAAACCACTCAAATATGCAATAATTTACATGTTCGAAGAGCTGGTTTTGTTCTGTTACGTAAGATCAATGTTTCTGACTGTCAAACGAGACGCACAAATACTTCTGATAAAGCATGTTTTATTAACTTTATTTGATCATAACTGTAACTGTACAATTAAACGTAATGTAATTATGGTAGGTTTGCATTAATTGAAAGATCGCTATTTGCATTCATGTGTTTTCATCTATGTTTATTTGTTTTGTGAAAGATCTGCAGCATAAATCATTATATGTCTATGAGCAGCCATGTCTATTGTTATTCTTTTGCATTAATTATCAGATTAAACAGATATTACAATTAGTCATGCATTTTTTACTGTGTAAAATAATAAAATATGTTGTGAAAATAACGATGAAACAGACTGTATGTGTACAATTGAGAAATGGATACTTCGCAGCCCACGTCTCATGAGTTAAATATTTCATTAAAAAAAATAATAATAATGCAAAAATTTTCGAGAAATAAGTTGTGCATTTACATATTTGGTAAGATAAAAATACATTATATAGATGTGCATACACACCATGAGTTCAACTTTCATCTCGTGAAAAGTAGGGAACGTTAATGTATTTAATTCATTCACCAGACCCAAAAATACACAAGTTTCAATTGGCTCACTTAACAGTTCTAGTATAGTGATAATAGCAGTGTATATCTTAATTGCATTTGAAGTGATATTATAAATCCTGTAAACATATAGAAGGTAATATTTGGACTTCTCCGGTTCTCTGCACTGATGTTTAGCACAACCGGAAATATCTACGCACACTCATAAGACCAGAAATCCAAGATGGCGGACATATGCAACTAGCCCATTCCTCAAATAAAAGCCGGGGCCTTTATTTACCTGAAATGCAGAAGGTAACAGTTTTTTATTCGAAGCAGGCTTCTATTAGAGACAGGACTTTATTTCTAATCCCATCTGTTTGATAAGTAATTGTTTTAAATAACCCGTTTTAAATTAAAAGCGATATCGTTCCAGTGCAGAGAGATCATATCATTAGCACACAATCAGTTCGGTTCAGACGCACAGTGATTCACGCTGAATCACACATGTGCAGTATCATCAGCTCCTCGGTTCTCGAATCAGACGCGTTCGACAGAAACTGTTCTCGATTCAGTGTACTGGTGATACGAAAACCGATGCAACCGGTTCTCGACTCGAGAACGAGAAACGCTCCGGTAGTGGGCGTGTACGTTCGTTATCTGGCTCTGCTGCACAAATTTTCCCCTGGCCTTTATTTATCCGTGTTGACCAATCCCCCGGCCACTATAAGAGCCCCGGCGTTTATTTGACTACCAGTTTTTATTTGATTAATTACGGTAGCTTACGCTGGTTGCGTTCAGCGGATACTCTCCAAAGTGGTGCCAAGGTGACGCGGAGGAGATAAAATGTTGAATAAATTAGTTTTTTGTTTATTTGTTCATGCAAAAGTTTTCTTGTAGCTTCGTTTAATTACGGTTGAACCCCTGATGTCACATGGGTTATTTTACTGATCTCCTAGCTCATGTTTCTGGACCTTGATCATGTAAGGATCCTGGCGCCGGTACAGGATGGCTGCCTCCGTGACGTGCTCTGCAGTTGTTTTTGTTAGTATGGGAGGGTCATAAAGCTCTCAGATATCATTGAAAATATTAAAGGCCTTTAATGGTTTGGAACGACATGAGGGTGATTAATTAATGAAGAGTTTTCATTTTTAAATGAACTAACCCTTTAATTTCAGGCTTTACAGTATATAAACAGACATTAAAGACAGCTAATCATTCATAATCACATCTAATTGTAATGTTTTTCAGGTTTTACTTGTTTCATATTTTATAAGCAGTTCAAAGGAACAGATGACATTGTAGCCTTGGGCCATCAAAAATGCAAACAAGTTTTTCTTCATGTTTTTTGCTCAAACATGGATCATCTGCATTGAATGGGTGGCGTCAGAATACTGATTGACAGCTGATATCATAAGTTGCTTACACAAACAAGTTAATAATCAGACTGAAGGCAGAGCTTCAATTGCATTCAGTGCTTGTAAATCCATCAACTGTTCAGATATCTGAACTTCTGATTAAACATCCTGAAGCTCATCAAACATTGAAGGTTTTCAAAACCACATACTTTCAAAATGAACAAACCCGGATGACTTTACACATTAACATACAATTGTACTAATGATTGTGTTTTTCAAATATTTATTAGTGGTCATTGTGTTTTTGAGGAAATGTTCAGCACAATACCTGAGGGAAAGGATCTAATTTACACACTGAGCATTGTTGAAGAAGAAGTTCCTTTCTGCATAAATACTGACCACACATATAAAGATGAGGAACGCAACAGTCCCCTCCAGTATTGAAACGAGTGTTCTCAAAAACACTGAAACGGTAGGAAATTACAGAAAAGGATACAACCCACAAAATGCAACAAGAAGATGGAAGGGCAGATGATGTGTATGAAAATAGTGGCGTTATATATGGTCGATCTGGAAAAGAGATCACAACCTGCAACATAACAAGGATTCAGTCATCTAAACATACAGGTACTGAGATTAATCATGGACACATTTCATCACACAAATCAGATCGTTAATGACTCCTAACATTTTCTGAGTTTTCTCATGATTTCATTTGCTGTGTGCTGTGGATAAATAAAGAGACTGAAGTCATGTTTGCTGATTTCCAGAAAGCGATGGTGTGAAGATCAGAAGCTCCAGTGTCGAACGCTGTGTTTCATTGCTGCTGTGTGTTTTTCTGCTGACTGCAGTCGTAGCGTTGTGTGTCTTCTTCACTCAAGAGAGACAACAGCTCGTGTCCAGGAATGAGAATCTGACTAGAGAGAGAGACCGGCTGAAACAGGAGAAAAATGATCTTCAGAGCAGTCTTGGTAAAGTGGGTGAGTTTCTTTGTCATTTTTGCTGCAACACAGAAAAACATCTACAAAATAAACCCAACTGTAAAACGTGTGTGTTTGAATTAAAGTGACTTATATCAAGTAAGCATTAGCTACCAGCCAAGAACAATAAGGCTTAGTTTCACAGACAGATCTTAGACTAAGCCAGGATTAGGTAATAAGACAAGTTAAATTCTGACATTTAAGTAATTTAATTAACATGCCTAAGAAAAAACATTACTGGTGTGCATCTTGAGACAAAACAGAGACACTGATATATTTTAAGATCAGTCAGTGCAAGTTTGTTTCTGCTGAAACGGCTCAGATTTACACTTTAGTCTGGGACTAGGCTTCATTCTTGTCTGTGAAACCGGGGGAAACCTCACAGAGGACAGACAAGAGTTAAAACATTTGTTTGAAGGAGACTGAAATAAAGCACTGGTTGTGTTTATAGATGGATGGATCTGCCATCAATCCAGTCTGTACTTTTTTTCCTCTGAGAGGAAGAACTGGACGGAGAGCAGAAGATCCTGCAGAGAGAGAGGAGCAGATCTGATCATCATCAACAACAGAGAGGAAGAAGTGAGTGAAAGATTGGGTGTGTGTGGTCCTGGTAAACCCTACGTTATGGGGACAAAATGTCCTCACAAAGACAGTAATGTCTGAAATCCTGGTCAGGACATTTTTTGGTCTCCATGAGGAAACAAGCTTGTAAATAAAATGATTTTTGAAAATGCACAGTTCTCTGTAAGAGGTAGGTTCATGGGGTTGGTGTGTGTGGCTGCTAAGTGATGATCTTACGTATCTGATCTTACAGACGTATCTGTGTTATTATTTTTAGGACTTTGTTACGCAGGTTTCTGTTTTTAATTCAGTCTGGATTGGTTTGACTGACACTGATGAAGAGGGCAGGTGGAAATGGGTTGATGGCAGCACAATGACCTCTGGGTGAGAAGTCACTGAATCAATCTGATTAATATTTCATATATGATCCTCACGATCAGTATCATATCGCACAGACAGCAGCACTGAACATCTAATTCTGATCTATAATTTCAGCTTCTGGATGTCTGGAGAGCCAAACAGTTTCATGGGTCTAGAGGAAGACTGTGTCTTAGCTTCATATGGATGGAATGATTCTCCGTGTAATGTGGCATATGGATGGATTTGTGAGAAGACTATTTTTTAAAATGAAACTATCACAACCACAACACATACTTTATGTACCTAAATATGATATACACAACGGTAGCTCTTTACAGTTAGTGTACTTCTCTGGTACATGCGTGGTAAATATCTACAGGCAAATGTGTGTCTTGTCATGTACCACACCCAGGCATGTGATCGGACATTGGACAGATCTGTTTCGGACATTGAAAATAAAATGTTTTTGAGCAGCAAAGCAGCATATTAGAATGATTTCTGAACGATCATGTGACATTGGAGACTGGAGTAAACAATATGTAACTTTATATTCACATAAAAACAGTTGTTTGAACAGTTATAATATTTCATAATATTGCTGTTTTACTGTAAAAAATTAATGCAGCCTTGCTGAACATGAGATTTCTTTTAAAACCTTAAGCAAATCTTACAGATCAAAACTATTCAATGGTATGTGTGAAATATGTACTCACGGAAAGGTCTGCTTGTTGTCAATGCTTTATTACCATGTGTTTTATTTTGCTTTTTTAGCAGCTCTTCATCCTCATCTAATTAAGATAAAGATTATTATCTCTCAACATATTTCTTTAAAGAAATAAAAACTTAAAATAGTCTTTTTATTTATTTATTTATTTATTTGTGGCCAGTAACAGAAAACAGCCTCCAGTCAACATGTTAAAAAGCAAAGATGATCAAAATTGGGTGCTGGGATTACAGATGTACAAAATATACAAACATATAAACTCTGATGTCTTGGGTGCACCCACAGAACAGCTCAAATTAAGCACAGCTGACAACCGTACAGAAAGTGCATTGATCTCGTATAAAACTGTAATGGTAATTTAACAATTCACATTGCTTACAAAATTCGAAGGTACAGTTGTTATTTCATAATTTTTGTTTACCAATATCACTTAAAAATAGATATTTCAGTCTACACTAAACATTGTTTATATATATAGATTCTGTATTTTCATCAAAGCAGAATCATGAATATTTCTATTCTACTGCACTGTTAGTAATAATGACAGCATTCATGAGAATGCAGAAACCAAGTTGCAATGACAAGATCTCTTCATTCATGCACTTAACAGACTGTCGGTTTTCTGCTCGATGCTCATTGCAATTGCAGTAGACATAAATATAGAGCTAAAAATCAACTTTTCAAGATTAATTTGAAGCAGTTATAACAGTAAAAATGTTGTCAAGTTTCAATTTCTCTTAACTGCCAGGAAGCACCAGATCCACATATAATACTTATTTCATATCCATAGATGTTAGCCAATCATAGCAGGGAGCATATACAGGTAAGTCTCACAGCAGAAATGCCCATTCAAACAAAGCAGGGTAGAAACAATAGCTATTTATTTCTTAATTATGATCATTTTGATATGAAATAATAATAATAATAATTATTTTTATTTTTTTTACATAAGATTATACAGAGTTTAAAGATAATTTTGTGAACATATAACCTTGATATTTTAATAATGAATGAGTTATACCATGTTGCAGATTTTAATAATAATTTAATTTCCAATAAAAAAAAAAAAGGTTATGTAAAGCTGAAACACTTTTGAACCATTATTATCCTGACTAGATTAATTATCAGAATTTACATTTATTTATTTATTTAGCAGACGCTTTTATCCAAAGCGACTTACAGATGAAGACAGTGGAAGCAATCAAAAACAACAAAAAGAGCAATGATATATAAGTGCTATAACAAGTCTCAGTTAAGCTAACACAGTACACATAGCATGGGCTTTTAAATAATATAATAAATTAAAAGAAAACAGATAGAATAAAAAATAAAAGAATAGAGCAAGCTAGTAAGAGGTCTTTACACAAACACACACACGCATAATAAATGAAAAGAAAATAGAATACAAAAAGATTAGAAAGGTAGTTAGATTTTTTTAAAGAATTGAATTAGAATAGTGAGTGTTAAAGTTAGAGGGTCAAATAAAAATGGAAGAGCTGTGTTTTAAGCCGATTCTTGAAGATGGCTAAGGACTCAGCTGCTCGGATTGAGTTGGGGAGTTCATTCCACCAGAAGGGAACATTTAATTTTAAAGTCCGTAAAAGTGACTTTGTGCTTCTTTAGGATGGCACAATCAAGCGACGTTCTAGAGGGCACATAAGTCTGAAGTAACAAATTTAGGTAAATGGGTGCAGAGCCAGTGGTAGTTTTGTAGTCAAACATCAATGCCTTGAATTTTATGCGAGCAGCTATTGGTAGCCAGTGCAAATTGATAAACAGAGGTGTGACGTGTATTCTTTTTGGCTCATTAAAAATTTATCTTGCTGCTGCGTTCTGGATTAATTCTAAAGGTTTGATAGAATTGGCTGGAAGACCTGCTAAGAGAGCATTGCAATAGTCCAGCCTGGACAGAACAAGAGCTTGATCTTCTTGATGTTGAATAAAGCAAATCTGCAGGATCGGACAGTTTTAGCAATGTGGTCTGAGAAAGTCAGCTGATCATTAATCATAACTCCAAGGCTTCTAGCTGTTTTTGAAGGAGTTATGGTTGATGTGGCTAACTTGATGGTGAAATTGTGATGGAACGATGGGTTTGCTGGAATCACAAGCAATTCTGTCTTGGCAAGGTTGAGTTGAAGGTGATGGTCCATCATCCAGGAAGAAATGTCTGTTAGACAAGCTGAGATGCGAATAGGTACCGTCGGATCATCAGGATGGAATGAGAGGTACAGTTGTGTGTCATCAGCATAGCAGTGGAATGAAAAAGCCATGTTTCTGAATGACCGAACCTAATAATGCTATGTAGACAGAGAAGAGAAGTGGTCCAAGAACTGAGCCCTGAGGCACCCCAGTAGTTAGATGCTGAGACTTGGACACCTCACCTCTCCAAGATACTTTGAAGGACCTATCTGATAGGTAAGATTCAAACCATTGAAGTGTGGTTCCTGAGATGCCATTTGCCATTAGGGGTTGATAGGAGGATCTGGTGGTTAACCGTGTCAAGAGCAGCGGACAGATCAAGCAGGATAAGTACTGAAGATTTGGATTCTGCTCTTGCCAGTCTTAGAGCTGCAACAACAGAGCAAGGCCGTCTCAGTTGAATGTCCACTTCTGAAGCCAGATTGGTTGTTTTCAAGGAGATTGTTGTGTGTGAGAAATGTAGAGACTTGTTTGAACACAGCTCATTTAAGTGTTTTTGCAATAAAAGGAAAAAGGGAAACTGGTCTGTAGTTCTCTAAAAGAGATGGGTTGAGGTTGGGTTTCTTAAGTAGTGGAGTTATACGTACCATTTACGCTTCTGTGGATCTTTTGTGGTCTCAAGTTGGTCTGCAGGAGGTGGTGGGTACACAGGGAAATCACTATTTTGGTCGGTCACTCTGTGCTTCGTCCAGTCGACAGTGCCAGTGTTGGTGAATCTCCTCCACTGGAACATTGGCTCCAAGATGATCTTCAGAAGACAAGTTTTGAACGTATATCTCCACTCAGTTACTGTCTTCTGGCAGGACCTCAAGTGATTGGTGAGGAGTTAGTTAAGATTCTTCTTTGTGACTTCTATCAACGGGATGAATGCCTGCCGATTCAGTCTCTCAAGGGGCCAGATCATCACATTGGGAATTTGGTCTACTGCCGGACTGTGGGTGAGTTCTGCAGGGAGGTGTGTGATAGGAAGGCATTTGGGATCACAGCTTCAGGAGAGCTGCAGATATGGTTACATCAGTGTCTTTGCATCTTGCCCATTGCCTGGAACTGGGGATGTCCCAAATGATGTACTATTCCCATATTAAATACTGGGATGAAAATAGGAATCGCAAGGCTATATGGAATTGGAAGGATTTTGAGGAGCTACACAAACAATAACGAAGTTCCCTCAGCAGTTCCTCGCGCATCTGCATGGAATAGAGATAAGCATGCTAAAATGGATGTGCTGGGCCTTTCCTTCTCCTGGAAAAGAAGTATTAGAAGAAAAGAAATATTAGAAATATTAGAAATCCTTTCTAATCACCCTACAACTTGCCCGCTTGATCCAATTCCATCTCATCCCCTTTAAGCCATTTCTCCTGCAGTTGTACCTGCACTCACTCACATCAGCAACACTGGTGTTTTTCCCTCATCATTTAGACAGGCACGTATAACTGTGCTGTGGTGCTTGTGGTGGTGTAATGGTGTAGGGGATGTTTTCTTGGCACACTTTTGGCCCCTTAGTGCCAATTGGTATGGAGTTATAAATAAATGGATCACATGGGCACAGTATGGGCACAGTAGCATGAGACTATACTTAACATCGAAGTTCATAAAGAGCATTTGAGCACGGACTCGATGTGCTTTCACACAGGACGTGTTTGCAGTTCGCCACTCGGTAGGTAAACGATCGCTGCACTGCTGCAGACGCAATGGTCCTGGAATGCAACTGGAATCCGTTAACATTTGTGCGTAAAAAAATATGCACTGCATACGCACTGCAGACGGAGTATGTGTGAAACAGTGAAGCTGCATCACTGAGCATTTCTGAGAATTCTGTTCAGCTGGAGGGGGTTGGGTTTTTGGGGGTAGTTATGTATGTCTTGTGGGGGTCGAGATAAAAGCGTGAATCTCTTGCTCTTTCATATGAACAGTGTTTTATGAGGGTTTCAATGTTGCTAAGGTTAGGACTCGTTGTGGTCTGCCCCCACGTAAGAGTTTTCTAGTTTTAGTCTTTCATTTGACATTATTCAACTGATCAGGGGTTTCTGATTCAGATTTAAGATAATCACACGCGCTGCGCAAATCTTGCGCACATTTTACACACCTGCATTTAAATGCAGCTGCATTTTATTGAAATTAAACTTTTATGTGAAACCAAGTAGGTCTGGTAATAAATCGATTTTATCAATTAACTCAACTGTGTAATTTACTCGGTTTGTTTGAAGGAAAATTGTTATTCTTTTTAACATCCACCGACGCACC
Source organism: Carassius auratus (assembly GCF_003368295.1). Taxonomy (NCBI): domain Eukaryota; kingdom Metazoa; phylum Chordata; class Actinopteri; order Cypriniformes; family Cyprinidae; genus Carassius; species Carassius auratus. The sequence goes on from NC_039246.1 coordinate 116,832, forward strand.
ACTCAGGGCTCAACCCTCCCCGCATGTCTGACAGAGACACGCCGCCGAGCAGAGGATGAGAGGAGCGGTGTGATTCTGACTGGAGCGAGGAGCGGATATTAAGAGTCTGAGCATCATGGTTTTCACTTGCTCCAAGAGCGCTCCATCACAAGTACAATTCATGCCAATAGCCATAATATAACTCCATATTCAGCAAGAATTCATGTTAAACATATTTACCTATAGCTTGATCAGAAGATTATAATGAATGCATGAGTTGAGCAGGGTGTTACAGGCTTTAGGAGTTTGTCTGTTTCTTTTACTGATTAATTTCGGGTTAAAGCATGATTTAAACAGATAAAGCACATTCACACGCAATCACTTTTGCAAAAATGCATTCAAACAAATGTAATCTTACAGTGCTACTACATTATCTGATTTTGAAATCTTGAAGTTAATCGAGCTGTTTAGATAAATTAACTGACAAAGACATACTGTTATTTTCCTTACAAACAAAATTTTCACAGCAGAAAGCAGCAATTAAAGATGTAATGCTTACAATGTTATTAGTTTGGCATGTGATATAGGGAAAAAAGTGCGGAGCTGATGCTCTGAGTGCAGATGGAGGTTGTTGCTGCTCTAGTTACTCTCACAGACTCTGCTGCCATAAATAATACGATGATATGACCACGCAGTCAATACAGATATTTAATAAAAACATTTAAAAAAAGCAGGGCTGTAACCTAACCCTTTAAAAAACGCACGCCAGGTCTACACCGGACACGAGTGACGTGATCCAACAAAAGACAACAGGACACAGTGAGGGATACACTGGACACGATCCCCATCAGTGAACTGATGCTCGTTCTGTTCATGATGAAATGTTTTGACAACGTGTTCAGATGATTTGACACTGTAGTGTGATGTCATCAAGTCTAGACACACTTTTAGCGCAGTGGGGCACAGATGACAACTGTCGCATCCGGTGTAGACACAGACAGTGACTGCTCTATTTACAAATAAGTTATGTAAGAAAAAAACCTAAGCCACCGGCATAACAAGATGGAAATATAAACTAGAAAATATATTTCCACCTGCTCTGTCCATGACACCGACTCACTGCTGAGCTGCCAGTTTTAATCTCAAGAGCTCTTAACGCTGAGTGGATGGTTAGATGAATGATGCGCTAGTATAAACAAAATAAAACGATAATAATAAAGTAAAATAAAGGTCTTTGAAACATTAAGGTAATAACATTAGTTTTTTTTATCATATTGTCTTAGTTATAAATTTATCACTATATTAAAACTTGAATATATATTGTAAATTCGATTTGAATCATAAATTGGATTTACTAAAAGCAAGTAAAGAAGGCTCCCTTTAAAATCACTTATGTTGTCAGTTAATGAAGCTCTTTTTTTCCATCGTGTGAATGTTGTTGATTATAATGAGAGAAATTGAGTTTAATCAAGTTCAATTTATTTGTATAGCGCATTTACAACAGCCTTCTGGCTGACCAAAGTGCTTTACATAAGAGCAAGAATATTACATATACATAAAAAATAGACCAGACAAAAATTTAAAACCACCCATTTCAAAATGTAGCATAACACAGTAGTCAGTACACTAAGGAAAATAATGTTTTTAGCAAGGATTTAAAAATAGACAAGGAAGGGGCCAGTCTGATCTCTAAAGGCAGGGTATTCCAGAGTCGTGGCCCAGCCACTGCAAATGCACGCTCCCCTCTACGCTTTAGCCTAACGCGAGGGACCACCAACAGAGCCTGGTCAAAGGAACGTAGGTATAGTGTATAGGGTTGAAGAAGTTCAGATAAATAGACAGGAGCTTTGTTATGAAGGGATTTATAAATGAAGAGGAGAATTTTAAAGTCTATTCTCTGAGAAATTGGCAACCAGTGAAGGGATCTGAGAATTGGGGTTATGTGTTCATGTTTACGACAGTTTAAAAGAAGTCTGGCTGCAGCATTTTGGACAAGCTGAAGTCGTGCAATTTATCATGAAGACGTTTTATTAATCCATCCATTCTTTAGAGTTTCAAAGATTTAATCATGCAGGTTTCATTTTATTAGTTTCTTAATTATTAGGCATAATTAATGTGAACGAAATTATACAGAGCTTCACATTTATACATGCAACAATTTCTTAATCAGTTTACAGACAAATGTCTTTTTCCCAATAAGTTATGTCAAAATAAAGGACAGGTAACAAATTACAAAAATGCATGTTGATTTATTAAAGGAATTTTAAAATATAAATTTAAATAGAGGCCTAATATATGAAAATATTGACATTGCATATTAATCCATGTAGCCTATCCCCCTAAAATAGGCTACCACTTTTAATCTTTCGAAGCAAAGTAAACCACAATTTCTTTTGAATAATATAACACATAACACATAATTCATATAATATAAATAATTCTATACACCTTTTAAATGTGTCAAATCTAAAATATGGTTTAATACCATGTAGCTTAGAGAAAATATAAGCACAGACTCGGGCACAGGCTTGACATTTATCCTGCTTGAATTTCGTTCTAAGAAATACACATAACTTCATAAGTACCAAACTTTCAGCTGTGAATATTAAATATATTAAATATTTAAACTACAGTGATTTTATTTCATTTTCCGTGACTGAAGCAGTCAAATGTAACACATCAGGAGGCAAAACTGACGTCTATTTGCGAAAATGTGCTTTGATGCGCTTGTTTGATAACTTGTGGTTACAGCACCACTCAGCGGCCAAAAGCTGCAAATGCACTTTACACTCGCCGAGGCGGTAAACGTGCGGCGGTAAAAAGGGCCTTTAGACTGTCCACTTACTGTAATGTATGCCCATCTTACAGCCAGATTTAAATGATCTTTACTTAAAATGTGCTGGCAAGCAATCAAGGACTGCTCGGTATACAAAATGATCAAGCAACATAAAGAGTTTCCAATGCCTGTTTCTCTTTTAATCAAATACTTACCATGTGCCAATTCCCAAAGCTTTAAAACCACTACTTCAAACCTTGTGGCTCCCAAGAGAGGGATATATCCCATGAAAGCTGCTGACTGAGACAACAGGCAAATCTTCTTTACATCTACCTCATCAGCAGACAGAAGAGGTCTGAGTGTGAGATCAAAGATGATCCTTTTCTCCTTATCACAGATGTCTTTCCTATAGTCTGGTTGAATGACCGATAGTCTGCTGTGTGCATTGTGGAATGGATGGATAGATCTGTGGCTTCATCAGGAGAGCACTCAATAGGGGAGCCTGATGTCCCAATGCCCACAGACCTTCCCGGCAGTCCACTGCAATGTGTATCCTAAAGACTGCAGTCCAAACAAATCTGGGTTATTCAACTCTTGCCCTCAAGGTCCAAAGACTTGCAGAGTTTATCTTCAAAGTTAATCAATCCTTTTCAGCTTAGTAATGCAGACAACATGTTTGGTTAGATGAAAAAATCAACATTAGGCAGATAATACACAAAACATTAACAGAAAAAGCTATCTTTTGTCACAGAGTAGTTTCTGTGGATGCACCATATATGAGAATGTAAAATGAATGTCCTGAAGCGTGATATCATGAGTATGTATGTAATATATGTATAGTGTGGTTCTGCTACACATATATTTATTCACTTTTGCATGGAGATTTAAACTTACAACACTGACATACTGACAGCATCAAAAATTTACATCAATCATGCATAAAGTGTTTAACAGACATACAAATGTTTTTAAATCATTATTTGATCTCTGAATATTGGATTAATGGAATTAATTGTATTGTATTTATGATAAGTGATTAGATATGATTTCTTGCATATTTGTATTATTTAACTAGTTTCAAGGCATTACAAGACTAATAAAATTGTTGTAATTTATCAATTACTAATGCTGTAATCCAAAAACCAAATCCTTAGATCCCATATAATTACTTTATTTGAGGAACAGGCCAAAATTCAAGTCTTCTTTCACTTACTTTCTCCATCTTCAGTAGCCACCGTAACTGATCAGTAGATTTGTGTGATAGCCACTTTAATTCTATTCTGTACTTCACACAAAACTTGTATACCATGAGAGAGCACTTTGAGGTCAGAGAGGCAGAGCTTGGCTCACGTAGCCATTCCCACTCCACCTCAACTTTTCATGAGCCATTTGTTCAGTAGCTGGAATATAACAGACATCAGGTTTCAGACATCATCTCTTTATATAAAGGACAGAAACTCCAGGTAAATTTTAAAACAGTATTAAAGGACAGTATACTTATTATAGGATAGACTATTTCCACATATAAGTGGATTATTCAGGATACTGAGTAACCTTCCCATTTAACTTCTATTCAAACAGGTCCCTTCTTGACCATTCTAAGATGGCAGGACTTTTGATGTACCTCAAGCAGCCAATTTGCATCTGCTTCTGCACATATCTGTGGCTGGCAACTTTAGCATTGGTGAATGCTGAGGTAAGTGCACTCCATCACACATAACACAGAAAGTATAATCTTAAATATTTTATGAAATTAAGGATAATAATCTGAAGTTTTTAGAAAATTATTTTTTTAACCAGTTTTTTCTTATTCCTGATGAGGTTCAGACTTTAAATGGCACAGAAACACTTCGTGGCTTTGGGCCCATAGAAAACACAGGTAAGGCAAGATGGTGAATGGTGTTACAAAATGTGAATATTCTATTTAAAGTGTTACTCCACCTCAAAATAACAATTGTATCATTAATCACTTACCCTCAAGTAATTTCAAACCATTAAAAGCTCAATCTGTCTTCGGAACACAATTTAAGATATTTTGGATGAAAACCTGGAGGCTTGATACTGTCCCATAGACTGCCAAGGAAATAATAGTGTCAAGGTCAATAAAAGTTATGAAAAGTCTTCTTCAGATTACTCCATCATCAGACATGCAATCTGGGTTATATGAAGCAAAGGGAACACTTTTTGTAAGCGAATAAAACAAAAATAACAACTTCCTTTAAATAATTCCTTTGTCTACGGTCTCCTCCGTGTCACTCCATATCATCGGAGAAGTGTCTGTCTGCAGACTGCAAGATAGGGGCATAACTTGATGCAAGAGGCGTAACTTGAAGTTGTCCAAATCACACAGAAACATGCGAGATGTCAAAACGAGTTTTTGTCGGGCTGCGTTCGAAACCGCATACCCTTTAATTAGGCACTTAATTTCAATAAGTACTAACTTAACGAGCAGTAAAAGAGTACGTACTCTACAGCTTGAATGAGTATGTATGTATGAAGTATGAATGCGATTTGGATCATGTGACCTACAAAGTTAAAACAAGTGCAAAAACTTAAAATATATGAGCAATTTATGTGCAAAATCCTCATTACAGAATGTTTTTTTGTTGTTGGTGTATAGTATCTCATACTTTGATGGACACATGACATTTTTATTTACCATTTTATGGCATTATGATTGTTCATTGTTAGATACAACCGTCTTAACCTGATCTTTTATCTAATTATAAGTTTGGCAATAACACTAAAAAAGAGGGTCAGGTGCACTAACAGCTCACAGCATCAGTAACTCAACAGTATAGTTTCTCTCAGCGACTCCAGTGTCTGCACAAAGGAAACATCAATCAGCTGCTCAAAGATCTCACCTTTGGAGAACACTTTATTTTATACTCTAATAATGTAAGTATTTATATTCAAAATTAACATTACCCCATAATAAATTGCATTTTTTGCCCACCCCAACACTTAATCATAACCATAAATGCCAACCAATAATTATATACATTTTTTTTTCTTAAAATGACATTTTAGTAAAACGTTAATGTACTTTTTGTCGTGACATAGCTATACATGAATATAAACTAGTTTAAACAAATGCAGTCAATGTGAATAAATCAATTTTCAGCCAAGCAATTAATACATGAATGGATAAAATATTTACCGTATTTTTCGGACTATAAGTCGCATCAGTCCAAAAATATGTCATGATGAGGAAAAAAACATATGTAAGTTGCACTCAACTATAAGTCGCATTTATGTAGAACCAAGAACCAAGAGAAAATATTACTGTCTACAGCCGCGAGAGGGCGCTCTATGTCTTCAGTTTAGACTACAGGAGAACTGAGCAGCATTTCTGGCAGCATAGAGTGCCCTCTCGGTAATGTTTTCTTATGGTTCATGTCAAATTAATTTTGATAAATAAGTCGCACCTGACTATAAGTCACAGGACCAGCCAAACTATGAAAAAAAGTGTGACTTATAGTCCGAAAAATATGGTATATTTTATTTACTGACAACAAGAAACATGTCTAAATGATTAAAAGAATGTTTAAAGTTAGCATCACGATAAATACATATACAAGACAAACAACACATGAAACAAAGCTTCATTCAAACTCTCCATGAGTACCGCTACCTGTAAAACATTTACACAAAGTTTACAAGTACATGCATTGATTTATTACTTTTGTAGTGGGCTAAACCGGTGAACTGGTTCAAAACCATCAGTGTGTCCTTGAGCAAGGCTCTTTTCTCCAGGTTGATCAGAGGATTGTAGGCCCCTGTAATAAGAGTACTGTCAATAACTTCAGATAAAAGCTCCATCACATTTTTACCCAAATCATAAATAAACTACAACTTAATATTTAAAATGTTTCATTTAGTTTCGTACTGTACTTAACATGTGCTTTGATGGCAGCTTTACTTCATCAGATACTCAGCACTAGATAAACACCAGTGTATTTCATCTGTCATCATTTATCTGTGATATACTCACTGATCTATAATATAGAACTGGATTGCTTATGACGTCATGAAAGTGAAGCCGCCGCGTCGCCATATTGGTAATCCCTAGTTTGCGTAAACGTTCCATTGATTTAATAGCAAGTTAAGCTTTTGATTTCATTATAGAGCAATATTAACAACATAATTGTACTATTCATTATAACATATTAAAATCCATTTCTGATACTAGTACATTCACATTTAATAATTCCTGAATAATTATGTTAATAAAATTAGGTATATTTTGTGTTGGATCGTTACCTTTGTCGTCAGTGCGCAGCAGACACACCCTGCTGAACGATTTAAATATATCACTTATACTGCCCCAAAAGACCGTAAACACTGCAGATAACATCTGAAGTAAAGATGAATTTACATACACGTAACATAATGACGAATCCCATTTGACTGATTTGTTTCAAATCTAGTTATTTTAGGACAGCGGTTTGAATGTGACTCAATGGTGCTCTCTGCTGGTAGGGATTAGTAAAACGGCGGATCGAACACTTCCGGTGGCTTCACTGTCTGTTGGCAGTTTAGAACACGATGAGTGATCCAGTCATATATATATATATATATATATATATATATAGATAGATAGATCAGTGTATATACTTCATCTACATGTTGAGTTAGTTACTGATGTAACTCACTTTTATCCAACACAAATGTTCCTTAAATTACCAATACTGCAAATGGACAAATAAAAAAGATAACTTATGTTTAGTTACTTTACATAGATTTGTTTGTTTACAAGACTTACACTCATCTAAAGCAGTGTTGACAAAAGTGAATTCTACACAATAGCACACACACATCACTCAGACACCTGTTTCGGGTCTGTTAGATGTGCTCATCTACAATACTTATCAAACATTATCCAGTCAGATGATAAATAGACATTTAGAAAGCAGTATACATGGTTTATGTAAATCCACTTTTTTTTTTAGTCGTGTACTTAATGGCGCTCCCGTTATTTATGCATTATAAAACCTGTTTAAAGCACAATCACAAATATGCTATATTATTTAGGTCACAGACAGGATTTAGATTAAACCAGCATTAGGCCATAGTTAAATTAGTCTTGACTAGACTCGTCTGTGAAACGGGGAGATACACAATCCACCCAATACGCCTTTTGCTTATATGTTGCTGACTTTACACCTTAGTTTTAATAGATTATTAAATCCAAAAAAGATACTACTTTATGAAAATGACTTATACACTTTAATTTAAACAATTATTTCAGGAATAAATATATTCTCACCAATGTAACTCACAGCAAGCTGTCATATTCGTCTTCTTTCCAGTTTAACGACGGTTGGAATCCAGTTTATTGGTGCAAGGGAAATGAACCAATAGAAAACATTACCATCTACAGCCACGTGAGTGCGCTCTATGCTGCTCAGTGCTCCTGTAGTCTATAATGAAGACAGACCGGCTGGAGACGGTAATGTTTTCTCTTGGTTCTTGGTTCTAAATAAATGCAACTTATAGTCCAGTGCAACTTATATATGTTTTTTTCCTCATCATGACGTATTTTTGGACTGATGCAACTTATACTCAGGTGCGACTTATAGTCCGAAAAATACGGTACATGGATTAATATGCAAATGGTCAGTATTTTCAGATATTATGCCTATAATTAAATTTATATTTGAAAATTCCTTTAATAAAACAACATCCATTTTTGTTATTTGTTACCTGTCCTTTATTTTGACAATTTTTTCAGAAAAAACACATTTGTCTGTAAACTAATTAAGGCATTGGTGCATTTTTAGTAAAAGTTAAGCACTGTAAAATTTTGTTCCCATTATTTAGGCCTAATTAGCCTGACATCAGAGGGTCAGTTAGAATTTTTTGAAGCATTGAAAATACATTTTGGTCCAAAAATAGCAAAAACTACGACTTTATTCAGCATTGTCTTCTCTTCCGGGTCTGTTTTTAGTGCATTCAAAACACTGCAGTTTAGTGATATCCGGTTCGTGAACGAATCACTCGATGTAACCGGATCTTCTTGAACCAGTTCACCAAATCGAACTGAATCGTTTGAAACAGTTTTTGTCTTCAGTAAGCATTAATCTACAAATTACATAAGCTGTTAACTTTTTTAATGTGGCTGACACTCCCACTGAGTTAAAACAATTTAACTCATTTTTCTCTTTACTACAGCTATGACATCACAGGCCATTGAACTGGCAGCCCTAGGAAGACCTCTGTTTCCTGGTATGCTGTATGACTGCCGCAAGGATTCCTTCATTCCAGGTGGTATAATAAAGTTTATATCTTTCTTCTTCACCAGATGTTGAATCCAGTAAACCTTCTGTAGCAACAATTTATAACCTGCATCACCCTCCTCATACTGTGAAAACCACTTCTCATTTCAGGTGTTACTCTGTGGGACAAGAAATCATTGAGTGAAGATTTGGACATCCGTCCGCAGCGCCAAACAGATTTGAAGTTCAGTAGCTCTGACTCTCTCTCTAGTAAATCCAATTTACTGGATGTAAGTGCTTCATTGAAGGTCAGCTATTTGGGGGGATTGGTGGAGGTGGGAGGATCTGCCAAGTACCTGCGTGACACCAAATCCTCAAACCAGCAGGCCAGAGTAACAATGCATTACAGTGAAACCACAAGATTCGAACAGCTCACAATGACCCAGCTTGGCCAGATCACTTACCCTCAGGTGTTTGACCAAAAAACTGCTACTCATGTGGTTACAGCGGTACTGTATGGAGCTCAGGCCTTCATGGTGTTTGATCAGAAGATTTCAGAAGGTAAATGCAAGGACGAAATTGAGAGAGAACTGAATGTCATGGTCAAGAAGATCCCTGGATTTTCCATTGATGGAGAAGCAGCTTTACAAATGACAGATGCTGAAAAGAAAACAGCTGAGAAAATTGCCTGCACATTTCATGGTGATTTCTATCTTCAGCAGAACCCCACCACATACATGGAGGCGCTGGAGTTGTACAAGAAGCTGCCCACTCTGCTGAGGGACAATCCACAGAATGTGGTTCCAATCAAAGTCTGGCTCTATCCTCTTCATCTTTTGGATTCAAAAGCAGCTCAGTTGAAGAGAGATATATCCACAAGTGCACTTTCCAAAACTGTAGAAATAATGGAGAGGCTGGATGAGGCAGAGAGGACATGCAACGATCTGTTCAGAGTTTCATTGGTAAATGTTTTCAGTGACATCAAAGTGAAGCTGCGCTCATTTCAAGGCTCATTCAACATTTACAAGGCACAGCTAGTGAAAGCAGTGGGCAGAGTCTTGCCTGCTATTCGAGGAGGTAGTATGACAGAAAACACATTAAATGACATCCTGAAAATTCACAGGAGCTCCCCTTTTAATGCAGACAAGTTAGACCTGTGGTTAAATGATGCAAATACTGAACTTCATCTCTTGAGTTCTTCCATCAAGACGTTGAAGGAGATCACAATTGTAGACTCAGACCATATCAACTCTATCCTCATTAATCCTGATATTGATGTTGTGGTATGCTTGACCTTCACCTCTCTGCAATACGAAGACCCTTATCTTTCAGCCCTGGAGAAGTTTCTTGAATCTGACACATTTACAGAGCAAGATAAGAAAAACACAGTTTCTGTACCATTTGTCAGAAAGTGGTTCGATGATCCCGATGTCATCACAAAGATGAAAGAGGACATATCTCGCTTCAGAAGTTTTTCAGAGGCCAATAAAGATGAAAAGAGAATACACTTCATTATTTCTGCAATCTCTGATTCCTCCAGTCCAGGCTCCTCTATCTTTTTGTATGAAAAAGGGAAACTGACTGACACGAAATTCCAGCTTGTTTCCAAGCCGCCTCCACCAATACTGAAGGATGTCATCTCCCAAGGTGTGTCCCTGAAACTGCAGAAGTCCCCGACTGGTGAAACAGTGCAGTACAGAGTAGAGTACAAGGAGGTAACAGCAGGTTCTAGCGAGGAGGAACAGTGGCTTGCTGTAGACACAGCTGATGAAGACTTTACTCTGACCGGATTGTTGTTTGAAAAGCCTTACACAATCCGGTACAGGATAGTGGATCAAGTGGGAGTGAGTGAAGCCAGTGATGCTGTCAGCTGTAGACCTTCTCATGGTAACTGTCATCTACACTTTTTTTCTACATTCACACAGTCATGTTTGGATTGACAATTTTTATTTTAAAAAACAGGTGAAACTCAATTACTTTTAGGATTCACTGAAATTTCGAATGCAGTTGTTACTCCTTTATCAACCAAACTGATGTTGAACAACTGTATTCTCTCTGAGCATCATTGTTTTCTTCATATTTCATTTCTCAGATCTACCTCAGATTGTGGGTGGGGATGGTGGTTTTGCATCCAGCTTTGTGACTCCTTCCATTAGCACCATTAAGAAGATCAGAATTTACTATCAAGAGGTGGGTTATAAAAAAACTGTTCTTAAATAAAAGTAGTGGCATACTAGTAAGCAAGATCTTGATGATGGTGAAGTCAATAAGCATATAGTAGATAAGGGAAATTTGCTCCCTTTTTTGTGTACATTTAAAAGATGTTACAGTCTGGCTATACTTTTAAAATAAATTAAAATGCTATATGTTTGTCAGAAGATCAACCTACAGTATATCATTACAATTAATTTTTAGCTTAATGTCGAAGTACCATGGGAATAGAACAGAATTGCAGTGAAATATTTTACAAATAAGAGGCAGATTCAAATTCCTCTTTAGATTCAAATTCAGCATTGAATAGGTTCATTATGAAACAAGTTGAATTCAGCTGAAAAGCAGCTCAGTTAATAGAGAAATCCAACCTTCATCAGGTGAGAGAAATAAAGAAAAAAATGTTCAGGATGTTTTGCCAACTGTTTAATCAACACTATGAAAAGAATTCAGTACAGACTGATAACGCTATTTAATTTCTTTATATCTCCTACTTGTTAGACATGTAGAAATGGCATTATTGGGTTTATGTGTCGAGATTGTTTTAAATTCACCTTAGTGAAAAGTTATATTTTTTTGAAGCCCAAAAAATGTTAAGAGTGAAAGCTTTCTATTACGCGGTAATGTTGAATGGCTAAATGTTTAAAATAACAAAAAAAAAAATGTAAATAATTAAGTTCATAAGAGAATTGAGTAACATAATTAGTGTCAGTGATACTGCCCTTCATTCATAAAAAGATGCCGTTAACATTACTAGTAACGTTAACGTCTCGGTTACGTACGTAACCCTCGTTCCCTGATGGAGGGAACGGAGACGTTATGTCGACCGACAAATGGGGTCTCACTTGGGAGGCCAATCATCTCTGATTTTAAGAGAAAACGCCAATGAAATTGGCAAGTGGATTAACACACCTGAGCCACTCCCCGTGCCAGCGGGTATAAATAGGGCGACAGGTGCATCCACTCATTAGGTTTTACGCTGAGGAGCCGAGAACGTGTCCCGGCAACAGCGAATGGTTCAAGGTTGTGGCATGGGGACATAACGTCTCCGTTCCCTCCATCAGGGAACGAGGGTTACGTACGTAACCGAGACGTTCCCTATCTGTCGGTCACTACGAGTTATGTCGACCGACAAATGGGGTCCTATGGAAAACGCCATAACCTGAACCTCGTCACAACCCTGAGGCGCTGCAATTGTTGACAAGCCTTGGCGTGCTACAAAAGCTACGCTTAAGGTCGTAACCTTCCCAAAGCCCCAGCGCAAATTCACTGACCTTGGTACCGAAGGGGCCAAAGGGTGAGTACATCGCTGCTGGAGAAGGCCATGCTGCTGTTCCGCCCACATAAAGTAAATGGAAGGGATTTCAACCTTCAGTGAAAGATTGCTTCAAATCTTCCCTATTTGTTCTTTCAGCTGGCAAGACAATGGGGAAGCGAGCCTTTAGGAAAGGTCGCTACGGAGACCACATCCTACCCGTAGGGAGGTGACATGTGGATATACCGATATGGACTGACCCAGGGGGCAGTACTACATATGGAAAGGGTCTCTGAGGCAGGTCCTACCTTGGAGTAGGGATGGAACGGCTGCCAGAAGAGACTGACAGAGCGATCTGTCAAGGGAAGACACGGGTTTGCCAAGAGGGAAACCTTACCGTGGAAGAATACACATATGGGATTACCCGTAGGGAACCCAGCCATATGGACACCTAGCCCAGTACAGGGGCTGACCGGCTCCGGGCATGCTAACGCCAGTACTGGGCCTGGCGACAGACTGCTCCGCCAAGTCTGACGCCGAGGGTGCTGGAGGATGCTCGACCAGGGTACGCCAACCGGGGAACTCTACTGGGAGAAGAAGGCGCTCACATCCCCGTGTTAGGGGGAATGGCGCAGCAAGCGAGACACCCAGCCAGCCCTTCCCGCCAATTACCTGTTACCCAACACACGGGAGGAAACTGGCTCTACACGGAGGTTGTAAAACCTCGCAAATGTGTTAGGTGTCGCCCAGCCCGCAGCTCGACAAATGTCTGCCAGAGAGGCGCCATGCGCCAACGCATAGGAGGAGGCCACACTCCGTGTGGAGTGGGCCCTCACCCCCAGGGGGCACGGCTCGCCTTGGGAATGGTAAGCCAAGGCGATGGCGTCCACTATCCAGTGGGCCAACCTCTGCTTAGAGACAGCCTTCCCCTTCTGCTGACCTCCAAAGCAGACCAGGAGCTGCTCAGAGCTTCTGAAGCTCTGGGTGCGGTCCACGTATATGCGAAGCGCTCTTACGGGACACAGCAACGACAAGGCTGGATCTGCCTCCTCCAGGGGCAGCGCTTGCAGGTTCACCACCTGGTCTCGGAAGGGAGTGGTGGGAACCTTGGGCACGTATCCAGGCCGGGGTCTCAGGACAACGTGAGAGTAGGCCGGCCCGAACACAAGGCACTCTTCACTTACCGAAAATGCTTGGAGGTCCCCGACCCTCTTGATGGAAGTGAGCGCGATCAGGAGCGCTGTCTTGAGAGACAGGAACTTCAGCTCAACCGAATCCAGCGGCTCAAAGGGACCCCTCTGAAGTCCCGCCAGGGCAATAGAGAGGTCCCAGGAGGGAATCAGGGGTGTCCTAGGAGGATGTAACCTTCTGGCACCCCTCAGGAACCTAACGATCAGGTCATGCCTCCCCAGGGACCGGCAGTCCACTGCATCGTGATGTGCTGCAATGGCAGCCACATACACCTTCAGGGTGGAGGGTGACAGCCCACGCTCCAGCCTACCTTGCAGGAAAGAAAGCACGACTCTGACCGGGCATCTCCGGGGGTCTTCCCGGTGAGAAGAACACCAATTCGTGAACAGACTCCACTTCAGAGCATAGGCCTGCCTCGTAGAAGGGGCTCTAGCCTGAGTGATAGTGTCTACCACCGCTGGGGGCAGATCACTTAGGTCTGCCGCGTCCCGTCTAGAAGCCACACATGGAGGTTCCAGAGATCTGGGCGCGGGTGCCAAATGGTGCCAGGCCCCTGAGAGAGAAGGTCTCTCCTCAGGGGGATGCGCCAGGGAGGGGCTGTCACGAGGAGCATGAGTTCCGAAAACCAGGTCCGGGTGGGCCAGTAAGGCGCAACCAACAGGACCTGTTCCTCGTCCTCCCTGACCTTGCACAGTGTCTGTGCGAGCAGGCTCACTGGGGGAACGCATACTTGCGTAAAGCCAGAGGCCAGCTGTGTGCCAGTGCATCTGTGCCCAGGGGGGCCTGGGACAGGGAATAGTACAGCTGGCAGTGGGAGGACTCGTGGGAAGCAAACAGGTCTACCTGGGCTTCCCCGAATCGACTCCAGATCAGCTGGACCGTCTGGGGATGGAGTCGCCATTCCCCGGGGAAAGTGAGCTGTCGTGAGAGCACGCTGGCTGCACGATTGAGCTCCCCCGGGATGTGGACAGCACGCAGCGACTTGAGCCACGTCTGACTCCAGAGGAGGAGATGACGGGCGAGTTGAGACATGCGACGTGATCGTAAACCGCCCTGTCGATTGATGTACGAAACAGCCGCAGTGTTGTCCGAGCGGACCAACACGTGCTTGTCCAGCACTAGCAGACGAAACCGTCGCAAAGCTAGATGCACTGCCAGCAACTCCAGGCAGTTGATGTGCCACAGCAGTCGAGGTCCTGTCCAGGACCCTGAAGCTGCCTGCCCGTTGCATGTCGCGCCCCAGCCCGAGTTGGAGGCATCTGTTGTGACAACAACGTGCCGGGACACTTGTTCTAAGGGCACGCCGGCCCGTAGAAAAGCAAGGTCCGACCAAGGACTGAATAGGCGGCGACACATCAGTGTGATGGTGACACGATGTGTACCGCGGCGCCATGCCCATCTCGGGACTCGGGAGTGTAACTAGTGCTGAAGTGGTCTCATATGAAGCAACCCGAGCGGCGTGACTGCGGCTGCGGATGCCATATGCCCCAGGAGCCTCTGAAAGTGTTTCAGCGGTACCACTATCCTGCCTCTGAAGGAACTCAGGCAGTTCAGCACTGAGTGGGCACGCTCGCTGGTGAGACGTGCCATCATACTCACCGAGTCTAACTCCATACCGAGATAAGAGATTCTCTGCACAGGGGAGAGCTTGCTCTTCTCCCGGTTGACCTGAAGCCCCAACTGACTGAGGTGCCGAAGCACGAAGTCCCTGTGATCGCACAACTCTTCTCGGGACCGGGCCATAATGAGCCAGTCGTCGAGATAGTTGAGGATCCTGATGCCCACTTCCCAAAGTGGGGCAAGGGCGCCCTCCGCGACCTTCATGAAGACACGGGGGGACAGGGAGAGCCCGAAGGGGAGGACCTTGTACTGCCATGCCTGACCCTCGGAAGCAAAGCGCAGGAACGGTCTGTGACGAGGGAGGATAGAGACATGAAAGTACGCGTCTTTCAGGTCGATCGCTGCAAACCAGTCCTGGGGCTGGACGCATTTGATAACGCGTTTCTGCGTCAACATCCTGAACGGGAGCTTGTGTAGGGCCCGATTCAAGACTCGCAGAACCAGGATAGGTCGAAGGCCACCGCTTTTCTTGGGCACGATGAAGTAAGGGCAGTAAAGCCCCGTCCTCATCTCGGCTGGAGGGACCGGCTCGATTGCATCCTTCGCCAGGAGGACAGCAATCTCCTCGCGCAAGACAGGGGCGTCCTGGACTGCCACCGAAGTCTCGAGCATGCCATTGAACTTGGGGGGGGTCGCCGGGCGAACTGAATCGCATAGCCGAGTCGAACCGTCCGGATGAGCCAGCGTGACGGGTTGGGCAGCGCAAGCCACGCTCCCAGATACCGTACAAGTGGCACCAAAGGGACAGTCGACATACCCGCAGTGGTGCAGCGATGGGGAGTCGTGCCGGAAGGCCCAGAAGGCACTGCGTCCTGGGTCATCGCAACCACACTCCCCGTGTTCCCGGAGGAACTGGCCAGAGACGCGTGGAGAGGCGTTGCGTCTCCGAACCGCGACCTCTTGGCCGCTGGCGAAGGGGGCGTCGTGGGTGAGAATGAGGAAGCTGTGCGTCGCTCATTGTCAGCCCACAAGCCTTGCAACTCGGAGGAAGGAGAAATTGCTCTTCCAATGAAAATGTGGGTGCCACTGGCCGTTCGACCAGCGGCGGAACAGAACCAGAAGATTCTCCACCCGGCCCTCCTCCGGGGGAGGGAGTGGCGCTCTCTCCGCCATCTCCTGAAGAGCAGTTCTCCGCATCTCCGAGTTGCCCGTGTCAGGGCTGCTTAGTCGACTTCCTCGAGGACTTTGCAGCCGGGAGTGACACGGGGGGCGCCGCTCTCCTGCGCGGGGCTCGACGCGCCGGCCTCGAAGAACTCTCAGCACGGGGCGGAGCTGGTGTGGAGGACGCAGGGGGGCGCCCTCGGCGACGAGCAGGCTGAGGCACTGCCTGCGACGGAATGGTGGCAACCAGAAGATCACGTCGTGGCAAGATGTGCTGTATGGCCTCAGTCTGCTGTTGTTCTGTCAGGAACTACTGGGCACAGCCCCTGACAGCGTCGCCACACAGGACAGCCTGGGACATGGGAGCATCGAGAAAATGCACTTTGTCAATGTCTCTCATACAGACCAGGCTGAACCTGAAACGGCACTACTGGACCACCAGAGTGGACATCGCTTACCCGAGGGACTGCGTTGTGACTTCCGTCACCCAGAAGGGGGAGGTCAGTCGCCATGCGCAGCTCCTGCATCAACCTCGGGTTGGACCTACCCTCGTGCATTTGTTAAAGCCTTGGCTTGTTGGGTTTGCAGGATAGCCATGGCATGCAAAGCAGAGACAGCTTGGCCCGCAGCACTGTAAGCCTTGGTAGCGAGCGCGGCCGACAGCTTACAGGCCTTGGGTGAGGGGCGCGGACTATCCCTCCCAGTGGCGGCGTTTTGCGGACACAAGTGCACCGCAATCGCACTCTCCTGCTGGGGAATGTCAACACACCCCTAGCTGCCTCGCCATCGAGGGTAGTGAGGACGGAGGAACGAAATGAGCTGCTTCCGGCCGTAAAAGGGGCCATCCACGACTACATCACTTCCCCATGCACATCCGGGAAGAAAGGAACCAGAGTAAAACGCGGTTGTGAGTCGCGCTCCACACCGAGAACCAATCAAACAGCCATGAGCACACAGGGCTGGCGGTGCATTCACCTCCATCCTGATGCTCACAGCTGCCCGGGCAAGCACGGCTGTCGACTCTGGGTCCAATTCGGCAGTGGCGACAACACCCTAGGGGGGCAGCCCCACCGAATCTTCATCCACAGAGGTCGATAACCCATCCCCCGATGCTGCAATCGACATCTGATCTCCGGCGGCAAACTGAATGACCCGCTGGGACTGCCATTAGACAGCCCAGCAAAATCACCCAGCAGCTGCACAGGACAAACACTGCGGAAGGGGTAAGAGGTCCGTGGGGCGTGGCCCGGCGGAGAAGCTCTCACGGTCACCTTCAAATCTCCCAGAGCACTAACCGGCGGTCCTCTGCTCGAGACAGAGAAACCAGAACGGGTAGTGACAGAGGGGTCTGCTCCCTTCCCTTTAAGAAAGGGGAGACGCGATCACAGCGTTGCCATGGTCACACACGCAGTGCGTGCATGAACCATCCACGAACGCGCCTTCAGCGTGCTGAATGCCCAGACACGGAAGAGAGCGAACGTGGCCGTTGTCAGAGAACAGGAAACGACCGCATCCAGAAGGACGCGGACGAAACGGCGTCTTGAAAAAGACGCGAATCGTCCGCGATTTGTTCTTTTAGGAAATCTGCTCTCTTAGTTGAAGCGCCCAGGGGAATCGCTGAAAGGGACACCGCTGTTTGCGCCGTACCGCCAACCAGAACAGCTTCCCGACACAGCAGATGAATGGCTTTGTGGAGTATAACGGCTTTCATACAACCACTCGGCTCCGAAGCAAAAATCTAATGAGTGGATGCACCTGTCGCCCTATTTATACCCGCTGGCACGGGGAGTGGCTCAGGTGTGTTAATCCACTTGCCAATTTCATTGGCGTTTTCTCTTAAAATCAGAGATGATTGGCCTCCCAAGTGAGACCCCATTTGTCGGTCGACATAACTCGTAGTGACCGACAGATAGGGAACTCTGTTTTTTTTTCGACTGATAGCACTAATTTAAATAATGACAGGAATGTCTCTTAGTGTAGTTAATACATTTTTTCCACAAGAATTGTAGAGTAAAAACTGCTCGCTTTTATATCTCTTAAAAGTACTGTTTTACCATGTCTCCTTTATCTATACACCTTTTACCTGTTTCTTTATAATTCTCAGGTAGGTAAGGAAAGTCGACCCTGGACAAAACTATTAGCATTTCAAAAATACTTACAACTTGCTCAGCAGACTTCCCTGTAGTCAGTTCTTGCTTACGGCTCTTAAATACTACTCTTGCAGACCATAACTTGTCAACAATAAAATATAACTTTTGTTAACTTTAATAAAACTTATATCAAAGTACAATAGTAAAGTTACAAAATCAAGGTATAATCAGCTGGTATCAGGCGTCGAGGGATACTGTGCTTGTTCAGTATCCGTCCGTCAAGTCGCTCTCAGTCTTTTATACCCAGACGGCGAACGCTGGTTCTTCTGATGTCATCACCTGGAGCGCTGCCAACTCCTCTGCCGAGGCTTTCAGTTGTTTACATCGCATTACTTTAGGCCTTTTCTTCTTCTTTTACCTCTGAACAGTCTGTGAAATACATCTTAACTACTATATTGTCCATTTATCATGAAAACTATTTCTAATACATAAGTGTTTCTACTCTAAATCAGTCACTACATACATTTCATGCAAGTAAGCAGTTTTCTTAATGTTAGTGAAGTTACGCAATACATTTTCCATATAGCATTAATCACAGGGTTACATCTTTGTACTTAAACAAAAGCATTATTACTACTTAGGTTACAGTACATCTGTTTATAGCAAATTAAGCATTAATCAAGACAGTACAATTGCAAAATCATCATATCCATTAACAGTACATATTTTCCAATAACAAGTTACAGAAGTAAATGTAGTAGTATGCAAAACAAGATGTGCGTCTGTGGTGTGGAGACAAACATAAAATTACAAATGTGATGAAGTAAGAACAAGAGAAACTAACATGTATTGTATTGTCTGTGCCACTGCAGATCGCCGGGGAGATTACCTGGTTCAAATCAATCCAGGTGACTTTCAGCGCCGGCCACATATTCACAATTGGTGACTATTTAAAATGGAAAGTAAAAGAATTTCTATTTGACAATGATGATAAAATTGTCAATGTGACATTGTGGCCAAATACGTATAGCGACAGATTCCGTGGGTTGGAATTTGTGGTTGAAAAAAGCAACGGTACAAGAACAACATTTTCCATCAAGTGTAAAGAAGTGGGCGACCCTGTGAGTGTTGATGTGAAGTCTGGAAAGTGTTATGGCATTACAGCGAGGTCCGGAAGTGAAATTGATTCTCTGGGCTTTTACTTTTTTTAGATGACTTAAACTACATATACTGTATATTGTTATTGACAGTATCCAACTATCAGATATTCTAAACATGTACTAAAGTGAATACATGTATCAGCTTCTATGAATAAAATCACAAGGTTTCAAAATCTGGTATTATTATCATCCTTAACTATACACACATTGTAGAGTTTACCAGTTACACACACACCCTACAAACTGAGGAATTGCCTTTCCCCTTCTTTTAAGGAGACAATATTACAATTTCTAGACACTAGATGGCACTCCGAAGCTATACACTCCATTTAACAAAGAAAAACACTAAGAAATGCATAAAAGTTTTTAACCATCCAAGTGAGGACATGTTATCGTGATTTTTTTGAGTCACTTTATATTTGAAGATTCGAACTTGAAGATCAATATAAAATATTGAAAATTGTTGATTGATAACCCAGCAAACATCTGTGGCACGTTGCAGTTCTACCATGGCAACATCGCGGTCTACGCTCCCACAACGTTGTGACAACGTAGAATTGTAAGGCGCCACTGGGCTGTAGCAATGTTATAGCGCAACTTTGAGCAACTGCGACGTGACGTTCTGACAGTGCGTGTTATATTTTGTGGTTATTTTTTAATCACTCGACATTAGAACACTATATAATACTTGTTTTATATACATATTTTGTTTATACATATTTATGGACAACAAATTAATCAATTATAATCAACACCTGCAGCAAACGTGCACTTTGAAGAGTAAAAATGACATGTCAAGGTTATATAATTCCACATTTATTGAACAAAATTGGGCTCCGTACATGGCTGACAGGTGAGCACAGTCAAAGGCCAAAAGATTGGTAACCAGAATGAGTCCATGAAAGATCAACAAATCCAGAGGAGAGATGCAAGCACAGAAACCTTGAGGCATGAGTCCGAAACCTGAAGACATCCAGGACCAGAGAGGGTTGCACTGCAGGCACAGGTAAACTGGGCAGAGAACAGAGCAGATCGGAGATAGATTTGACAGGACTAGACCGGGACTGACCAGAGTGATTAGTGAGCAGACAGGAGAAATCGGTCTTCTCAAAAGGTCCTGTGTGTGTGATCTCAAAATGGTAAAATTCATATAATTTCTCATAAAAGCTCTATTTATCTTACCTTAAAATTGATGAGCCATAACCTTGTCCTTCACTCTTGTCACCCATGTTTGGTGTGTTGCAGAATTTAAAAAAGAAATTATGTTGTGTTAACAAGAAAAACCAATGAACAGCCATGTTATTATAACTGACATTAGTAAAGATGAATAATAAAAATGTATCAAATGTGTTGCTCACTGTTTGTTACCTTTACATGAACTAATGTTAACAAATGAGACTTTAAAAGGTTTGTTCACCCAAAAGTGAAAGTTCTGTCTTAAATAACTCTCCCTCATGTCGTCCCAAACCCATAAGACCTTCATTCATCTTCAGAACACAAATTAAGATATTATTTGATGATCCACATATCCACATGAACGCAGCATTGTCATTGCACCTTTAGAGGTCCAGGAAGGTAGTTAAACAAACTGTTAAAATAGTCAACATCACTACAGTGGTTCAACCTTAATGTTTGGAAGCAATGATAATACCTTTGTCTGCCAAAACAAAACAAAAATAATATTTCGACTGGAGAATACTGAGCTTGCGTTTGGACCTAAACAAGGAACCGCTGAACATAAACAATGTAGCAGAATGACGGGACAGACAAATTTGTAGAATAAAGTAATTTTAGTTTTGTTTTTGCACAAGTATTCACGTTGCTTCATAGCATTAAAGGTTGAACCACTGTAGTCATGTTGACTATTTTAATGATGTCAGGAATTACAGCTACACTGATCTGAGGTGAATTCCACAAATGAAAACATTCTGAAAGTGTTACTTACTTTTTTTTTTTATTGTTACTTAATCTTTAATTGTATTAAATTTAATAGATTTATTAATAGATCCATTCGATTGTTTACAAGAAAATACTTAAAATAATGTACGCTTACCTTCATTGTTAGTTTTTATTGGAACACCCACCTGGAGGGTAAAACATGGCCAAACTCAATATACAACTTATTGATGATCCTAGAACACACAGTTTGTCATTAGGCATTGCATTTATGTTCCAGGCTCATATGCTCACCTGTATGTAGTATGCAACATCAATAAGCTGTATAAATAATTTGATCTTTTAATTCTACCATTTCATTACTTTAAGGTACTTATAGTGAATTCTCTACAGTTCAGTGATTGAAACACTGCTGCAGGTTCACATTTATCTGCAGTTTCCAACATTATCAGTTGCTAATGTCATGTTGTTCGACATGTATTACAGTTTTCTGTGCAATAGTCTGACCCCTCAAAACATCTAGTCTCTAGTTCATCGTATAGGTCATTACATGCAAAATGGTTAATATAGTTGTCATAAACTGCCAAGCACATTTTTTTTTTTTACACATTATTATTATTAGACTTTTTGTCAATTTGGCATGAATTGTGCGAGTGAATCTTTACTAATGAAGATAATGTAGATGATAAACCAATGATAAACCATTTCTCTGAAATAGCTCAAAGGTTCATCTCATGAATTCTCAGCTTATACTGTACAGACAGAGGACAACACAAGAGCTACACATTCTGAAAATTTACTTATTTTCACCTCTGTGCCCACATTTCTTTTTTTCTTTTCTATATCACAATGACATTGTAAAGATTTTCTATAATTTTTTTTTTGGTCAGACCACTAGTAAAAGTGTAACTGTGAATTCTGTCCAGTCTCTTTCAATCAATATCCCACATACAGTAATGTGTAAATGTATACTTTTGAAATGGATATATAAGCATATGGCATACTGTTCAATACAGTAACTGCCATCCAAAACAGTTGCCATGGTTTACATCAGAACATCCCTCCAGAGTACACTGTTATATTGACAACAATGACTTAAGCGATTTGACTTTCTTATCCGTAAACTATGACACAAGGACGTGTCATTCTGATGGCACTTACATGTTCATGTTCATTTATTTTTGAGAGATGAACGAAGGATTGAGAGACTGGCTTTTGCAGGTAATCCATGGTGTTTTGCTATTTGTACGAGTTGTTTTGCAAATCTCAAGGATGATTCGAGAAATGTACCAAAGCAACTGAGAAAAACTGTAACTGTCATATTTGATCTATTTGAGGTGTCCTTCCTTGGAGTAGTGTATTTATTAATGTACATTACGTTTTTTTTTTTTCATTGAGTAGCATTAAGATCTGAGGAAATAAAATTAAACTTGACTAAAATGAACTCTGTTTGCAAACATTTTAAAAGAGCTTTCTCTTGACTCGAATGATGTCATTGTAAACAAAATACTTGACATCCTTCCATGTCCTGGTCTTCAGTGCTGGGGACTCCTGTGTGATGCACAGCATGCAGGCTTCTTTCCCAGGTACTTTTCTCAGAGCTATAAACTTGCCCATTCTTCTCTCGACTGCACTGCTCTCCTCTTCACTCCATGGTCTCTTTGTTTTCCCTTTTTGAATATATAATGGAAAAATAAACACAGCTTAGCAAAATCTCTAAAATGTGAATATCTCAAGGTTAAAAGTGTTTAACTCAGCTGCCATCTTATGACACTAAACATTGATTAACATTTGAAAAAAATTGCACCTTTTAGCCTCAGAAAATACAGTAAATATATGAAACTTATTATACACATGTAAAATAATTTTGTTGACATTTTTCTTTTTGGCTAGACTGAGGAAATAAGGACCCTTTGTAAGGGGTGTGGAATAGATAAAAAATCTATTAAATAAGTTGGATGTAATCATCCGACTTAAAGAAAGGATGTCAAATAGAGTCACTTACAACAAGGTTTTTGAAAAAGTGTGGGGTGCATCTGGTAAGTCAAACTGTAAAATTATGAATTAGGGCGGCATAAAAATATTGATATGTTATCGTTTACATAATCATTTTGCTGTTCAAATTGCTTCAAATTTAGGTGAAGTGATTTGTCGATTTTAAAATGTAGAAATTTATAGACACAAACATATTGAGTATTCATGGATTTTGAGTTGACATGTCTTTCACTTTAGATGACTTGGCAGTTATAACCTTCCTGTGTGGAGTTGTGTACTTTGTGAAATGTAACATCAGAGCAGAGAGCCCTCACGATTATGCTGACATCCTGCTTTCATGGAAACACGTACCAAATATTACGGTGTACGACTACCCAAGGGTTCTAGCCTCACATGCAAACCATCGTTCAAAAAAATTATTTCATCCTTGTGAAGGTTGATTACTGTATCCATCTGAAGAAAATATCAAGAAGGCATCTGAAAATGACTTGGAAGTCAGTTTGCCATGGCTTAACCACTGAAAAGAACCAGCTGATCAAGATGTTTTTTGTGATGTGTTCCATCAGAACAATAGTAAAGATCTTAAGGATTCCTTGAGGAAGATTGTCTTGGTCCCGGCGCTTGCAGGAAAAATAAACAGTCAGACAGCAGAGCAACTCTTTTCAGATATGAATAAAAATAACTACTTCCTGAACATGATGAAACCATCATCCCACATTTTCCTTGCAAGAAATATTTTGCACCATAAAAATGTTGCACGGAACAATAAGGTTGTGAAGCAATTAGGAAAACTTACTGACGAGAACACTGAATGACAGTTTGATTGCAATGGAAAGATAATTTTGGGTAATACATTATCACTGTATATATGTTTATAGTAAAGATATATATGAATCTAAATGTATATGCTTATGTGTTCTAGGTGCAGCCATGGCAGAGAGTCCTTGGTCCTCCAAAACCATTGAGTCTGGAGTATGCAGTCAAATTTCAGGTATGAAGGCACTGTTGTGTGTAGGAAGATCCATCATCTTTGAGTGTGTGTGTGTTGTGTGTGTGTGTGTTAATAATAATCAATAATTTTGTCTTACATGGATGACTTGCCTTTTTGGTGGTCTTGAATTAGCGTCATTGTAAAGGTGCATTTATGTTAGAAATCACAGATTTGGAAAGAAAAACTTATCTTGCAGTGGCCGAAATGGTTATCCCTTTGGCATTTATCTGGTGTGACGACACCTGCTGTTGATTCTGTGAATTGTGGTTGGCACCTGAGCCCATTAATCACCTAAATTGCCAGTCTACTGGAAACACCTGTTTGTGCCTTGGATGCTGTTTAAGAGATCACTAATTGACCGGGGAGAGTCAGTCTTTGGTTTTTGACACTTTGGTTGTGTTGTATTTTGTTACTCTTTTCATTTTCACTTCAACACTACGTTACATTTCATACCTGCATCTTGCTTTGCACACTGACCTTACTGATGAATACAGAGATACTGTTTTTTTTTTAAATTGTTTTCATTCTATAATTTAGTGTTGTCTTATTTTGTAAGTAAATAAATATTACATTGAGCTTATAATTTGGTTTTCGTGTGTCCCTTGTTTTGTTGCTTCCCTTGAGCCAAGGATCGTAACACTGGACAACCTGCTGTTACAGGGTTTCAGTCACCTTAGAGCAGCTCGCTATCTTAAAGCTGAAGTAGGGAACTTTTAGAAAACGTAGACTAAGCCTGAAATTTTGAACAATCACATGCCAAATGTTACTGTGTACGACTACCCAAGGGTTCTAGCCTCACATGCAAACCATCGTTCAAAAAAATTATTTCATCCTTGTGAAGGTTGATTACTGTATCCATCTGAAGAAAATATCAAGAAGGCATCCGAAAATGACTTGCAAGTCAGTTTGCCATGGTTTAACCACTGAAAAGAACCAGCTGATCAAGATGGTCACCCTGTTACTGGTTCATGTGACCATTATGTTTTTAGTGATGTGTTCCATCAGAACAATAGTAAAGATCTTAAGGATTCCTTGAGGAAGATTGTCTTGGTCCCGGAGCTTGCAGGACAAATAAACGGTCAGACAGCAGAGCAACTCTTTTCAGATATGAATAAAAATAACTACTTCCTGAACATGATGAAACCATCATCCCACATTTTCCTTGCAAGAAATATTTTGCACCAAAAAAATGTTGCACGGAACAATAAGGTTGTGAAGCAGTTAAGAAAACTTACTGACGAGAACACTAAATTACAGTTTGATTGCAATGGAAAGATAATTTTGGGTCACATATTATTGTAATGAGGAGTGTCAGAGTCTTTTGGGTCCAAATGCAGTGCTTTATTTAAGAATGGTCAAACAGGCAGAATTCAGGAACGGTGTCAGGTATGTCAGGGAAATCAAGAATCATTAATGGTAACAAGCAGAGATCAGGGCAGGCAGCAGAGAATCACAGTCGGTATAAACAATCCAAGATAAGACATGGAAGGAACAAACACAGGGAAAACACTCGGAAATGTAAGACTAGGCTAAACAAGACTTCGCCAAGACTGAGAGTAAAGACACAGTTTATATAGGGGAATGGTAATGAGGAATACCCAGCTATGATTATCCCTAAGAACGGGACACCAAATACAAAAGTCCAGAGTCGATTAAACAATCCAAGATCAGACACGGGGAGAACAAACACAAGGAAAAACGCTCAGAAATGTCAGACAGGCTAAACAAGACTTCGCAGGGAGTTGGTGTGAGTGTGCTGCTTATATGGGTGTGTTTGTATTAGCAGGTGTGCAATCAGATGCAGGGTTGAAATCAGATGCAGGTGTGTGTGCAATCAGTTCCATGGAATGGGGCAGTATGGGAAATGGAGTTTGAATGAGTCCTGAGTGGAGTCCTGAGCTAGAGATCGTGACATAATAATGGAAGTGGAAGTGGAGAGGCCAGGGACCGGGGCAGAGCCAGAAGAGCGGGAAGCCAGGGTGGAGCAGGCAGAACTGACACCCCTTCCTGGGCTTCCTGAAACCCACCAGGGCAGAGCAGACGAGACTGAAGCCCAACAGGGGCGAAACAGAGGACCATCATAGCCGAGGAGACGAGACAGAAGTCGTGACAGGACAGACAGTGAGTTGGTGGATGGACTCCATGGCCATGACAGGATAGGACGAGAGCTCTGGAGGTTCGGCTGAGATGTGACAGATGTGAGATGTTCAGCAGAGAATCGAGTCGATTAAACAATCCAAGATCAGGCACGGGGAGATCAAACACAAAGAAAAATGCTTGGAAATGTCAGACAAGCTAAACAAGATTTTGCAGTGAGTTGGTGTAAGTGTGCTGCTTATATGGGTGTGTTTGTATTAGCAGGTGTGGGTGCAATCAGTCCCAGGAATGAGGCTGGATGGGAAATTGAGTTTGAATGAGTCCTTAGTGAGTCCTGAGCTAGAGATCGTGACAATTATCACTGTATATATGTTTATAGTAAAGATATATATGAATCCAAATGTATATGCTTATGTGTTCTAGGTGCAGCCATGGCAGAGGGTCCTCGATCCTCCAACACCATTGAGTCTGGAGTATGCAGTCAAATTTCAGGTATGAAGTCACTTCCTGTTTGTTGTTGACATCTGTACTGCGTTTGAGCTCCGTCACTATATTCTTTTTAGAGATTATTTTTATCTTAAAAATAAATTTTATACACCATCTTTTACGTTTCTATAACGTGTAAATATATACTGTATTGTATTCTACAACAAAAACAATCAGAGTGCCTCATTATCACTATTTGATCTCCTGAGTCCGCTATAAGCTTATAGCCTGTTAGCATCAGCAAGCGTGGTTGCTGCTAACTGCGCTTACATTGCTAATACTCTATTCACACACATTACCATTGCTGTACTAACTGTTAACTTGCTTTAACGGCGGATGAATGTCTACCTTTGATTGCAGGTGAGGACACGTTCAAGCTGCATTCTGTGTAGCTAGACCTGGAGGCAGTGGAGAGGAAGATTCGTGACCTGGAGGTTAGACAGGCCCAGCTGAGAGAGCGGAGTGCCGCGCTGGAATCATCCCAGGCTCATGCAGATACCCACGAACCTGAAGGCCGCCAAGACGCTGAAGAGGGACTTCAGGAGCCTGATCGATACGGTTCGCAGCACGATACGCGGTGACGATCATCGTGTCAGGACCACTGGCCACGTATCGACAAGGACACGAAAGGTTCAGTAGAATTTTTGCTTTAAATGAATGGTTGTTGTCATGGTGTAAAGAACAGAAACAGCTATTTGTTAATAACAGGAATCTTTCTGGGAGCGTTCTAGGCTGTTTCTCTGACAACAACTGCAGGACACTTCACTCCATGTGACCAGTGAGAATACTCTCAAATAATTATTATGATAAAAGTACTTGTGTTGTACAAAAATATTTAGACAGACACACTCTCTCTGTTTAAATCTAGATTAAAAACGCATCTCTTTCGCCGAGCATTTGAATAATGTATCTCTTAAATTGTGATGTAGTTGCATCTCATCAAATGCACATTTTATTCCTTAGCTTGGGTTAAACTAATTTTACTTTGATGGATCAGCAGCTATGCTAATGATGTCTCTATTTGTTTCTATGTAACTAGGATTTACACAAGCTCCAGTCTGGATCCAGGGAGATCATGGGTGGCTGGCAAGGACATTCTAGTCCCGTCGTTGACTCAGGAGTTCCACCAGGCAAACCCTAATCGTCCTGCACCCAGACCAAGGGGACGGCCTCGGAGAACACCTGGAGGTATCCTTTGACCTTGTCTTTTGGATTGCTGATTTGGATTTGTTTGCTATCTGGATTGACGCTAGTTTTGATAGTTGTGCCTTTTTCAAAATTCATATGGATACTGTTATTTACCACCAAATATTTTCTTACAAGTCCCATGGGACATACCCTGACATTTACCAAGACAGAGAATAACACTTTTCAAAAACAATCCCACACTTTCGTGATCAAAGGTTATAAATAAAATATTATTTTATTTCAAAATCGTCATTTTAAATATTTATTGACCTGTTGTTTATTATTATTATTATTATTTTTATTTAAGTTAATATTTTTTGGTCTTTAAGTTATTAAAATACAAAACTACAGTTTTGTGATGAAAGTACAAAGTATATAAACTTATGTTTTGTTATTTATTTATGGATGTGTAGTATACATGTCTATATTAATTTGCTAAATGGTGTTATTTCACAATCAACTCAAAGTTCAGACTGTAAAATGTATCAAATGACTGTAAAAATGCGAAATGGAGTGCATAACACTCTTTGGCTTAATTTTATGTAATATAAATATGTAATAGGCTATAATAGCCTATATGTCCCTTTATAATAATAATAATCATAAAATAAAATAAAAATAACTTTATTTAATGGTTAAATGGTTCCGTTACACCTAGGTTGTTCGCGATTAGACCTGACCAGTCAATGGAATCAATAAATACAACTTTAAACATGGGCTAAATGTGTTGAATAAAATCTAAATTACATTAGGCCTATCGACTGCAATGTTGAACAAACAAACACGGAAACAACGGGGTTAGAATATGAGGAATATGACACTAAAATGTAGTTCGATACATTGATCTCGATATCAATGATAAACTCTAGACATTTACGTTACACTCAATATGGATTGCTATAGCTAATAAGCCTGCATGTTCTCTGTTTCAAAGCCAATGAGCTTTAGTCGTCTGTCTCTCTGCAAGAAGATAACTATCCACACGAATACCAGAACAGTAGCCTACTGAGTCAATAAGTTTTTGAAAAGCTTACGTCTAAAATAAAAACTTAGTTTAAATGTTATAAACCATTATACAAACCAACCAGTAACAAGGTTAATCACACACACTTTTACAACCCTCTTAAATAAAGGTTTGGTTAAATTAATATAATGTAACATCTTTCAATTTTCATGGTCTTTCTTCTTATTAAAGAAAATCAAACAGCTATGCATTTTTATCCATGTTCTAATTTACAGTAAATTACATATATATTCAATTTTCATGTTCTTTCTTCTTATTAAAGAAAATCAAACAGCTATGCATTTTTATCCATGTTCTAATTTACAGTAAATTACATATATATATATATATATATATATATATATATATATATATATATATATAAATTACACATATTACATACATAAGTTAGTGTGAGGTATCTTATTTATTTAGTATCAGGTCAAAATTAACCATGCATATTTATTTTTATGAACAAACAGGTAATATCTTTTTTCAAATGTTGCCAAATTTGTTGACAACAATTATAGACATGTATACTGGATATAATACTGCATTTGTTGTATCAGGGATTTTTAATGATTTAGTTGTCTATATCCAAATAAATGTAATTAATTGAGTATCTAATGAGTAATTAATTTATTTTTTTTACAACAACAACATTTATATATGCTTTTAATTGATTTTACTGGCCCTTAATTTTATTTTGTTTACAAAATATCACATAGACTATTAGTTTTTACATAGATGGTCAGTGGGCTAATTGCACAAGATGGCACCGGTGAGCTTCAGCGACGCGAGTGTGTGCATACTTACCGTAATTGCTAGAGGGATAAAATTAATGATTTTCAAATGTAACAGCGGATAGTGGTATATCAAAAACATGGGGAAACAACCTCCCTACATTTTGCGTACCTCTTTGTGGAAATTAATCAAGATTGCTTTATTCTTCTGTTGATAATGCGGATCAGCGTCAGGTCAGGTCCACAGGGATTTCTTCTTTCAAACACAAACCACTCAAATATGCAATACTTTTCATTTTCGAAGAGCTGGTCTTGTTCTGACTGTTATGTAAGATCAATGTTTCTGACTGTCAAAGACGCACAGAGATTTCTGATAAAGCATGTTTTATTAACTTTATTTGATAACATAATTTACAACTAACTGTACAATTAAACATAATGTAATTATGATAGGTTTGCATTAAATAAAAGATCGCTGTTTGCATTCATGTGTGTTTTCATCTGTTTATTTGTTTTGTGGAAGATCTGCAGCATAAATCATTATCTGTCTATGAGCAGCCATGTATTTGTTATTCTTTTGCATTAATTATCAGATTAAACAGATATTAAAATTAGTCATGTATTGTTTACTGTGTAAAATAATAAAATATGTTGTGAAAATAACAATGAAACAGACTGTATGTGTACAATTGAGAAATGGATACTTCTGAAGATAAATCACTTATTTAATCACTTATATAAATCACATTTCACTTAAAAAAAATAATAATAATGCAAACATTTTTGAGAAATAAGTAATTTGTACATTTGGTAAGATAAAAATACATTATGTAGCTGTGTATACACACCATGAGTTCAACTTTCATTTCGTGAACAGTAGGGAACATTAGCATTTGAAGTGATATTATAAATCCTGTAAACATATAGAAGGTAATATTTGGATTTCTCCGGTTTCTCGATGGTTAGCACAACCGGAAATATCATTGCACACTCTCACAAGACCGGAAATCCAAGATGGCAGAGATATGCAACTAGCCCATTGTTCTATATCATATCAAAAACAACAAATAAAGGCAAAGGTTGTTAATGGACAAGAGGATGCCAATGCCATTTTTAAAGAGTTTCATGCCAGCAGCATCGGAGCTCACTGCAGTCAAAACAAGACAAGCGATGCCATTTCCAGAGGGTTTTACTGGTACAGGACATTGACTGGTGGGTAATAACACATTTGCTGTTTTGAGATTAGTTTAATATTAACTTTATAAGCAACTTCATTTTTCATCATGTCAAATTCAACAAAACAAAGTTTGTGAGAGCCTTTAATGCTTCTGTCTGTTGTCGCAAGGTGGCTCAGTGTGAACAGCCAGTTAATCTTGTCTTAAACAGGGGACTGACTTCACCCCAGTAGAGGTATGAATCATTTTATATTAAATATAGAAATGAGAATGGACAAATATAACAAACAGGGAAATACATATACACACTGAAGAACAAATGAGGTATGATAACATTAACTAATGAATGGTAACAAATGAGAACATTGTAGAAACATAGGAAATCAAGGAAACAGGGAAAGAAACTGAAAAATTCTGTCATTATTTACTCACTCTCATGTCATTTAACTTTAAATATCATAAATATATTTTTACTAAAGCTTAGAGAATTTGAAATTGAAAGTCCGTTAACATGAAACATTCTTACAAATGTCCATAAACGCATACAAAAACAACCCATGTTACTCCTATGGTTTAATCACAATTAAAGTAAATTATACTATTAATATATGTCCAAATTTTCTATTTAGGGTGAACTAACACTTTAAATGATATATATTAGTATAAAAACTATAAAAATAAATGTTATAGATTCACGAAAGCGTGGAAGACACAGTAACTGTGGAGCAAGTCAGAGTGTGTGTTGAGGATTAGTGAAGGTTTGTGTGAGGCTGAGGCAAACATTAAAGTCTCTCAAAAGAAAATGAGAAAAAGGTTGTGTCCATCCATCAAACCCTTTGTAGTGGGGGACAAAGTATGGAGGCAAAACATGAGAAGACAACAGCGGAAAGGGGAAAAACTGGAGGCTAACTACCTGGGTCCTTTTTTTTAACCTCCATATAATTACAAAAGTTATTTTGTTTCTTTTCTTTCTGTCAGGTCATGAATGTGTGTATGCTCCTCCTGGTACAAAAATATAACACAAGGTCCTGCGACAAGGCTGCAGCCATCGACACTTTTGAAATGTCCAACATTTGGCAACAGAAGTGAAACGGAAGTAAGCTTACTAAGCAAAACAAAGTAGTATGCTATTGGTGTCCAGTTGTTCACCTTTTCTGCTTATCATGGACTGGCCATAATGATCTAAGTTTAAATATAAAGTGCTTTATAAATTCTGTACACCACGTCAGGCCAAAGGTGTAAGTCAAAGTAGATATAATAAACACTTCATATACTTCTTAAGTATATTAGAAAACTAAAAAAAAATGTGAGTTTAAATAACATATATTTTGTTTTCCAAATGAACCCAGAAAAGTACAATATCATACTATAATTAATGACTGCCATCATTGGACCTTTTTTTTTCTCATGATTACATTGATATTTTTAAACAGTTATGTTTCTAAAACATTTATGCTGTTTCTCAATGAGAAACTACATACTGTGTAACCACTGCTTACATTTCTACCAGCTGTGGCCAGGTTATTTAATCTCTTTGCTATTTTGAAGCGAGTTCTAATATATCAACAATGGCAATTTAAGGGTATGTTTCCTCAAGAGAGGAGGGCTCTCTACCTTGATCCATTGGGGGAGAGCCAAAGAAACATAAAAAGATGCCATGATGTGACAAGGTATTCCAGCCTTATTAGAAACATACATGAAATGGGTTAATAATCCAAGAATGTGAAATTTGAAGACATAAAATGTATGATGTTCCTCTTTTATGGTTTTTCTTCCTTTTACATATCCTTTAAGAGACAAAAGGGGGTTAACATATCTCGATGGATCTGCCACACCCCCAACAAAGAGATTGTAGTTCCTGTGGGGCCTTTGTCCTGAAGGTAACTAAAAACATTAGAGTGCATTAAATTCAGGAAATTGACTGAATATGGGGGGATTGGTGCTGAATAGTGTGGTAAAGACACTCAGCATCACTACCCCCTCCTAGCCTGCGAATGTCATGCCCCGGGACAGCCCCTTTGCTTGGAATAAAACGATAGAGTAAAATCTTTCCCCTCCGCTGGGACGGCTGCTGAGTTAATCCCCTTTTACATCATGAAGCAGAGGTTCAAACTTGGGTCCAAACACCAATGGCCACAAGCTTTGGCGTCTGCTCTTATGGAGAATATTTATATAGCGTATTTTATTTTAGATGAACTAGAAAAATTTTTTAATTTATAAAGTTTTATTTTGAAATATAACTCGGTTACAATTGGCTGAAGCCACAGCCAATGGTGAAAGTCTTTGCGAAAGGAGACCCCGCCCCATTTTGGAGTTTCTGCCCACTTTTGGAGTTCATGCCCCATTTCGGAGATCTCCGGTCTGCAGTTACACCCACTTGCGCATATTGGAAAGCTCTCGCGGTTATTTGTATAACTAAATATGTAAATAATATTTGACCTTCGATCGTATCAGTCTATAAAGATGAGCTCTTGTCCTTCAAGGCAACTTGAAGTAAACTTGTGTTACTGAATGACAATAATTACCCGCAACAAACTGTAGCACACTGTAACATGGAAAACTTGTATCTATGTTATTGGTTACTCCAGTAACACAAGCTAACTTCAAGCTCTCTGAAGGACAAGCAGAGGAGGAAGATGACGCCGCTTCGTGTCTCCTGAGAGCTCATCTTTACAGACTGAGACGATCGAAGGTCAAATCCTATTTCCATATTTATTAATAAAAGGCATGACCGATTGCATAAATCACTGCGAGAGCTTTTCTTTTTCTTTTTCTATTAATGCAATAACATTTAAATAGTTTTCCATTTCTTTTAGGAAAACAGAGAAGACAGGTTTAGAGTTGGAGAATTTGCAAAAAGAGCTTTACAAAAATTTGCAAAAAGAGCATGTAAGATCAATGTCAGATTAAAATCTTTGTATACACTTCTTTACAGGGTAAAACCTGTGTATGAGCTTAAAATAAATGTCTTTCACTTTGTCTGAAAAATATTTTTTGCGGTAGAGACCAGATTTAATCACAGCAAAAGCTTTCCAAAATGCGCGCCACTGAGTGGCATCTGTACTTCCCGGTCAGAGAGCACCTGTCCATCAAAAGCTCACTATCCAATCAGAGTAGATCACTGTTAACCCCGCCCCCACGAGAAGTTTGTTTCAAAACACCAAACGAAAATTGCAAAGTTATTAGTGAAAACGAATCTTTGAAAAACATTAACAAAGGATGAAGCATATTTGAAGAGCCTGCTAAATTTGTGCGACTGAGTTCATTTTTTTCATTTTCATTGTGGTTTTTCTTCTTTCATAATGGCATATTTTTGATAGTTTCTGAAAAAGTTATGTTCAGTTTTATAAAGTTTAATTCATTATTATTGAACCAAATGTAATTCCATATATATTTAGATCAGCTGTGACGTCAGCTTATGCTGGTTTCACTGCAGCTGCATGCACAAGTCAATAAAGGCAAAGACCTTCATCTGCCAGAAATGCAGCACATAAAAACTGGGCAGAAAAAAAGTGCTGGACTGTAATTAGTTCATTTCAGTGTAGAAACAGTTTAGTAAAGATACAACAGACATTTTTGTTCCGTATATTTATTGTAGTTATAATTTTCTGTATAGATAATTTTATTTTTCTTTGTAAATTCTTAAAAGGACTGTTCACCCAAAAATGAAATTTGTCTTCATTTACTCATCCTCATCACTTACTCACTGCAGACAAGCTCTAGTCCATAGGAGGCAACTGCACTGCTTCACAATTCAAGTGGAAATGAAGGAAGTGTAAAATAAAAATTATATTAATATAGGAAATAGTTTCTCTGAATATATTATTTATCCTGTAGTTATGTGTTTGAGTAAAACAACTACTAATGAGATTTCTTTTAAAACTTGATAAAAAAAAAAATGGTAATTTAAAGCAGAAATTACAATTTATCAAAATTAAAAAATAGATGCCAAATGTGTAAATTAATTTTGAGACTACACAATTCCAATGTTTTAACTTCATAAATCATTATTTGGTGGAATAACTCTGACTTGGAATTGAAGCATTTGTTCTTTTGAACAATTTTCATTTTCAGGCATGGCTTAATATAAAATAATATAAAATAAAAAGGAACATATTCAGAAGGAACATATCCCAGCAAAATAACGACGAAAAAACACAGTTTCAAAAACAAAATAAAGAAATGGGAACCACTCATGAGCATGTCGCATTAACAGAGAGACTCACATGGACAAGCGGAGAACGACACCTAATTGATTTCTCTTTTGAGCCTTCTCCAGTTTGAAGGGACAAATACCTTAAATCATCCCCTTCAGTTTTCACTTTCAAGCAGTTTTGAGATATTGAGCTTCAAAGTTTTTGCATTACATATAGGAAAATGTATATGGGGAACACATTTCTTTCAAACATGAAAATAACAGGGACCCTAAATGTATTCTAAACATACAATATAAAAATCCTCTCAAATTTGTAAACAGGGATTTTGGGAATTTTTGTATCCTTTCTATTACATTTATTTAATATCTTTTTAGCACTTTCATGTATTTAGGACATTTCAAATTAAGCAAGGTAGGTCTTAATATTTTGTCCAGTGCAGATGTTATTATTTTTGTACCAATTTGGTGGTTAAGTAACAGATTTTTGCAGATATTGTTACTGTAATCTTTCTTATTTTAGACAAAAAGCAGCTACTGTAATACATCTGAGCAGGACTTTATTCCACCTAAAGTGGGTCAGGTAAAATGTCTTTCTCTCTGGACATCAGTATGGCAGACATAACATGCTATTGTTGTAATTAAGACCCCATCAATTAAATTGTTGACTATTTGACCTTTAAGGCTCAAAATTGTGAAAAATTAAGACATTTTAAGACTTTAAAAAATGCAAGAAAACAGACATACTTCAGCAAATTAATTAATAAAGTTTTATAATCATTGAAAAATTATTCACTGACTATATATAAATCACAAAAAATGTCAGACTCATCTTTTAAAACACAGAACTATGACACTCTCTATCTGAGACCCATCTCCTGTTTCTTTTTTTCTGAGTAGTCCCCAGCTCTTTAATTTGTAAACTGGTTGATTCGGTCACTGGCTCCACTGGTTTGTCTGGTAAGGCCCTGCTGCATCTACCTTGTCACCAGCCTGGAGAAAAAAAAATACATATTTAAACATAATATTTAAATACACCATGTAAAAAATAGGAATATAATAAATTCAGAAAAGTTTCTTATTATTAGCTCACTACCTCTGTAGCTCAAAACTAACCAATTATGACTGACTGATTTGTACCTTTCCTCTCTCTGTTGTTCTCGGTCTTGGTATTACTGGACTGCTTGTTTCTCCCTCTCTCTCTAGAAGTCTGATTTTACATTGCTCCTTTACAACATTGCTCCTTCCCTCTTCTGCATCAGTATCTCTCCCTTTCTCTGATGATGCTTTTTTCATATTTTCTTTGCCTGGTGCTCTCTTTCTTGTTCTCCTGCTGTTGTTTTTAGCATTACTTTTTCCCCTCCTGGATATGTCAGGTTCATTACAAAAACAGACACTAAAATATGTATTTTTTTCTAGCTTGGTATACCATTGAATAGCTACAAGCTACAATCATTTTAATACTGAGTAAACGTTTTTAAACAATCTTTCACATTTTCACATAACGATCATAGAGTAGGACAGGTGCGATTGTTTTTTTCTGTATTATTATTATTTTTTTTATCTTAGTGCTTTCCTCTTAATATCAGTAACTATGAAGCTAGCGCTGCTGTCTAGTGTGGTGTCGAACTATGAAAGCAATTTCCTCAGCAAAAAAAAAAAAAACTGAACTTGCCTTGAATTCGGGCTGCTGTCCTTGAAAAGATCTTGAAGTTTGTTAAAAACAACGTGTTGCGTGCCATCGTGTGTCTGCGAACTTTCCTGTCAAGGAAAAAGCCGGTGACACGACATATAAAGTTGATCCTGATTGGTCCTCTTCTGTGCATTCGAAGTGCTGATTGGCTCACGCAGAGTTCGACTTTGTAGATAGAACCTTTATTTTTTTCAGTAAAAAGTCCCAAAATGTACACAACTTAAAACAAAAAATTGCAAAATACTTGTGTTGACCAGTATCCCAGAAAAGAGCCGTTATGTGGCACACAAAGAGAGCATCAACTGAACAAAAAAAAGAGCAGCCTCTCAGTAAGTGCACATACACCTGAATGAGTTCTCTTTTGCACATGCAGCTGGCTGCCACCCCAGCTATTTACAGACACTAAACACCTTTATTTATAAAGTGCATTAAACAAATAAGATTGTGTGAAAGCAACTGAACAACATTCATTAGGAAAACTCTATTTTATATAATCTTTATTTTCACCAATAATTGTATTGATAAAGTTTTCTCATTGCCATCTCAAGCATCATGACTAGCCAAAATCAAAGAAAGGACACATATCAGCAGAGGATGCAGGTGAAAGGCATCTGTCAGTCAGAGGACACACAGGCCGCTGCTAACTTCACAGATCCTGTTAATTAAAATGTTCTTCTTTGAAATCTACGTCGTCTCAGACGCTAGCTATACTGTCGGAAGTTACTTCACGAGTTATGAACTTAGAAAGTCTAGTGCAGATTATGAGGGCTGCATTTCTGAGCTTGAGGTTATTTGTTGTAAATCTCTGACATCGAAGTTAGATGATCTTGAAGGACGCTCGAGGCAACAAAATATTAAGATCATCGGTCTGGCCGAAAAAGTGGAGGAAGGTAACCCGACTGTTTGTTGCTGACTTCCTTGTGCAAATCCTTGGCGCCAGCAACTTTTCAAGTTAAGAAACTTAGTCAACTGGAAAAAATTATATAGGGATACCTCAGACTTGTGTGTCTTAAATTATATTATGTCACTTAAATATGTATACAATAAGATTACTTAGGATCCGGAGAATAAGACGTTGGCAAAAATTAAATAAAGGCATTTCGAGATTGAGGATAACCTTGATAAACTATTAGCTCAACAGTTAAGGGGTTCATATGTTTGTATGTTTTATTACTTATGCCAGTAAAAAATATTCCGGTATGATTGTAGCCAAGAAAGTTATTCTGTTTTTGTAGAAGAAAAACGTTAGGCCTGTCTTTTCTGACTGGTTAGCTGGACTTACTTCTACTTTACTTCTGGAAAGAACCAAATACACCATTTCTGGGAACTTTCATTTATTTTTAACTATTGTAATTACTTATTGTAGGATATTGTGGCGGGGAGGGACGTGGTTTAGCGAAGTCTGCAGCGGGAGAGAGAATCAGGAGACGAGCGGTAAGTGAGTGGTTTGGGCAAAAACTATCAACACCTGTTTCTTGTTTCAGTAATTGGCGCGGAGAGAGTATAAAACGCCAGGAGAGATGGAAGCAGGCGAGAGAGAGAGACGGGCTGCTGACCCCAAACGGAAACCGGAAGGAGTAAACCGAAAGTGTTGCGTGACTGTGTCAGAGTAAAAGTCACCATTTGGTGTTTGTGAAGTTTGTTATATTTTTTTGTTAATAAATACGTCAGCAGTCCAGCCAACCCCTTGTCCACTTCCTTTCCTCCAACGAACATACTACAGATATGTTGGTCTTGTATACTGTTGTTCTCCTTTTTTGTCATATTTTTGTGCTTCATTTTACTCATTGCACAGATTGTTGTTATATGAAGGGTCTGTTTGTTATTCATGTCTGCAAAACAATAATACAAAACAAATAAATAAAATACAAATGAATAGTAAAATAATAAAATAACATTTTATTAAAACCTGCAAAATCATTTCTGTAGAGAGATGTAAATGGATTGCACTATAGTTCATTGTGCATGAAGATTATATTTATAAAGCTTATCTCTATCATCTGTCGTGAGAGTTAGCGTTGTGCAGGATTGAATGCAAAGCTGTCAGATTAGCTCATGTCTCATTCCATGGTGACGAAACATTAGCAAAGAGCATGATATCACAAATACAGCGCCTTTAATTCTCGCTGGAAGAACACTTAAATGATTGCTATCGGGATGTAAAGAGACTTTCAACCAGCTTAACAAAAATATTTTTTGAACCAAATCACCTATCCTGCCTTTTAACGTGTTCAAATATATATTAAAATAATGACCAAACAAAAAAAAATAATAATAAAAAATAAAGTTATTTATAAGATACATCCCAGATTTTGACCACCTGCCCAATGCATTTTTCTCTGGTCCAGCCTGATCATAAGAAGCTCTACTGGGTGGAAACTTGCTCAATCTGGCAACACGGCTGCTGGTTTGAGTGTTGTGTGGTCAGTGTCAGAGTGTCAGAAACCTCCACTAGATGTCAGTGTCAGAATCTCTGAGATGTTACAGACGAGCAGGAAATAAACCGCAGTATCACTGCAACCTAAACATGAATACAGTTGTACTGTGAGACTGTGTCCAGATTTACAGTTCCTTCATTCTCCATCAATATTTTCACTTTGTGTATCATGAAATATGTAGTAATTTCAATGATAAATAGGTATGATCATTGCCTTTACTGCTGTCTGGTTCAGAATCAGAAGGCGTTTCAACCTCTCTCTCTATATATATATATATTAGAGTGATTTACACATTTATACAAGTTGTCAAAGCTTGGATTTGCTGATTATTTCTCCGTCTCCTCATGCCGTCTCTCCTTAACCAAAATGTTCTCATTTAGTGAGTGTATGGAGGAGCTGCTCATCAATTGTTCAGAAGAGTCAAGAATGAAAACATGCAAAACTTTCTGATGAGAGAAGTGATGATGATTAATTTGAGATAAAATAATTATAATTTGGTGTCTGGACTATTGCTGGAAAAGATAGTGTCTGTAATGATTGTAAACTGAAATGTTACTTGTCAAAACAATTAAACTGGTCAGTTTATGAGATGATGACACTTCTAGTGAATATAAAATATTTTCATGCACATCCTGAGAGTTTGCGCAGGTCAGATCCGCAGCTCTGTCCCTTCTTCTTTTAGCCACAACTTCAGTAAGATCTGTAGTAGTCATTTGTTTGTAGTAGTCAAAGTGTGGCAGAAGGAGAAGTAGAGAATAGCCAATAGCTGGCCTCGTTTTATGTCACATGCTTCCCGAACAGCATCTCTGCAGCATTCAGCGAGATGGTGGAGTAAGCTTGAGAAAGAAAAAGAATAAAGCGGAAGATTTAACTAATCAAACAAAGTCATGCAGAGTGTGGGAGCACTTTACTTAGAGCCTTCAAAAAAGAAGAGTAACTTGTAAACTCTGCACTCCTGAACTGTTTAAGACTTTTATTTGTGCAAATTCTGCAATACAACGTTGTTTGCAAATGTTTAGTCGTAAAAGCTGATAACATTGCTTTTTAATAATTTACATTTAAAGCTTTACAAACATGTTCTGTGATCAGTTTGTCGTTTTTAACTATTCACTGCTCTTTTTCACCGATTTTTTGTGTGTGTCCAATTTTATGGACAACCTTCGGATTTTACTTTAAAATGTGAGTTCCATTCAGGTT
Source organism: Carassius auratus (assembly GCF_003368295.1). Taxonomy (NCBI): domain Eukaryota; kingdom Metazoa; phylum Chordata; class Actinopteri; order Cypriniformes; family Cyprinidae; genus Carassius; species Carassius auratus. Next base: position 157,488 of record NC_039246.1, read on the forward strand.
TCATGCCATTGGCACTTTATTCGAATGATTGTTTACAATTTCACAGCATAAGCTATAATGCTGTTTCCCAGGTAAAAGATGTGTTTTTACAGGAACGTTTTTTTATAAAATGCAATTTTATTCTGTTTTATCCTTATTCTTCGTGAAAATATGTTCTGAAAGATTCCTTAATAAGCTTTGTTTGGGATGTTAAACTACTTTAGGAGCCCTATGGACTGTCATGGTGAAAACATTAATTGAAATCTCCTTGTGAAATTAGCTAGAGTACGTATTGGTCAGTGTTTTGATTGCAGAAGAGTTTGACAAAGGATTTCTAACACATAATAAAACACAACTCCAGGTATATTTTTGATGAGGATATGACAATGCAAAATGGTTAAAATCTCTAAAAAGTCTCTGTTGACTGATAAATACCCTTTTTTATTAATTAATTTGGGAAACTAAAATATAAGCACATAAACAGATTACTCAAAACATAACATAATCCCAAACATAATTGACAGATTAATCAATTATCAAAATAATTGTTAGTTGCAGCTCTAGTGGAAATAAGTGACAACAGCCAAACTGAATAAGAACTATGAAGATTATGAGGTGGGGTTTTTTTTCCAGACAGATTTGGCAACCAAACTTGTTGACAAAAACGGAAGTGAAAGCAGAACGGAAGTACTTGCAGTGTTTACACTTGACCGTTAGATTTTTTTCATTTTGATAAACTGATCATCAAACTGTTTTTATTATTTGCTGATGTGTAAATTTGGATGTAAATAATGGGAAACCAAGGACACTTTGTATGTGGAGCACAAAGGCACTTCCTTTTTAATGTAAGTAGGCATAAAATTCTTCATAAAGAAGTATTTTAAAAATCTTCATAAAGAAAAAATATTCAATATGGACAAATAGGGATTACAAGATTGTAACTTGTTTCACTCTAATGTTCTGCAATCATGTTTTCAAACTTTTGTATAGTTGATATAATAATTTTAAAGTAGCCTACTGTTGTTACTCCATAGGTTGTTTTACATCGTAAGCAATATGAAATGTCAAATATTTTTCAATCACAGACATTACTCATGCTTTGCCTTTCATAATTGATATAAGGAGAATATATATATCACCTATGTTCTTTGTGTGATCTTGAGTCAAAAACACTTTGAGTCAAAATGAATAGGCACTTCTAAAACATTTCAACATAAAGTGCATTTCATAAAAATAATGACAGATACACACAAGATATTGGTTTGATTTATAACACTATTTTATGTAGTTGATAATTTTGTAAGGGAAATTTCATCTGCATAAAAAAATCCATCAAACACAGTTTTATTTATTTTTTGTATGTATGTAAAAAAGAGTTAATGACTCGGCGATCAAGCTGACTTGTAACAGCTATCTCTCTTATATTTAAAGGACTCTATAGCAGTGTTATAATTAATGATGCATTTGACTTTATATAAGCTACAGGTTTTTAGCCAACCAGAAGAAACACAGGTTTATTTATTGTTTATTATTATTATTAAGACAGTGTAAATAACATCTTGTTGCTTGTTTACACATATTGCCCATGTCTCTGGCCACTAAGTGTAAATTGCATAATTTGGTAACACTGTATGTAAAACCCTGTGTATAATGCATTGTAAAGTATAATTTATGGTTTAATGAGAAAGTTTCAATGTTATTTTCTATTCATCTTACCTTCATATAATGCCATTAAAATAGTGTATTTATAAGCAGTTAGAATTCCCTGAAGTGTTACCTTAACAACAAATAAATTAGTTTAAAATTTAGTTTAAAAGAAAACAGTGTCAGAATCAGCCCGTTTGATGATTGTCAAATATGCTGTGTATGATTCTCCACATTGTTTACTCTTATCTCGAGTCTGAAAAGTTGGTTCCATTAGTTTTCTTAAATGATTCTGGTTTAACAGATTGCAGTTCTGAAGAAAACTTTCACGTCCGGAGTCTTATAAAAATGCAGAATTGAAAGTTTCAGAGCTTCCAATCAAGACACATTTAACTGGAGAAACAAGAAACATCTGCATCATCATTCATGGTTAGTAAATTATACTAATGAGACTTCATAAGATACTGAAAAATATGGATTTAAAAGTGACTATTGATTCTACACTTACAGTAACAGACAGCATTGTGATATTATTTACATCAGTATTTTGTTTTGTTTTTTGCTAACAAAAGTCAAAGCAATAATATCAGATTTTGGACCAGAAGAAGCTGTGAAGGTCACAGTAGGCATCCTGAGAAAGATGAACCAAAATGATCTGGCTGAACAGTTGGGAAATCAACAAAATCAAGGTAACATTGAATTCACTATGTAACATGATTAAATATTTACAAGTGAAGGCTCTTTTCCTCTTTGCTATGCTGATGTGTTTGTGATAAATGTGTCCTTGTGAGTAATACTCTCTTTCTCTCTGACAGCTCAGACTGAGGGTGATATGAAAACATCTGTCCCTTTTGGAGGTAATTCACAATGTATCTGAAGTAATTATCAATTACTCTCTGGAGTCAAGAAAATTAAGAGTTTGGTTCCAAAATGCGATAAATGCCAGTAAATCAGTATTATACCTGGTCAGTATTGAAAAGTCAGTTTTTTATTTCATTCAAAATGTGATATCTGCCATGTTATTCTGTCATGTTTTCTCCCTTTCTTTCCAAACCACGACAAACGCTAGTTTCCTTTCTCTGTCGAATGCGATACATCCGCTTAGCGTATTAATCTGAAAGCACATGATGGAGATTTACTATTAATCACAGAACTGGCTTTACTGATGAGATACGCATGATAAACGCATGCAATTCAATGATGATTCAATGGATTTATTTCATTTTGAAAACAAAAAATCTGTTTTTATAACAAAACTTTAAAAATTCAAAACGAGATTTAGATTATAATCTAAAGATGCTATGTAAAAGTTTGAAACAGAAAATAGTGTTTTTCATCTTGCCACTTTCTTGGTAAAGATTTTCACATTTTTACTCAAATTAATCAAAAAAATTTTTTTGCGTTTTGGAACTAAACTCTTCAAATATAATGCAAGCAGCAATTACAGGACTAGTCATGCTGACTTAGATTTTTTGTCTTGATTCCAGCCCAGATATCTAAAAATGGTAACATTTTACATTAAGGTTCCCTTTATAACAGTGTCCATAAATAACTAACTCATTTACTAAAGCATTATAACTAATTGATAAACAGTTATAGATACATGAGTAAAAGAGTCAATTTGATGGAATACCTGATGGAATAAATGCTTAATACAAAATATTTATTAATACTTATTTCACTCAAAACCAGATTCCTGGTTTATTTTATGATGCAGCAAAATGTACTATTATAGCAAGACTGAAAGATGTTGTATTTATGGTTCTTTCATTTATATGTCATGTCTCATGTCACTTATCTTACAGTGTTTCTTAACATAATCAGCTCTGTGAAAGTGAACCTTAATGTAGAGTGTACACCTGTGAACCATTTATTAATTAATTATAAAGTGAACTTTAATGTAGACACACTAATGATGTAATTATTGGTTATTATTGCACCAACTAAATTGTTGTTGCACTACATCAGCAAACACCTTTCAACTTGATTAATCTTTTCTTTTACAGCATTCAACACCACTGTTGATGTGAAAGCTGAGACAAGAGCAAATGTAATTGCTCCTGTAATCACTGGAAACAATTTTAACGAGAAAGTGACCATCAACTGCACAATACAGCTTGGTACTATCACTATAACTGTTATTACTGAGACAACACCGCTTATTAGCAGTTAGTTAATAGCTTATTAATGCCAAGTAAATATGAACCTTACTCATAATTTAGTTTGTTTTATGGCAATATTGTTAAATGTCATGCTTTAGCGACATGGCAGTTTTTTACTTAATTTTCTTTCTCTTCACAGAGAAATCCCAAGACACAGAGAAAATTAAAGGAAAACAAGGTACAGCCATCATGTTCTCTTAAGGCTAGTTCACACTGCACTGAGGGATGATGAGCAACACCAATATACACATTTGTGCAGTTTTATTGGATTTGTGTGCTACCCCTTTGTCACTGGTTGGGGTTACGAACTGAAAATCCCTAATATAACAAAAAATATATATTTATAAAATTATTTAATAAAGTCTTGGCTGTCAGGTAGAGTATTGAGTTATTGAGATATTTTTAAGACTACATCCAGATCAGATTCAGGACAATGATAAAAACACAGATTACGAGTAGATCTCATCAATCAATGCTCCTCTTACTCTTTGTGTGTTTCAACATTAAATTTGGTAAGCTTGAGAAACTTTAATATATATACTGTTTAAGCATATAAACGTGAAGCAGTGCTTATAGTTTTTCTGCTTCTTCTTCATCATTTGTGTTCTGATCTAGAGGTTACATACGCTTCCAGAAGATGCATAAAAACACTTACAGTATAACAGTGAAAACATGGATTGCTGGGAAATTTAGTCAATCGCAAAAGTTAAAAAGTGATTACTTACTCTTTGCTATTATTTTTCTCTTTCTCAAATGCTCAGCTGCAGTGGACCATGAAGCTGCTGTTCATGATTACACAGAGATCAGCATCAGACTGAAGAAGAAATTAAAACAGGACTACCAACGGATATTGATTGGTAATTCACAGAAGGGTCATCAGCAGAACCTGAATGATATATACACTGATCTATATGTGGTGGAGAACGAGACTGGAGGAATAGAGAGTGAACATGAGGTGATACAGATGGAATATTGTCACAACCGATTTACCATTGACACACCAATCAAATGCAATGATATATTCAAAGTCCAGAGTGATATGAGTAAACAAAAAAGAGTGCTGACTATGGGAATTGCAGGGGTGGGAAAAACTGTCTCCGTCAATAAATTCATCCTTGACTGGGCTGACGGAAAAGAAAATCAGGATATAGTCTTCATTTATCCACTCCCATTCCGTAGACTGAATTTGATTAAAAAAGAGTTCAGTCTTTTAGGTATGCTTAACAAATGCTTCTGTAGTAGTCCTGAAGAACTGCCCTCTCTTCCTGAAGGGGAAGGTAAAGTCATGTTCATCTTTGATGGGCTGGATGAATGTAGCTTCCCTTTGAACTTTAAAGATGATGACAGCATTAAAGATGTTAATGAAGAAAAAGAAGTGAGTATCATTGTAACAAGCCTGATGAAGAGAAAGCTGATTCCCTCTGCTCACATTTGGATCACATCAAGACCAGCAGCTGCCAGTCTGATACCCCGAGACTACATTGATCAGGTAACAGAGGTGCGAGGATTTAACGATGAGCAGAAAGAGCAATACTTCAACAAAAACAGCAGTGCTGAAGTTGCTGGAAACATCATCCGTCACATCAGGAAATTCAGGAGTCTGTACATCATGTGCCACATCCCAGTCTTCTGCTGGATCTCTCTCACTGTTCTTCGGCCTCTGCTGGTTAAAAAGAGCAATGACAAGACTCCCACAACTCTCACAGGGATGTACACAAACTTTGTACTTTCTCAGATACAGCAGATGAAAAATAAATACAGTGATGATCCTTTCAAAGAGATTATTTTGAAGCTTGGGAAACTGGCGTTTTATAAGCTGATGGAAGGAAAGGTGATTTTCTACAAAAAAGATCTTGAGAAGTATGAATTAGATGTCAGTAAAGGGTCAGTGTTCTCTGGGTTATGCACCGAGATCTTTAAGGAAGAAAAAGCCTTTTTAGAAACAAATATTTACAGCTTCGTACATCTTAGTGTCCAGGAATTCCTTGCTGCTCTCTACACAACTTTGATTGACAAAGAGGAGAAAGAAAAAATATTTTTTCAATCCTACATAGAAAAACTGATATGGAAATTATCTAAAAGGCCACTGTTTCAAATTCATAAGGCTGCAATCAAGAATGCTTTAAAAAGTGAGAATGGACACCTAGACCTTTTCCTTCGGTTCCTACTGGGTCTTTCACTGGAGTCCAATCAGAGTGACATAAAGGAACAACTGCCAGAACTAGAGCTCAAATCAGAAAACATGACATACTCTGCTGACTATATCAAAAAGAAAATAGAGAAGGAGAAATCAGTAGAAAGAACCATCAATCTATTCTACTGTCTGACTGAAATGAAAGTTAACTTAGTTGAGGAAATCCAGAAGAATCTTAGCTTAGGAAAACTTTCAGCACAGAATCTCTCCTCTGTTCAGTGGTCTGGTCTGGTTTTTGTGCTCCTGATGTCAGAAGAGACTCAAGAGAAATTTGAGCTGCAGAAATACAGAATATCTGATGAAGCAGTGATGAGACTGCTGCCTGTGATCAAAAACACCAGAAGAGCAATGTAAGAGTCTTCTTTACACTAACATCTTTTAGTTGGGTCTTAATCTTACTCAGGTGACTTACTGGTTTTAGAGTGTTCATAAAAATGAAAAAAAAATGTAGATGTATATTTTTGAGTGAACTTAATACTATTCTAACTCTTCACCATCGGGCAAGCTGACCCCAAGTTTTGATTATCCTTAATTATATCCTGTAAGCCTGTCATGATAAATACATTTTGATCAAAAGATATACAGTATTGTTCAAAATAATAGCAGTACAATGTGACTAACCAGAATAATCAAGGTTTTTAGTATATTTTTTATTGCTACGTGGCAAACAAGTTACCAGTAGGTTCAGTAGATTGTCAGAAAACAAACAAGGCTGTGCAATTGGGCAATTAGTTGAAAGGGGTGTGTTAAAAAAAATAGCAGTGTCTACCTTTGACTGTACAAACTCAAAACTATTTTGTACAAACATTTTTTTTTCTGGGATTTAGCAATCCTGTGAATCACTTAACTAATATTTAGTTGTATGACCACAGTTTTTTAAAACTGCTTGACATCTGTGTGGCATGGAGTCAAACAACTTGTGGCACCTCTCAGCTGTTATTCCACTCCATGATTCTTTAACAACATTCCACAATTCATTCACATTTCTTGGTTTTGCTTCAGAAACAGCATTTTTGATATCACCCCACAAGTTCTCAATTGGATTAAGGTCTGGAGATTGGGCTGGCCACTCCATAACATTAATTTTGTTGGTTTGGAACCAAGACTTTGCCCGTTTACTAGTGTGTTTTGGGTCATTGTCTTGTTGAAACAACCATTTCAAGGGCATGTCCTCTTCAGCATAGGGCAACATGACCTCTTCAAGTATTTTAACATATGCAAACTGATCCATGATCCCTGGTATGCGATAAATAGGCCCAACACCATAGTAGGAGAAACATGCCCATATCATGATGCTTGCACCTCCATGCTTCACTGTCTTCACTGTGTACTGTGGCTTGAATTCAGAGTTTGGGGGCCGTCTCACAAACTGCCTGTGGCCCTTGGACCCAAAAAGAACAATTTTACTCTCATCAGTCCACAAAATGTTCCTCCATTTCTCTTTAGGCCAGTTGATGTGTTCTTTGGCAAATTGTAACCTCTTCTGCACATGCCTTTTTTTAAACAGAGGGACTTTGCGGGGGATTCTTGAAAATAGATTAGCTTCACACAGACGTCTTCTAACTGTCACAGTACCTTCAGGTAACTCCAGACTGTCTTTGATCATCCTGGAGGTGATCATTGGCTGAGCCTTTGCCATTCTGGTTATTCTTCTATCCATTTTGATGGTTGTCTTCCGTTTTCTTCCACGTCTCTCTGGTTTTGCTCTCCATTTTAAGGCATTGGAGATCATTTTAGCTGAACAGCCTATCATTTTTTGCACCTCTTTATAGGTTTTCCCCTCTCTAATCAACTTTTTAATCAAAGTACGCTGTTCTTCTGAACGACCCATTTTCCTCAGCTTTCAAATGCATGTTCAACAAGTGTTGGCTTCATCCTTAAATAGGGGCCACCTGATTCACACCTGTTTCTTCACAAAATTGATGACCTCAGTGATTGAATGCCACACTGCTATTTTTTTGAACACACCCCTTTCAACTAATTCAACTAATTGCCCAATTGCACAGCCTTAAGAGCGTGCATATCATGAATGCTGGGTCTCATTTGTTTTCTGAGAATCTACTGAACCTACTGGTAACTTGTTTGCCACGTAGCAATAAAAAAATATACAAAAAACCTTGATTATTCTGGTTAGTCACATTGTACTGCTATTATTTTGAACAATACTGTATTGCCCCAGAAATAATTGCAATACATTTATTTATTGTCATTTTAACACCATTTTACGTTGCTGACTATATAATGATAATGTTTTAACTTGAACTTGCTTCTCTGTGTGTGCTAGACAGGCTGGTATCGATGCATTTACAGTGCTGACACCAGTCACATGAAATCCCTTTTAAAGGAATTTAAGTTGAAATAATAATAAAACTAAGCTGTGTGTATACTGGTTTTCACTCTATTATGGGCGTCATATGTCCCCACAAGTATAGTAATACCAGTAAATTCTGTCCGTGTGGGTAAATTGTTAGGTCCCCATGAGGAAACAAGCTTATAAATCATACAGAATTAAGTGTTTTGAAAATCAAAAAATGCAGAAAGTTTCCTGTGAGAATAGGTTTAGATGTAGGGTTAGGGGGTTAGAAAATAGAGACTGTATAGTAGAAAAATCATTATGCCTATGCAGTGGCCCCAAAAAACATGGAAACCAGTGTGTATGTGTGTGTGTGTGTGTGTGTGTGTGGAGCAGCTAACATGTAAACACAATGGACAATATATTACATCATCAATATTTATTGTGGTCATGTCCATATACTCTGTGATAAATAATGATAGTATAGTAATATAGTAATTATTACAACAGGCTAAATTTCATCATAAATTAAAGAAACTGGAAACACTGGTTTGATGTTTTATGAGAAAATTGTTTTAGCTTTCTGTACAGTCAAAGGTTTATCCAGGTTATCTATATTCCATATAAACCTTACCTAATAAGCATTAATATCACACTTTATTTTGTTTCCTACACAGGTTACAAAACTGCAATCTCACTACTCATTGTTGTAAGAGTTTGTCTTCAGTTCTAAATTCCTCAGTCTCTGTCCTGAGAGAGCTGGACCTGACCAACAATGACCTGAAGGATTCTGGAGTGAAGATTCTGTCCAATGGACTGAAGAGTCCAAACTGTCAGCTGGAGATTCTGAGGTTTGAATTCAAATATTATTTTTTTTTTTTTTGCATCAAGCTAATTATTACAAATCAAACAGTTATGATTTATTCTGTATGCAGTTACTTTGTGTATATATTGTTCAGATTTTTAAATTCAGATTATATGATTGGTGATTGTTACTCATCAGTTGGCCTTTTTATGTATTCTGACAATACATGGTTACCAAAACACGATATGGCTTTGTATGATTACATCACAACCTCAAAAACTTCAAAATGTGATAATTATATAAATACACATTCTGACATGCTCCAGTGAAGGATGAAGCTGTATTCAGTTACACAAAAGCAGGACAACATCCTGTGTTTTCAGTGTTTCAGAACAGCTTGATTCAGGGCAACTTCAGCTCCTGGAGGGCCATTTCCTTGTAGAATTTAGCTCCAACCAACTCCAACTCATCTGCCTGAATGTTTCTAGTAATCCTGATAACCTTGAATAGCTGGATCAGGTGTGTTTAATTAGGGCGGGAGATGAACTCTGCAGGGCAGTGGCATTCAAAGAGCTGAGTTTGAACCCACTGCAGCAAATGCTTCTCAACACAAACTCATAGTGTGTTTAGGCCGCTCATAACGTGGATTTGAATATGTGTCAAACATTTTCCCAATTTTGTAATGTTTCTTTTTTCATCATAACTAATTAGAAATTACACAAATTACATACATTTTATATATACAATTATATATTTACAATTTAAAAAAAATTAAATTGGTCATTGAAAGTAACTGGTGGTTAAACTGTTAGCTACAAATACATAATACATAATGAATGGTTGAAATAGGTATAAATGTGGAAGTCATGTGGAATGTTGCTGTGCATGTCTTTAGATTGTCTGGCTGTATGGTGACAGAGGAAGGCTGTGGTCATGTGTCTTCCGCTCTGAGTTCAAACCCCTCACACCTGATAGAGTTGGATCTGAGCTACAATCACCCAGGAGATTCAGGAGTGAAGCTACTCTCTGAGAAACGGGACGATCCAAACTGCTCACTGGAAAAACTCAAGTATGTTGAGATGGAGGAGTTTCTATTAAACCACTCCAAAGGCAGCATTACCATCTTATTATACACTATTATTTATTTTGACTTCATCTTTCATTCATTGTCAAAAGTTTCTGGTGAGAATGAACAGAAGTTTAGCTGTAGTTAAACTATTGAATGCTTCATTCTGATAGGTTGATGAACACTAAGGTGTGCAATTATTTTGCAGTTATTTTGAAGTAATTCCAGTCAGGTTTTGACAGCATTAACTCAGTATATCTTAAACAGTTCAATTTATACTGCTTCGTGGCCAACGACCATTCAAACAAAATTATAATTTATAAGCTACGAGCTGGGTAGCACAGGATCTGGGCAATGTTTAACTTCAAAATACACAACTAAAGACAATGTTTCTCTGTAAATGAAACAAATTTATTGATCTACTTTTTTTTATTTATTTTTTTATTGTCAGTTCAATGATCAGAAGTACACAGATACAGTGTCAGACATACAAAATTATAACAAAGCAAAATACAATGGAAAGGAAGAAGGAAAAAAAAAGATAAAAAAGTGGAAGGTCAAATGATAAAATATATTACAAGTACAGGGAATCACAAATTAGAGAGTCAAGGAAGGTTCTTTATATAATGCCAAAGAGGTGACCATATCTGCCAAAAGTCATCAGATTTTCGGTGCACGTCATATGTAAGTTTCTCAAGCGGGAGTAATATAGATATTTTAGACATCCACATTTTGAAAGAAGGAACCTGAGGAGATGACCATAATAGTAGTATGCATTTCTTTGCCAGATACACCAAAATTTAGAACATATGTTTCACATGAGAATCAAACACTGTCTCAACTCCAACAGATAACATGTACAATTCCAAGGAGAAACAAAACTGTAACCCAAAGAGTTCTTGTAAAAAGTTATGTATTTTGTTCCAAAAAGGGATGATTCTGCTACAGTACCAAAAACAGTGAAGAAATGTTCCCTTATGTTTTTTGCAATTAAAACATAGGCCAGTCGAATTTCTATATATTTTCTTTAAACGTAATGGTGTGAGATAAATTCTATTGATGAATTTGTAGTTAAGTTCGTGAACTCCCAATGAATTACATTTAAAGTATAAGTTGTTAATTAGGGCGATCCAATCTTCATTGTCAATTTCATGACCTAAGTCCTTTTCCCAAACGTTCTTCAAACTATCTAATGAGGAAGTACATGTATCAGAAAGGGCATCATATATCACTGAGATTATTCCCTTGGAAAAATTGTTTGTCACAATTTGTTCAATGGCAGTAAGTTTGAGTCTTAGTTTACAATTATCTGATAAAGGTTTTATAAAGTGACGCAACTGGAGATATTTGAAAAAGTTTGCTTGTGGTATATTATATTGACATGAAAGTTGTTGGAAAGATTTTAATGTATTCTCTAAAAAAAGGCAAGATATAGTTGAGATCCCTAATTTAAACCAGTCTGAAAGACCTATATTATGTAATGAAATAGGAAAATCTGGATTGTAGGCAATAGGGGAAAGCAAAATATATCACTGAGATTATTCCCTTGGAAAAATTGTTTGTCACAATTTGTTCAATGGCAGTAAGTTTGAGTCTTAGTTTACAATTATCTGATAAAGGTTTTATAAAGTGACGCAACTGGAGATATTTGAAAAAGTTTGCTTGTGGTATATTATATTGACATGAAAGTTGTTGGAAAGATTTTAATGTATTCTCTAAAAAAGGCAAGATATAGTTGAGATCCCTAATTTAAACCAGTCTGAAAGACCTATATTATGTAATGAAATAGGAAAATCTGGATTGTAGGCAATAGGGGAAAGCAAAGAAAGGTTGGCTGGAATTTTAAGATATGTTCTGACATCTCTCCATACCAAAAGAGTGTTTAGAATAATAGGGTTTGTTGAAATGTTTTTGATTTTTCTAAAATTTTTAATGAAAGGCAGAAATTTTATTGGAAGGGGGGCACAAACCGTTGCTTCTATATTAACCCACATGGAGTCAGTCCATTCATTATACCAACTGACCATATGTTTCACTTGTGCTGACCAATAATAAAATTGTAAATTTGGTAAAGCGATGCCTCCCTTCTCTTTTGGTTTTGTCAACTTATTAAAATTAATACGGGGCATTTTATTGTTCCAAATGAATTTAGATAAGTGTTTGTTAATGTCTTTGAAAAAAGGATTAGCTAAGTAACAGGGGAGGGACTGAAATAAATATAAAAACTTTGGAAGAATATTCATTCTAATTACATTTATTCTGCCTAAGAAGGATATAGGGAGAGAATGGCAAGTAATAAGATCTTTTTTAATTCTGCCAACAAGAGGCGTATAGTTTATATTAAATAAATCATCCAATTTTGGTGAAATGAAAATACCTAGGTATTTAAAACCAGATGTTGTTATTTTGAAAGGTGAAAGAGGCAAAAGGTCAGAGATATTAGAAATATTAATAGGGAGCGCCACGGATTTGGTAAGATTAATCTTGTATCCAGATAACATGCTGTAATCTGAAATACATTTTAATAATGCAGGGATTGATTTTACAGGTTCTGAAGAATACAGCAATACATCGTCTGCATACAGGGATATGCGATGTTCATCATTTCCCACTTTTATTCCAAAAAAGTTTTGGCACTGTCTAACAGATTCAGCAAGAGGTTCAATTATGAGGGCAAAGAGCAGGGGTGAAAGGGGACAGCCCTGCCTCGTACCTCTTTGAATATCAAAAGGTTTTGAAATCAAACCATTTGTAGTCACTGTAGCTTGGGGATTAGAGTAAAGTAATTTTATTAATTTGATCAATTTTGAGCCCAAATTGAATTTCTTAAGGGTGGCAAATAGAAATTTCCATTCCACCTTGTCAAACGCTTTTTCTGCGTCCAGGGAAATAATAAGGGCAGGGAGTTTATGTTCTTGAGTTACATTTATCAAATTTAGGAGCCGACGCATGTTATCTGTACCAAAGCGTGCTTTTATGAATCCGGTCTGGTCTGGTTTAATAATATGTGGTAAAACAGTTTCAAGTCTACGAGCAAGAATTTTAGCAAGAATTTTGTAATCTGTATTCAGAAGACTTATTGGCCGATAGGAAGCACACTCCTGGGGATCTTTGTCTTTTTTGGGTATTAAACAAATTGATGCTGTTCTCCATGATTCAGGGGCTACTCCATTATCTAATAAATTTTGAAGGGCAGGCATTAGAATATGAGAAATTTCTGGCCAAAATTACTTATAAAACTCGCAGGGAAAACCGTCCGGACCCGGAGATTTGTTAGAAGGCATGGATTGAATAGCATTAAAGACTTCTTCTGGTGACAAAGGCGAATCTAAAAATATCTTGTCTTCTTCAGAGATGGCTGTAAGTGGAAGTTTATCTAAAAATTCAATGATATCCGATTGTTCAGCAGTGATTTGAGATTTATATAGTTCTTTATAAAAAAAATTTAAATAGGTTATTAATCAAATCAAGATTATACGTGACCGAGCCATCTGGAGTTTTTAATGATTTAATTGTTCTCTCATTTAATTTTTTTTTTAATCTGATGTGCCAATAATTTATCTGATTTGTTTGCATATTCATAGTATTTTTGTTTGGAGAAAAAGAGTAGTTTTTTAATGTGATTTGTGTGATCCAAATTAAGTTCAGCTCTAGCTTGACATAATTGGGCCCAATTTGTTTGATTAGGGGCTTTACTATGTAAACATTCCAATCTTTTTACTTCTCGTTCTAATTCTTGCCTTTTTTTTGACCAAGCCTTTTTGCGTGCTGAGAAGTATGATATAATATGTCCCCGAATTGTGGCTTTAGCAGCGTCCCAAATAGTTGCTGAAGAAACTGGTGAATTTCTATTATCTGACCAATAATTCTTAAAACCTTCTCGGACTAAGTCACAAAATGCTGAATCATTTAGCATGGAAGAGTTGAATCTCCAGATCCTGGTGGCCCTGTGGTTGTTTATAATCATGTCTAACTGAACTGGGGCATGATCAGACAGAACAATTGAACCAATTTCACTGGAGGATACAGTATGGAGGCAATGAGCTGGGGTAAAGATATAATCTATTCTAGAATAAGAGCAATGAGGATTAGAATAAAATGTATACTCCTTGCTACCCTTATTAAATTCCCTCCAAGCATCAATGATACCGGCCTCGTTACAGAGTTTTTTAAGAACAAGAGAGGATCTAGGATTAGTAAATGTATCAGAAGGGGATTTGTCCATTTTTTGGTCCATGACACAGTTAAAATCTCCGGCACAGACCCCCATACCTTTACAGTATTGACTAAACAGAAGAATTACTTTAGATATAAATTTAGGGGAGTCTTCGTTTGGAGCGTATATATTAATTATGGTAAAAGGTTCCCCATAAACTGTACCAGTAATTAAGATATATCTTCCATTTGGGTCACTAATTTGATCCTCTAAAACAAAAGGAAAGTGTTTATGAATTAAAATAACAGTACCTCTTTTCCTTGTGTTTGCTTTACAAGTTGAGAAAAATAATTGCCCTACCCAATCTCGCTTTAACTTCAAGTGCTCAGAGTCAGACAGGTGTGTCTCTTGAAGCATAGCTATGTTAGCTCTCTGTTTTTTAAGGTGAGTTAGAATTTTTTTCCTTTTGATTACATTGCCTAACCCTTTAACGTTCCATGTAATAAGCCTAACCGAATTGTCCATTGTCATCAGTTACAGAAAAATGGAAATGACAGAGAATTCGATTTAAGACTGAGGCATGTCTGACAAAGTAGCAAAACTGACACAAATAATTTTGCATTTTAACAACGAAAACATGATATAATGAAAAAAACAACCCTCCCACCCCCCCCTCCCTCAGTCTCGTCCCCAAACGACGAGCCAACCCTAGAGAGAAACTCAGGTTACTGTACCCGATTGGTATTACCCCTAAAGTCAAGACAACCCATACCAAATGGTAGTACAGAATTATACCCATAGGGAGGCACACCTTTGTAACCAGCCAGTCCCCCTTTTTGGTCAAACATCCGAGGTTGATACACTACCGTAGCCACAACAAAATAATCAGTAAAAATGATGCTAATATATTAACTTAAAATAGCCGGCCATATATCTAACAAAAGTAAAATAAATAAATTGGAAGTAGATTTACCTCTTTAAAGTGGCCACAACAGGATAATGCGTAGTAAGGATATTATAATATAAAAATAATTTACGTGTAAGAAAAAGACAACCTAAGATAACCGGCCATGTATTTGAAAGTAAATTTACCTCAGAATTTTCTGTAAAGTTAACAGTGTAAGGCCCTCAAAGTTTTAAGAATAACCACTTGTGATGCACTCATGTCCCTTAGTCCTTTATAGTTACTTATCTTTCAGAGTCTTTAAAAACTCTGTGGCAGCCGCTGGAGTGGAAAAGACGTGCATCTCCGTTTCGTGAAGGCATCTGATTTTTGCAGGGTAAACGAAGCCTCTAAACATGTTACGGCCGGAAAGTATTTTCCTGACATCATCGAACTCTCAGCGTTTCTTCAGCACCTCAGCGGACACGTCCTGGAAGAAGCGCAGTTGACTCCCGTCGTGACTGATGCTGCGTTTTCTCCGCGCTGCCTGCAGGATGAATTCCTTATCCGTGTATCGTAGAAAACGGACCAGGACGCTTCGCGGGGGGCGATTTGCTCCCGGGACCGGGCCGAGAGATCTGTGAGCTCTCTCGATCTCGAAACATGAATCGGGTGCAAGGTCCAGCCAGTCCGGGAGCCTCTTCGAAAGGAACTGTGCCATGGGTTCAGAGCCTTCAGTTTTCTCAGGGAGACCGACGATTCTCAGGTTTTTACGTCTGCTTCGATTCTCCAGGTCATCTACTTTAGCTCTTAATGATGTCAGTTCTTTGTCCAGAGATGCAATTTTACTATCACGAGCCGGCATGCTATCTTCGACATCGGAGATTCTGCGCTCAGCCTCAGTTAAACGCGTTTCGTTCGAGTCCACTCTACCAGACAAATTGGAAATCGTTTCTTGAATTTAAGTAACCGAGGTAGAAATATTGTCCAAACGATTATCGATCGCACTTAGTCTACCTTCGATATTGGCCAAACTGGATCCCAACGAACGGATTTCCATCAGCATAATGTCGGCCTGATCAGACGAGGTCTCCTGCTCCGCCTCAGCGTGCTTTTTCTTTGTATTTCTGGATGAACGGGAATTAAATAGTGGAAACTACTCTCGGACATTGTTTAATGTTTTTAGGACTAGATACGTCGAATATTGACCAAATGAAACATAGAAAACTTTAAAAAGAAAGGGAACTGGCACGGAGCTAACAAACTAAGCCGCCATCTTACTCGAGGCCCCCCCCCCCTTGATCTACTTTTAAGGTTACATGGAACTGCTCTAATGAACACAGATACAGTTACTGAAGATGAGAAATAATGGAATTTGAATGAGGTCCCAAGGTTCTAGTATTTGTTGCTAGTTGTTAGATCGCACCAAGAGAATCACAAAAGCAGAGATTTGGCTTATCTTTACTGCTTAAGATTGATTTGCCCCTATTTCAGCAAGGAATAAATATTTGTTATACTTGCATTTGCTCTGAAAATCAGGGTTCAGAAGAGTTGGAGGTTCGCTTGTTGCCTCATCTCAAGGAATCACGTGCCTTGGATTGGTTGCAGATCTGTTGTCTGGATGATGTCTTTTAGATTAACGTGGTGACGAAAGGGGTTTTCCTTGTAACTGCTTAAGTCGGTTGCCTTAGCTACAGATGGTGAAAAACTGGAAGTTCTTCTGAGAGTTCAGTTGCTCGGCTTTAGAATTTGAAGTTTTCGGCAGTCAATGAGGTTTCAACGGAGCATTTGAGTTCTGAATGACTTGATCGCTCGAAGGTACAGTATGTGAGCACAAAGGCTAAAAGCCCAAGGGTGCGCAAAAAGCAGAAGAATCGGTTTGTGCCATTTGGTTTTAAAGTGAGCCGATTTGGCCCCTTCCAGAGGCAACTGTCCCAATAGGACGCTGTTGCAGGGTTAAGCCATGCCCCATAATGTTTCTTTCTCGTGCATAAATTAAAATGATGTTTATTTCATCACAGTGGAAGTAACTTTGCAGGTTTTGCAAATATGTTCTATAAAGATTCTTAACATGCGTAAAAATTCAGATTTCACCATTTCATTCATATCAAAGCGGTGTAAATAAAACAAGCTTTCATTCAACACTAAACTCTACATATTTTACACATATTTAATAGCTTTATCTGTTAAAAGGGGTTGTAAAACATTGGTTAAAGTTGCACCGATTACATGAAACACATGAAACATATATAAAGATTGTCAGGGATCTGCAAGAAATGGGACCCAAATGCAGAATGAGCAGACAAGGGTATTTTAATAACAAAACGTAGACTGGAACAGCTGGGGGAATTTACAGTGAAACGGTTCAAACAGATGGGCAGGGCAGACAACAATACGGGCAGGAGGGATGACCACAGAGACAGTCCGAGATGACCACGGGCTCGAGCACAGAGGAGGCAGCTCCAGAAGAAGGGCCAGGCAGACACAGGAAAACCCGTAGCTTCAAGTGAAACTCGAATTTCACCAGTCTAGTCGCCAGGTAGAGACTCACGAGACTTGACACGTGAAAGAGTTGAGCTGCTTCCAGGCAGTGGGGTTCAGTGGCCAGGAAATCTGAGTGGGGGCAAGACAGGACAATACACGAAAACAAGACTTGACTCAAAATGACACACAGACAATTGAAAACAAAGAGTGAACGAAAGGCAAAATAACCAAATCTATCCAAAGAAATAAATCAGAGTTTAAAAACAAAAAGCCAGGATCCAAAAAGAAACTGCACTCTCAAACTGAGTAAATGAAACCCTAAATCAAAAAGAAAAACTAGAATTTATGATGTGCACAATCAAAAAACACGAACTAGATAAATCTAAAAGAAACGAGGATATAGAATAACTAGACAAGAGATCAAAAACAACTTGAGCAAGATCAAAAGGATAAATTCTGGCCCAAGAAACAGGTAAACACCAAAAACGAACCAGCAGAGACACAAGGAATGAGAGCCCGATATATAGAGCAGTACACATGAGGATCAGGTGAAAACAATCAAGCAGACAAGGGCTAAACAAGGGGACGTGACCAGGGGTAACAAGGAGGTGGGACAAGGGGAGCACGTGGCAGACACGAACAAAGACAGAACCATGTGCTTAGACAAAAAACAAACAAAGAAACATGGAACAGAGACAAGATGGACAGGACTGTCAGGGCAGGATCCTGACAAAGATATAACACATATTATTTTTGAATATAGTTGCCCTTTCATACTTTTAAATAATTGTCTTTTGAACTCATCTATATGAGTTTTATGGTCCTTCGTTTGTACAAAGGAAAAGCACAATTTTTTCTGTAATGTAGAGGAAGAAGGGGGAAAATGGGGACAGTCCTGAGGTTTCTGTCGCTGGAACCTTTCTGTAACAATATACAAACTTCACAGTCACACTCTCCAAGATACAATGTTCTTTGTTCTGTTGTTCAGTTAAACGTTATTGCTATTGCTATTCCTGTGAAACCAGTCAGCAGGGGGCAATGTGGGATTCCTTTGTTCTTTTTTACGACTTGCAAAATGCTTAGAAGCTTTACATGTCTCTGGAATGTAGTTTCAACAGCTAACATTGTGATTCAGAGGTTTATTTGTGTCTGTTAGACAGGGTCCTTACACCCCTCAGAATTATGTTTTATTATCAATGGAAAGCATGTTCTATTTCACACAGGATCTGGGGTCTTACACTCTGTAGATTTCATTCTAAAAGTGTACATATGCTGAGAAGCTAGATTTAAATTTTTATTGTTAAATATCATTTACTATCCTTGTTATGTTTTAGAATAAATATATAAAAATATCCTGAGATCAGCGCTTAAGATTTTACAATTTTTACTTGCCCTGCCAACATTTTCTCTGGCCCTGCCACACAATAAATAAAATAGTTGCTGTTATTAATGTTTTTGTAATGTTGTGGTACAAATTATTTTTTTCAATTCTCTTTAAATTTTGATACCACAGCAAAAAACACTAGCCAAAAAAAGCAAGTACAAGTTAATAGCACAAATTAAAGAGGTGGTTCAGTGGTTTTTACAGGCTTGATTGTGTTTATGGGGTGCAGTCTAATATGTGTCAGTGCTTAATGCATATAATTTACCTTTATTCCATACTCTGAGAAATGCACTGATCATTTCCTTTTTTTATGAAGCCCCTCCCTCAGGAATAGGCGATGGGCTCTGATTGGTGAGATAACCAGGTGTGTTGTGATTGGCTAAACCACCTCTAGTGGGGGTCTAAACGCCCCGCCCCTCACCTCAGTGGCATGTGCTCCGGTTGTATTGTAAACAACGGCGTCGTTAAAATAGCTTATCAATTTGAACCTAATTGAGAAGCAGAGGATATTATTGAACAGGATTGTGCAGAACCTGTGCAAGCATTTATCCTGAAGAAAGCTTTAACACAGTTTGTCAACTGCACCCACATCCATGTTTAACGCTTCTCATAGCTATGTGAACAGTTCATTGCTGGAGCTGAGCTGAATGAGAGAGAGAGAGAGAGAGAGAGAGAGAGAGAGATGTAGAGCAGGGGGACGCAAGGAATGATATTAAGAACTGCTGCTTTAGAATATTGATTTTGAAACTTGTAGATACATTAGAATCGTTAGAAGGCAGAATCAGGATTCGTATACAGTAGGTGGCCAACCAAAATTAGCCTTTTGCCGCCGCCACCACTGCGTCTGCCAAGTGCATTTGCACTTTAGAAGTACTTAAGAAGTTATGTGCATTTCTTAGAGGAAATAAAGCAGGATAAATGTCAAGCCTATGAGCCTGTGCTTATATTTTCTCTAAGCAAAACACAGTATAACACCATATTTTAAATTTGAAACATATATATGTTGTATTATTTATGTAATATATATTATGGGTTATATTATCCTTAAGAAATGGTGGTATACTTTGCATCGGAGCATTAAAAGGCCTATATTTGTCACAAATTATTTTTACTTTAGATTTTAAAATTACTTTATTAAAACAGCATGCATTTTATTGTCACGCACATACTTTGTTATTCATTACCTGATCTTTATTTTCACAGATAACTTTTTGGGAAAAAGATATCTCTCTGTACACTGGTTAAGAAATTGTTGCATTTTTATAAATTTTATCCTTTAGTAAAACGTGAGGTGCTGTATAATTTCCCTCCCATTATTTAGGCCTAATTAAAACAAGAAATGAATAAATTAAACCTGCGTAATATAGCTTAATCATTAAAACTCTAAAAGAATAGATGGATTATTAAAACATCCTCACGCTTAAACTCAAGCTCTCTTATTAAAATCAACAAAATGCACATGATGTAAAAAAAAAAGGGAGCCTGCTTTGCTTTCACACAATTTAAGTAAAAAAAAACATGAAGCCACATTTAATTGCAGGTGTGTATCATATTTTCATAATATTTGCACAGCATGCATGATTCCAAGTACACGCGCAGCATTCTTATTTGACTACATATTTTATCTTCATTACAAATCTTGTTTGGTTTTAGCTTGGATAATTGCATGTAAAAAAATGTTTACATTGTAATGCGTATTAAAAAATGTGAAACTACCATCTTATTCGCAGTCTATAGCATTTTATAATTATTTGTGTGATAATGTTGAACTTAACCTGCTTTATATCTTTATTATTTAATGCAAAAGAGGTTTATTATAACAAGTTTATGAGAGTCATACATCCGTTTATTCTTGTTCAAGAAGAATTTATAATCAATGATTTGGAGTGACAATGGCCCTTAGATCATTTTAAAACTTACAATTGCCTCCAATTTACAGGTTATAACTGCATCTGTCTTGGTTGCAGACTTGTGAAGATTATTTTTTCAAAAATAAATGAGCTGTATTATTATTCATATTCAAGTGTTTGTGCGAAAATGATTAATGCACGTGAATTACAGGGAGGCGCCCTCTTGATCACTTAAATTTTTTCCTGATAATGAAACAACTTAAAATCGTCTCACATACATGAGAGATATATGAGAAATATATCTACAGAAAGCTTGAAATGTCTACTTTTAAACAAACCAATTAAAAACAAAAGCATTATGTAATCTGTGAAGGTTGCATTTCTCTTTAAAGGCACGTACAGTATACTGTGGAGATGAGAGTCAGCACTGTGAATTTCATCTTGTGGCCGACAAGAAAACAGTTTATTAATAAGTCATTAAAATGTCTCTTTTTTCAGTTATTAGGCTACTTCTGCCTGTGCTTTGTGGTCAACTTAATGCATGTGCCTGAGCGCAATATATATTTAAGGCTGGTTCACACGGCAGGATAATTAGACCGATTTTAGCCCCGATTCACCCCTTCCGACAATTTTAGGATGCTCCGATTATCGTAAAATAATCTGATCAAATATTCCTGCCGTGTGTGGTGTGTTAAGACTGCTCTCCTCTGCTCGGAAGAATGTCGGGACCGCTCCGATCTCAAATCGGGGATATCCAACATGTTGGATTTATTTGGCCCGATTTCTTCTCGTTTGTGGTGTCCCCCGAGGACAAACAATCACGCAGCCTGTGGACTGTGGGTGTAGCCAATCAGAAAGCGAGGTGACGAGGCAGTGATAGTACCGGGAAACAAAATCAAAACAGCCGGCGTATATAATATAACAAATACAAATAAAGTCGATGGGCATAACTACATCCACAACTGCAGTCCACCAGAGTACAAACGAATATATGAACGTTTATTTCAACGGTTATTAATCTGTGTAGTACGTAACAACATTTCTATGAGATAAAACAACAACTTATCTCCATATTATGATATAGCAAGTATAGTCCATGCTCGCGTTGTCTCCACCTCTTTGACCATCGCCTTTTCTTGTTTTTCTTATGTTTTTTCCCGTTAAAAACAAAGCACAAACTATGACCACTGCATCCTCTTCGTCCGCCATGATTGTTTACTCTAAAGTCACGTTTGATCTCGAGGGATTTTGCGAGATTTCCAGTCTGACCTGGGAATGCTCGGGAGTCAAATCGGTTCGTGTGTGATGTGTTGATTTTGCCGTGTGGCTGCACACCACACACGGAACGACCAAAACTGTTAGATCCGTGATTTTTTAATCGCTGTGTGTGGGGTCTCTCATATTTGGAAAATCGGCCGACAATTTTAAAATCGTCCCGTGTGAACCAGGCCTTAGGCTCATTATAGATTAGACTGTGTTAATTTAATATAAATGTGCATGATTAGATCAATAATGACTTAAATGAACGACCACTAGTTACTAGAAAAATCTTATGTGGGGGCAGACCAATAAATACCCTCTCTGTTAAAGTTTTTAAAGCATTTTATACGTGTTTGCATAAATTCTGCTTTTGGAACAGCCCGTAATGGAGAGATGCCTTAATTTTAAAATCTAAAACGCAAAAACAAAAATTTAAATATAATTGAAACTTTGTTTTAAGAATGGCAAACCCTGCTTCTGGTTTGTGCATTGTAAATCACAGAAAGTCTACAAAATTTATTGTATTCCAAAAACTCTGGTCTATTTCTCTATTTACGAAATCTAAAATAGCCTATAAAAGACATTCATAGACGGATACTTTATGGATGTCTGGACCCTGTTTAGGATTTAGAAAAAAGAGATGGTTCATAAATAATAAATAAGGCTACATTCTATGAGAATTTGTATTTCACACTTTAAAAAATATTGTTTGGCTGTAAAAAATAAAATAAAAACCAAACACGAACTAAATTCCAGGCCTGGGCCTCTCTCGTCCATCACTGTCGTCGCTCCTGTTTTATATCCCTCCATCTCCTAAGTGGGACTCGAGACCGGTGGGTCGAGCAGGTGTCGCTCATTTCCAATCACTCCACCGGCCTCTCTCCTGTTCCCACGTCTCTCGGCCCTGCCCCACTCGTCACAACTACATTTCGCTATACAGTAGTCAACATTAGCATTGGATCAAAACCTTTCTTCAAACTAAAATGTGTTCTTGTCTTAGTACAACTTTGATTAACTTTTTTGATCCATTTCAAATGTTATGGACACTGGTTAAAGAAACAACTAAAATATAATTTTATATATAACTGAAATAATACTAAATGCTACCAGGAAACCAATTTTTTTGCATTGTCAACCAAATGCATTTTCAACTAAATTTAGGGTAATTTATTTCAATCCCCACAAGCTATAAAGAACTACCCCCAAACCCCAACCCTCTCCAGCTGAACTGAATTCATTCTGTTTTTTGGCTGAAAGGAACGGTGTGTTGTCATGCTGCAATAAATTTTACCAAACCATAATAATAACATTTATTAATTCTCAATTTATAATTAATAATTATTTTTGTGAAAAATCATTGTTATTTGAGAAACGTAGGCATTTTCAGAAAGGTTTTAAGACCAAGCAAATTCCTCTGTCAGCTGCTTTCGCTTCACAGCGAGGGCGACTTGTGCTAACTGCACCCAGGTTCACTGTCTGCAGTTTGATTTTACAAAATCAGTTTGGGCGAATGCAACTTATTGATCATGAGCCCAAAATTCAAACTACATTCAATCTACTGTTAAATAGAGCAAAAAATAAATAAATTTGAATTAAAAAAAAAAACAATAGTGCTGGCTATTCTTAAACTTGTACCTCATTATACTGAAGTACAAATCCAAACACCAAAAGCAACCTATACTCTCTTAAGTGTTCTTTCATTGAAAACTATGCATTTTATTTATTCACGGGCCGTATGGTTGAAATAATATTTTAGTTCAAAACTTTAGGTGACATTATTTAAAAACATGCTTTATAGACTAACGTTTCATAAACCTTAAGTTGTTATGCTTTAAAGCCCCATGCCATTTGTAATTTCACAGTATTTTCACCTCCTAAATTACTACCTCAATTCTATAATGGTAAAATGTACTCAGGCTGATGTCAGTATTTTAATTACATTGTTTTTTTTGCTTTTTTATTATTGTAGCCTACATAAATGGGTGAAGCCAAACAAATATAATAACTTTTTAACTGCAGGCAGATATAGGCCTATATTATTGTACAATACAAATATTTGGATTGTCCCTTATTCTTTTCCTTATTTTCTTAAAGAATAAACACTTATTTTCTACAAGGTTACACATGGTAACATATTAATTCATATAAATAATTTAAGAAATAATTTTTTTTTATACTACATTTAACATTTAAATTTCAATACTATTAAACCGACTTTAAAATGTCAAGGGGTTTATAAGTTAAAAAGGGTAAAATGTCAGTGCATGTTAAAATAACCTAAATGAACTTGCAATCAAGGTCTTCGGATACTATATGATACATATTAGCATAAAACTAACAATATAATTCGATTTTTTAATCGTCCACAGCTGAGCAACCGGAGGCAGTTCTGCATCAAAGCACAAAAAGTGAATGTGAAAGTTTGTGAGAGGAAAAAATATATAAATCATCTATAAGCGCATTTTATTACATTCAGAAATATTAACGGCAGGCCTAATAATGTTATAATGTACCAACTGGATATTTTAGTTCCCTTCACTTTACAACAAATCCTTTAAATTTAACAAAATTTTCAGAACAGAACAAGAATTAAATATGTATAATTCTAAAGGATAAATGTAATTTCAGTATATTATAATATAGTCTAAGCTATAAACTAACAAAAAATAAATAATAACTTAAAGCAAAACATAAGGTAAGGTTATGCTCTCTCATTTGGGACAAATCCAAACTCTTATTAATTAGCTAAAAAAGTGTGAAAGGCTTTGTAGTTCACGCGAGTTTCAGCATTGACGGAAAAAAAACATAATTAGAAAAAATATTCCAAAGTGGACCGCTGCTCGTGCCGAATTGCACATTTAACAGCTGCACAGTTTCCAAAGCATGTAAGGGACCAGCGTGATCCAACAGCTGAAACGGATAATTCTCAATTTTTTGTCACAAAATTAAAGGCATAATTCAAAAATGCAAGGTGTTAGCAGTTTACGAATTAAAAATTACGAATAATAACAGAGTCAATAAGAATTATTTCTAAATGCTCTCCATATGGTTGAAAAAATATTTAGGTTCCATTTGCAGAGAGAAATGAGAACGGTCTAGCATTTAGAAATAATTATTATTGACTCAGTTATTATTCTTATATATATCAGTCCCTCCAGAAAAACGCGATTATGTGATCGCGTGATTTAATGCATTTTAATCAGCCAAGGGTCGCATATTTATGCGGGGGTCGCATTTTTTCAAATACGCCGCACTTTCGCCGCATAAATTGCCGATTTCAGGAAGCAAAATATGCAGAGGTAACATGATTTCATAATAATAATAATTTTTGTTGCAAATTGCGTTTACTTCACACAAGTAAATCGCCATTATTTCCCAATGGGAACCTTATGAAGTGACGTAATTGCGCGACATGAACATCATCTGTGAAGCCCGTGGTGAAACCAGGGAGAAGGACACAAATCACTCTCATTTGCCAACAAAAATAAGCGCAAAAGATCGCACGAAGCAGTTACCTGGGGTGTGACATGACAGTGGGGGCAAATTATTTTGAGAGAGGGATGAGGATGAGGATGGCGAATGATAGGCCAGTGTTAAAGGCTACGCAGTTAGCTTTCATTTTCACAGTGGACTGTTGTAGTTTCATTCAGTTGATGCACCTCTACAGTTGTAAGATTGTACCTTTTTGTTACAGAATACTACCAAAACCTTACAGTTAAGTATATTAGTAGTATGTAAAATAATTTACATTGCAGTAAGAGAATGCACTTTGCAATTCCTGTAAAACAGCATTTTTTTATTATATTTTATTTATTCATTTTTACAGAAGTTGTTGAATATTCCTTTTGTAAAGCTAGAGAACTTGTTTGACTCAATGTTTTGTAAGTTTTAGCCATGTGTTAATTAAGGTCTGAAATAAAACAGAATGAGAACTTAAATATTATGTGATTTAGTATGCTTGCTTATCATAGGAAGTCATAAGAAATGACTCATTACAGTAAGGTAGTAGCCTAGTGAGAACAGGGTGTTGGGGGGGAGGGGGTCACCTTTTTTTCTCTTTTTCATCAAACCGCAGTTTTTGCAAGTTCCCGCAATTTCATTGCATAAGATTGCAAAAATATCCCGCATATTCCATCGCATTTTTTAAGAAAACCTGCCGCATTATCAAGGATTTTTGCCCGCAACAATCACAAAAATAATCCGCGTTTTCTGGAGGGACTGATATATATATATATATATATATATATATATATATATATATATATATATATATATATATGAAACAATACTGTCAAAAAACAAACAAGATTGACATAAACAGTTATATCAAAAGTTAGAGTAAACAGTTGAGAGAAAAACAAATGTGTGCAGCTCTAAAAGCGACAGTATTAAACATGCTGCCACCTATTGTTAAAGGGATTGTTCACCTAGAAACATAAATTCTGTTATTATGTACTAAGTCGTTTTGCTCCAGACATGTATTATTTTTTATTTATTCTTGTGCTGAACAAAAAATAAGATATTTTGAAGAATGTGGGTAACCAAACAGTTGCTGGTCCAGCAACTGTTTAATTTCCCACATTCTTCAAAATAACTTTTTATATTCAACAGAAGAAAGAAACTCAAACAGGTTTAAAACAACTTTTTTTCACAAAGAGAAAAATAACTCACTGCTCTTGACTGAAAAACTTTAATACAGTGGCAAAAGTTGTTAAATAAAATAACCTTGAATTTTCAACAACGACTGATTTATTTTTTTGCACCAAATAGTATTGATAACCATATTGTTAAGTACCAGTATCGATAAGCAGTCTCGGTATTGATAAAATGTAAATGAGACCCATCCCTGGTTTTGACTAGGGGTGACCCCACATACTCGATGATTCGATGCTTCGATTTGAGGAGCCTGATTCGATTATCAATCTCACAGTCGAATATTCGCGGGCTGTTATAATTATGCCATTCTGACTATATGGGAGCGTTCAAATGTCTGATTTCACTGTATTTCTTTAATATTATTTTTGAATTAATACTGAGCAGAGTATTTATTTATTGATTGATTGATTTTTTTTCAAATAATTAAATTACCTTTTCCTTTTTTTGCTATGGGTACTGAAATTGGTTCTGGAAATAATTTCTTGAATTTATAATTAAGAGCTAATATTTGTAACGGGGCTGATGAGTCATGAGACATGAAGAAACATGTGCAAGCTTTTATTAGACAGAGACGTGGTCATAACAGGCATGGGTCAAACACTGGCAAACAGGTATATACAGGGTAAGACACAAGAATAATCCTAGGGCAAGCATGGGTCTGCGATGAGCTAACAGTATGCAGAGAGGTAGACATGAGGTGTAATCCAGTAACCAGAGCAAATGAGTCAAAACACAAGAAAGGGCAGAGCAAGGAAGAGACAAGACTATGAAGACTATAAACTGAAACAAGATTATGAAAACTAGAAACTAAGAAAAGACTATGAAAACAAACATGGAATGGCTTGGTATCACAGCTATTGCTAGAAGAGGGTTATGTGCAGAACAATACTCGGCGGTGTGTGAAATTATGTCCAATGCTTTTAAAGCGTGTCTGATTGACTGTGCCGTGTGTGTGTAATTGGTCTAAGGATGAATGCAGATGTATACCGAGTCACTGATTTATGACTCAGGAAGAGAATAACAGCATAGAAGGCACTAGGCGCATTCGACTTTAAGCAGCGCTGCACAGAATGATCACTGTATGACATTAAAGTACTGTGAGAGCGATTCGAATGCATTGGATCCGTGTGCTCTCTTATCGCTCTCGTTGTACTTTGATGTCATACAATTAAATGACAAAAAATAAATATGAAACTGTAATTATGCTTCCACTATTCGAGCTCGCTGATTAGTTTAAGAATAATCTGCCAATTTATCTAAGATATTTTTGCTGCAAATGCTACAGAACAACAAATTCATACATGCATAAATGGCTGTCAACAGGCTAAACATAAATGGCTGTCAACATGTTCCCTCCTGACTGCTTGCTCCACTGACTGTCTACCCGCTGCCGAGCTCTGCCTTGATCTGGTTTTCCCGTTTTGCTGAGCGGTGCCAGTCACAGTTATTTTCTATTCATTGCCAGTTCATTCAGTTAAGACAGTTAACAATCTAGCTTCTAAGTACTAAGTTATTAACCCAACAATAGCAGGGTCAGTAAATTTTTTTGCAGTGGGCCGCGCAAACATATGTTTTTTTTTTATGTGGGCCGCGAGTTGGAAAAGGTCGGTTCTAGAGAGAGGAATATAATGCTTTAGAAAGTGATCCCTGTCTTTTATTCCCCCCGTAATTAAACAAAAAATGTCCTGGAAAAGTCCACAAATTCCTGGAAAAATATAATTGAAAAAGATTTGGAACCCTGTAATTTCATTTGTGCTTTATTTATAATGTAGTGATGCAGAGCCAATGCCGCATTTGTATGTGCAATGGAAGACTGCTCACTACAAGCTCAGTATAATGGCTGACATGGCAGGAAAATTCATTTTTCTGAGGCAAGACACTTTTACTAAAATAACGTTAGAATAATGACATTGCCTTTTCAGCATGACGTGCCATTTTTACATTTCTTGATTAACAACTGTGCAAATTGAAACAGTTTTATAGAATTTAATTGTAAAGAATTACTTCAAGTTGCTAGGGTGTTATGGGTGGTTGCTAAGTTGTTGCTGGGGTGTTCTTTGTGGTTGATAACACATTTTGTATGATGCTAGCATGATTAGCATATCATTAGCTTGATGTAGCATATTTTACAATATTTTTATTCGGTTTAAACCATGGTTTAATGTAATTTTGTCTTGATTATCTTATTTTAACAATAATTGGAAGCAAAAATCATAATTTAAGATATACCATAATATAATTAATTGCATTGCACTGTGTGTGTGTGTGTGTATGTTTACTGACTGAATGTTACTCTGTTTATTTATAGTGTGGATAATGGAGGAGTGTCCATGATTACAGCTGGACTACAGAAATGTACGTATTCAAACACGCACACACACACACACACACACACACACACACACACACACACACACACACACACACACACACACAGCTGTAGTGATTGTTTTTGTGTTATAAATGTCTCTGTTCTTGTGTTCAGATGCCCGTTTTCTCACGCTGGATCCAAACACAGCACACACTGAACTAGTTCTCTCTGAGGAGGACAGAAAGGTGACAAATGTGAGAGAGAAACAGTTATATCCTGATCATCCAGACAGATTTGATAATGTGTGTCAGGTGTTGTGTAGAGAGAGTGTGTGTGGACGCTGTTACTGGGAGATTGAGTGGAGTGGACGAGATGGTGTGCGTGTATCAGTGTCATATAAGAGCATC
This sequence comes from Carassius auratus, assembly GCF_003368295.1. Classification (NCBI taxonomy): domain Eukaryota; kingdom Metazoa; phylum Chordata; class Actinopteri; order Cypriniformes; family Cyprinidae; genus Carassius; species Carassius auratus. The sequence continues at coordinate 187,022 of NC_039246.1, forward strand.
AACAAAAAGGGAAAGGGTGTTCAATCTGAGTTTGGATGTAATGATCAGTCCTGGAGTTTGTTCTGCTCTTCTGAAAGATACATATTCAGACACAATGACAAATATACTGATCTTCCTGCAGAGAACATCAGCAGTAGAATAGGAGTGTATGTGGATCACAGTGCAGGAACTCTGTCCTTCTACAGCGTCTCTGACACAATGAGACTTATTCACACAGTCCAGACCACTTTCACTCAGCCGCTCTATCCTGGGTTTATGGTTTATCCTGGGTTTAAAGTTGGTTATGAATCATCAGTGAAACTGTGTTGATGAATCAAAATAAACCCATAATGCTTTGAGCTAGATAATAAATCAGTAACAGTGAAATGTTATAGTCTCTTCATGATATTAATACTGCAACTGAAATTCTATCACTGAAATAACATGTCTGAATAAATGTGTGTAATAAATCCTCATATAGACAGATCAGTGTTTGTGTGTATATGTGTGATTATTTTTATTACTTTTCATGGTGCTCTAGTTCCTTTATAGCCTATGTTCGCTTTTATGTTCTGGTGCTTTTATTTAGGCTTCAAAATTTATTAAAGTTATATTATTTTGAGAAGACTATCTTAATGGACAAAACATGCAAGTTTTATGAACTATGTTTGAACACAGAGCTTATTTTTGTGATAAACCTAAAAGCCTATGGAGAAATCCTATTGTTTTTTTTGTCAGGAGAACCAGTGTCATGCTAACAGCTGATCCACATACAAAGTGACGTCATAGTTCCACCAATCTATAAAACAACAGCAGTAAAAACAATCTAAATTTATATATTATCTAAATATATTAACAGTAACAAAGTCCCACTCGAAGGTATTTGCAGATCAATGACCAGGTACTTATCCTCCTCAAGTTTATTTCTGGATATTTTTTTAAACCAGCCTTCAGGCTCTCCAAGAAAAGCATTAACATGATGACCATCCTTCACAAAGTTGTTAATTTTCCAAAGGCAGTGAAGATGAATGAGGTGGGGGTCAGCTTTGAAAAAATCTGCCAGTGGGTTAGGGTTAGGGTTAAGACAGCAACATAATGACAACATATAATAATAATAACATATCAAATTAAAAATTTAATTTCTGCATTCAGCAGACACTTTTATCCAAAGCGACTTACAGTGCATTCTGGCTATCAATTTTTACCTATCATGTGTTCCCGGGGAATCGGAATTAATAATTTAATTTAACACTATAAAACAGGTTTGATATGTGACAGCATTAATTAAAAGTTTCAAGTGTCAAGATCATAGGTGCGTTCGACTTGAAGCCCGGTTACAGACAGCCGTCAATGAGATTGGCCAAGAGCAGTCGGGGGTGGACGGAGTTTAAAACAGAGCCTTCAAGTTGGACACTTCTGGGCTCTTATAGTTTGCTAAATCTACCTCAGTCATGGTGGATCACGTGGGTTTTGCTTGCTTTATTGCAGACAAATTGGAAGCTATAGAAATGCCACTATTGATTAATGAAATTGAGCACAATGAGCAACAAAGGTGAGTAAATGTGCAATGTAATAAACTTAAGTAAAAAACCTACTTGTAATGTTTTTATAAACAGTTTATGTGCTTGTATAAATAAATAAATTTTAAAGGACCTACCTGATCTGACATTGTTTTAGTTTTAACAATGTTTAGTGGTGTAATGTTTGGCTTCTTTAATCAATAAATAGCTGATCGCTATTGGTTCAAATACAGAGAGCTACTAGTTTTCTGTTCATGCAAATAACCATGGAGTATTATTCCATGTCAACAATAATGTAAACCCTAACTATTTGAAATCTATCCCAGTTCAACATAAAACAGTAAAATTATGATTTAAGTCAATTACCTCTGATGAAGCAACAACAACAACAACAACAAAACGCTAAACCCAGCCTTAGCTGGTTGGCTGGTCTTAGCTGATTTAAGCTGGAAATGGCTAGTAAGTGGCCAAAACCCCTCTTAAACCTCTTAAGACCAGCCAACAAGCTTAGGTTTGGTTTTAGCTGTATTTTCTTTTTTTTCCATCAGGGACATGTATACAGCAAATATAATTAATGTTTTTGTTAATACTGAATTTTGTCGAGGAGGCTGTCCCTCTATAAGGTCCCTCAGAATTTCTAAGTCATTTCAGGCTTTCCAAACAACAGGTGGAGGTGTGTATTAAATAATGTAAAATTAATTTAACTATTACAATTGTTGGCATGTTGTCTTTATAACCTATGTTCTTCCTGTGCAGGATGTCATTACAACCCTTGGTCCTGTTTTATATGAATTTACAGCAAACCAAACTGCCACTCACACATAGTGTTCTTGCCTGCCTTTGGACACTGGCCAATCAGGAGTCATACCGTGGGGTAGAAGACAGATTCAACATCTCAAAATCCACTCTTGCCAAACGTCTCTATGAGTTTTGTTGTTATTTTAATACATACATGCTCCACCATATCTCGTGGCCCACAGGCCAAAGGCTGCAGATGTCAAAGTTGAATTTTCACACAGCAGGCATCCCCAACACTGTATCTGTGATGGATGGGTGTCCTTCCTATAAGGAGACCCCACTGTGATAATCCCCTAGCATACCTGAATAGGAAACATTTGTGACAGTCAGTGGCGTTTCGGTCACATCAGTGTAGGTTACCCTGGGAGTTGGTTGATGCCAGAGGATTTTGTCTAATGGAGGTTGGACGAGTTCTTGAAGAAGATCCTCATTCCCTTGTTCCATATAATTGGAAATTTTGCCCATCCCCTGTTGCCTCAATTTATGGAGCCTTACAGTGACAATGTACACTTGACTGCTTAGGCAAAGACCCTTTAATAGAATTCTAATTGCTCCCCATGTAGTCATTAAACATTAAACATACATTTGGCATTCTGAAGTCCAAGTCCAGGAGGCTCCAACTCCTGCAAATCCAAAGCATTTCAAATATCAGTTCTGCACTCTCAGCATGTTGCATTCTGCATAATGTTTATTATGTTGCCATTATAGAGACCTGATTTGCAAAATCATCTAACTCGAACAAAGAGTATTTTTCTATTATAAAACTTTGTCAGTAATTTTTTTGTAATAATGACATTTCAATATTTGACAAATGATACTAACTTGTATGCACTGCTTCATCGGCTAACCTTATTTGACATATTAACTTTTGACAAATTCAATTCAATTTTCACATTAAATAAGAATGTTTTTTCAAGACTTGGTGACTTTTCCTTTACTTTCTGAACACACAAAGGAAAGTGGACTTCATTTGATAAATCTGAGTGGTAAAGTGGTGTAAAAGAAACATGGACAAACATGTTTTATGGATATGTCGTCACTGACAACTGTTATTTAGAATTTTATAGATAAATTAGTAAGAGATGAAGCGGGGTTTATGGAGTAAATTGAATTGAAATAGTAACTAACAAACAATGCAGAAATCTAAAAATTGAGTTTCAGAACATAATTCAATGTCAAACTCATTTCTGTCATAAACACACAATCTGAAACAAGTCTTTTGACACCTGTATCTTTTGTTCTTGACATGACATTAAACAGTAATTTTTTCTAGTTTTTTTTTGAAAGTCTGTATATGAGCATTAGTGGTACTGAAGTTATCAGAATAAACCTGAAACACACATGATTGTTGTCATGTGGTGAATTTGGCCAATCATGAAACAGCTGTGTCGTCAGCCTGCTGCTCTCGAAACGCTCTTGCGGTACTTTGATGACATACGTGACAGTCATGTGGCATTGGCGCTGTCTCAAGTCAGACAAAATTTCTAACTGCATGCACTGCTTCAAGTCAGATTGCGATGGGTCTGCGCAGTGCTGCGTGAAGTCGAACACACCTTATGTTATTTGCATCTCCAGCGCTCCATCAAGCCACTCAGAGAGCAAGGTATGGCAAATGTCCTGGCAACAACTCGATATGATGTGGCGCTTGCTAACCAAGACAGAAACACAAGTGTCTCCAGCACAGGGCGTTAAAAGGAAGTGGGAAAAGAAATTCAAAATTAGCATTAAATTAAGGCTATTGCAACGTTTTGCCACTGTGGGGCACTATACTCATTTTCACATTTCCAGCAGCCGCAATCATAACTTACTGGTCAAAAGATATGGTCAAAATATATCAAGGTTGTGATATTTATTAACTGGCTGGCCAATGCTGCATCCTATCGGGTTGTTGCCTCAGCCTTTGCTATCCCTAAGTCAACAGTTCACAGGGATGTGCACAAGGTCAGCAAGGCTGTCCTTGGCCTGCTAAAAAATATTGTCCAACTCCCTTAGGGGTGAAGAGGTGGAGGAGATAGGTGCATTTTTTGCAGGTTGGCAGGATCTCCTGCTTTTTACACGGCAGTCAGAGATTTTGATGGCCGCCACATCTGCATAAAGCTCCCAGCCTTCAATAAATCCTGTTATTTTAACAGGAAACGATTCCATTCAGTGCTGTGTGTGATCACAGGGGAAAGGTCTTGGAAATCTGTGTTAGATTTCCTGGCTTCATCCATGATGCAAATTCCCTCAAGAATAATGCCATTTACAGCAGGCAGTTGTATCCACCTGAAGACAGGTGCATCTCGGGAGATGGAGGGTACCCTTGCTTGACATCACCTGTCACCATCATCACACCCTACCGTAAACATGTTGCCTCTCCACTACAACAGCCAACATTCCAGGGCCAGATGAATGATTGAGAGGCCCCTTGGCATGCTGAAGACCTACTGGAGGTCCATCTTTTTTAAAGCCCTTGAGGTGAGCCCAGAATTCAGCCCATCGTTATTACATGCTGTGTAAATCTACACAACATGTGCATGGCTGCCGGTGACATAATTAATTAGCGAGGGCTTTCATGCCGATCACCCTAACCAGCTCCCTCAAGGGGGAAACCCTGGTGACGATGTTCTGGATAAGTGTCCACAGCACAACCGCCTGAGCCCAACTTCAGTCTACTCATCACCTTTAACTGCGTTTGTAGACGGCACCGCTAGCCAGACCGGAAGTTAACTTAGGCTCAGGCGGGTGCACCCAATGAAACTGTCTATATATATATATATATATATATATATATATATATATATATATATATATATATATATATTAGGGGTGTAATGGTACGCAAAAATCACGGTTCGGTACGTACCTTGGTTTTAAAGTCACGGTTCGGTTAAATGGGAAAGGGAAAGAAATGCAAACATTAAACTACAGGTTGTTCATAACTATATACTTTTTTTAACAATTTGTTTACACTTTTTTAAAATACTTTTTAATAAAATATATATAAAATTAAAAAAGAATAAGATAAAAAATACTGCTGCAAAGTTCTCCACTAAATAAAATACTCTCAGTCTCAAAACAATATCATATAATAAAATATAATGAAAAATATAAATAAGTAACTATGATTACAGTGCAGCATTACCAATCCCAGATTGTAGGCCTGCTCATATTTAAAAAATATATAATATAACTTTTCTAAAGTGTAAAGCATCAACAGTTTCAGTTTTTAGACCTGCTCAGATTTCGTTATTGCGTTGGCCCGACCGGAATTAAGAGCAAAGGTCTGTTTAAATGCCGACGGGAGCTGCGTTTGAATTACAATCGTTTTTTTCCTAGTTGTAGTAATGTTCACACTCGCGTGATGCCTTTTGAAAACCTTAGTTACACCCCTAATATATATATATATATATATATATATATATATATATATATATATATATATATATATATATATGTATATATATATATATATATAAATATATATAAATATATATAAATATATATGTGTGTGTGTGTTTTAGCATAAATATATAAAAATAAAAATCCGTAAGAACAAAACGATTCTAAAATATTTATCTGAGAACTATTAGAGTAGTATTTCAATTGTTTTTAAAAATTCAAATCAAATTTAGATGATTTAACAAGTTTATACAATTCTTCCTCTCCTATAATAGAGAATGAGGAACTGTTCCTGAGGTGATCTATAGCCCACTATTTGATGTGATACTATAGTTGACGGCTGCATGGTTACAATTTTATCTCTAACAGTATCGATTTTAGAAATAAAGTAGTTCAAGTCATTACTGCTGTGCTGTTGGGAAATGTAAACACTTGTTGATGCTTTACTTTTCATTAGTTTAGTCATTGTATTGAATAAATACCAGGGGTTATGTTTGATTTATTTTAAAATAGACAAAAAGTAATCAGATCTAGCAGTTTTTAATGCTACTGCAGGATAGGTTACTTTCCCACCAAGCAATACGAAATACCTCTAGTTTTGTTTTCCTCCAGCTGCGCTCCATTTTCCGGACTGCTCTCTTTAGGGTGCGAGTATGCTCATTATACCATGGTGTCAAACTGTTTTCAGGGTTCTTAACACTTTTTCCAAAATAAAATTCAAGCACTTTTCAAGCACTTACAAGGTAATTTTTTCAAGATTTTCCAGCTCTTTTACAACTGTGGTAAATTACATGTTTACATAACTGAACAACTCAAGTATGCATGTAAACATGTTAAATGTTATTATGCCAATATCAAACCACCTGTCTGGACTGCATATAATATTGCCTAAAATAACCAACATACAGTATATAAATTATCAAATTTAAAAAAATAAAGATTTTACAGGGTATTTGCAGTATTTTTAAAATACAATTTAAGGCTTTTTAATACTTGCACAAATAAAATTAATACTGTTTTTATCTAAAACACACCCACACACAAAAGTATAAATAAATATCTTAATTTAACCCTTACAGACCTATAACATTTTTGGGGCGCCTGACACACCTGCACTTTTCTTTGTTTTTAAGACCTATTCTAAAAGTCAGCATCAAGCATCATTATAAACAAAAGAACTTACATTTTAAGTTTAACTAATTTAAAGTCTCAATTTTCTTTTTGTTTTCTCTAAGAATGAATGAAATTACAGAATCAAAGACGCAAGCAACAATTGGGTGTTTTTTTACTATGTACTCAAACAGAAACTTTAGAAAGTTGCATCTTGGTGTTTTACACTTCTAAATAAAATATTGTTTACTTATAACGTTCCCCAAGCAAGTTAATGCCATTTATTACAATACTGTTATCTGTGCTTTTTAAGTGAAAAACAGTGTTATTTAAAAAGGTTTTTCTTTTCATCAGAAAAATATATTTTAAATCTGAGTATGTACAATAAACACAAACCGTGCAGCATGTAGTAAAAACAACTGAACAAAATGTCTTCTGCAACAATGCAAACAGTGCAAATGATTCATAAACTAAACACAAAATGAGTGAGTAATATTCAGAGTACCATAGAAAAAACAGTTCAAACTATCTTTATGAACTATATAATAATTATTTACTTAATATGCATAATATAAAGGATCGATCCACTGGCTGCAATCTGCGTCAAAATCTGTTTTAACTGGACATCGCCTAGCAACGTGAAGACATATATTCCAGTGCTTTATCAGACATGTACCAATGTTTCATCTTTATTTTTGATTTGTATTATGTCAAAGTACCCTGTCGTGTGTTTTTCTGTGCTTTTTCAGAGAGTTATCTCATGCACACACACACACACACACACAGCTTACTTTGCAAAATTGCAAATGTACCTTCAATAATCCAAATTATTTACATTGTTCTAAACAAAATCAGTGTATCGCCCCCAGGTGGTTCATTTGGAATGGTACAAAACAGTTTGTATGAATGTTCTTAAATTTTGAAGTGACAATGACGATTTATGTTGATTATGTTTTTGTGTGGGGGAAACGACACATCATATTCATATATATTACATTCTTCAAATTGGTAATTTTAGTAGCATGAAAAACAAGATGGTTATTCAAATAAAACATACAGAGAGCAACAAACATTCCAGATTTCACTAAATCTTGCTGTCTACACCGCAGAATAAATTCAGTGAGCGCATGATCTGAACAACTGTAGCGTTTTGTGGATTTTTCCTCACTGGTGACTAATGTGCGCTCAACATCTTGTGTGATTTCTTATAATATTAACTTAACCCTAACTATGGGGAAAAAACCTGCTGTATTAATTTTGAGTAGATCTTAAACATAATGCCACAATAAACACTTTTCATTCATTTCAATTTTAATCATGACAGTCTTAAAGATTTAGTTTAAAGGCTTAGTTCATCGAAAAATGTAAATTATGTCATTAATAACTCACCCTCATAACTCACCCTCATATCGTAAGACCTCCATTTATCTTCAGGACACAGTTTTAAGATATTTTAGATTTTAGGGACTCAGTCCCTCCATTGAAGCTGTGTGTACGGTATACTGTCCATGTCCAGAAAAGTAAGAAAAACATAATCAAAGTAGTCCATGTGACATCAGAGGGTCAGTTAGAATATTTTGAAGCATCGAAAAATACATTCTGGTCCAAATATAGCAAAAACTACGACTTTATTCATCATTGTCTTTTCTTCCGTGTCTGTTGTGAGAGAGAGTTCAAATCAAAGCAGTTTGTGATATTCGGTTCGCGAACTGTTCACTTGTTTAATGTGGCTGACACTCCCTCTGAGTTAAAACAAACTAATATCCCGGAGTAATTCATTTACTCAAACAGTAAACTGACTGAACTGCTGAAGAGAGAACTGAAGATGAACACCGAGCCAAGCCAGATAGCAAACAAAAGATTGTTCACGAGTCAAGAAGTGTTTCTGTCAGGCATGTGTGATTCAGCGTGAAGCAGACCGACACACAGAGCGTCTGAACTGAACTGATTCTGTGCTAATGTTATGAGCGCGGGTAAACCGAAGGCTTGAATCAAGGGCAATCATCGCCAATGAAGAATCGCAAAAGAACCGGTGAACCATTTTCTTCAACCGGTTTATTGAATCGAACTGTCCAAAAGAATGACTGGTGATCCGAAAACCGATGCAACCGGTTCTTGACTCGAGAACATGTCAGTCTTTTGTTTGTTTGCTCGGTTTTCATCTTTGCCAGCATAATATTCCCTAAGAATCTTCAATGCTGTTCTTCCATCGTCTGCTGCTTCCCTCATAACCAGCGACAGACTTTTGTCATCCAGACTTTTTGTCATGCCATCAGCTCTGCATAGGCTACGGAATTTTTCACCGTATCTCCCTCGTCTTCCTCAAAAGATTTGCTTAAAATAGTCTATTTCAGTCCTTGCAAATAAAGATGACCCAAAAACTTTGTTTCCCATAGCTCGTAGTTTTTCTCGTCTCCGTCAAAGACTAATCGAGACCAGCAGCTTGTCACCGATTTTTTTTCATTTCTTTTCATGTTGAAAGACTCGGCTACACGCTATATCCATCACGACTTTTACCCAGTGTCTTAACACTCAAAACCTTTTCTACTCTGCTCTAGGCCCATAACCTGTTAACAGAGTACACTAAAAACAGACAAGAAGATATGTATTTACCAGCCGCACAGTTGTTCTGACTGCTGCATTTTTATTAAAACAGAAAAAGATACATGCGTTCATTCATTCACTGATTAGGTCACATGAAATCTCACAGTGTGACTGGATTGCCTGTCCCAAATAGGAAACAAAAATACAAATACAAATGAGAGCATACCATTTATACATGTCAACAAATACAGAACTCAGCAAAGTCGAAACAAATAAATGGTGGACAGTTTAAAAGATAAAAGATAGGATCGTTTAAACCAAGATATGTAGTTTCAGTTTTGATTAATTCAGATGTGCTCTGATTTCGGGGTGACAGGCCGGGTTCACACCGCAAGCTGCAGCAGAACAGAAGCAGTGCGTATTTTTTTCGGTGCCTATGTTAACAGATGAGAGCGTTCACACCGCACGCAGAGGCTTCGCGGCAGAGCGTAGCAGAAGCAGAGCAGAAGCAGCCAGGGCCAGATTAACACTTTGTTGTACCCTGGGCAACAATATTCAAGGGCCCCATCATCATGACCCCAGGGTCACCATAATATGGTCATATACAGAATATATTACTGTAATATACAGTAAACATACTCAATACTTCAAATTCTAACCGTCATGAGTTGTATTTTGATTTACAAATATTTAAATGCTCATAGAACTACAAATGCACTACTATGTCCCCTATCAAAGACATTCACTCACATATGATGCTATGAAAACAAAACTCATCAGCATCTGTATAATCTGGTCAAATTGACCCACTACATTGAGAGGGAGAGAAATATCCTCCATTTTCACAAAAATTTATAAATAAGCAACCACTTTCAAACCATTGTTTATTTAACAACATTTATTCCCAACAGAAATGTATTGAATTTATAAAGCTATAACAGAAGACCACAGACAACACATCAAGAAAAATTTTCACCCTGAAGGCAATCAAGTTATTAGTCCAACACAAAAAATGTTATCCCTCCACAACAATTTACAGCATTTTAATGAAGCTGGCACCTCAAGGAAAAAATAAATAAATAAAATGCAGTATCACTATTATCTGCTCATAAACATTTTTATCCTAGCTCATTTTAACTTGTTTTAAAATAGAACAACAACATATCACAGCACAATTAACCAGTTAAACATTTTAGTGCTACATAAACATTTAGAAATCTGTCAGTTTCTCTGAAGAAGACAAGACAGAAATAAATGCTACATAATCTGGCAAAACAAACAATTTTAGTCCTAAATAATGACGAAGTGCATGTTTGAATTTGAAATGCCTTTATTTGGCAAACACATCTTATAATGGCTTTTTTTTTTTTTTTTGGACTTTGTGCAAACTGGTGTATAACATCTTCAAAATCAAGGCCACTAACAAGTTCATGTCCAATAGCTAAAATAGAAAGTGCATAGCCATGTCTGTGACACAATTTCTCTCTAGAAGACAAGATAAAAATAAATACTGCAAAACACACAATTTTAATCCTAAATAATGAGGAAGTGCATGTTTGCTTTCATTTGGCATCTTATACTGGCTTTTTTCTGGACTTTGACTGTGCAAACTGATGTATAATATCTTCAAAATCAAGGCCACTTACAAGTTCATGTTCAATGGCTAAGATATAAAGTGCAGAGAGCCGTGTCTGCGACATTGTGGTCCTCAGCTCATTTTTAACCCGTTTCAAAACAGAAAATGACCTCTCGCCCTCACAGTTAGACACAGGTAAGGTTAAAAACAGTCTTAAGCCGCGTTTCCACCGCAGGAACTTTACCCAGGAACTAGGGACTTGGTCCGGTACTTGGTGTGTTTCCAACGCAGGAACCAGGAACTAAATAAAAGTTCCGGGTAAAAAAATGCCCCCCAGAAAGTCCCTGCTGGCGAGGTGGTACTTTTTTAAAGTTCAGGAACTTTCGGGGGCGGGACTTTGGCGCTAAACATCCTGATTGGTTGAGTTGACGCAGCATTGGTTGAGTTCAACCACCATTTATTCGGATCAACATTTTCAAAATATTACTGTTATTGTGTCATGAAATGTAATTTTAAAAGTATTTCAGGCGAGAATGTAGTTGTTTAAAACTCAAATCTGTTGTTTATTTATAAAGACAGCGCCTATTTAAAAATGTGTTTCGCCGATCTCTGAGACGGTGAGCTCCACACGATCAGGGAGAGCTCAGTGATCATCTATCCGCCCAGAGGCAGCCTCACCTTGGATAGACCTTCTGATATGTGCCGCTGGCTCTGATGTGTCTTTAGTGGTTAAACATAACATATAATTCAGCTGCGGGGTAAATCTAACAGGTTTTCTTTGGTCTGTATTCAATTTATCTATATGTTAAAATGAAAATAAAAAAGGCAAGTCTATATAATATTTCGTTTCATTGTAATGGATGTATATAACGTTACACATATCCCTGAACTAATTACATTTCTGCAGCTGTTATTATGTTTAAATGAAAACAAAAGGAGGCAGTGGTATTTTATATCCTATTGCGTTTTATTGTAAATATACTGAGGGGAAAATAACAGTAGCCAAAGCCATCTGAGTTCACGCAGCATTGGTTGAGTTCAACCACCATTTATTTGGATCATTTTCAAATATTACTGTTATTGTGTCATGAAATGTAATTTTAAAAGTATTTCAGGCGAGAATGTAGTTGTTTAAAACGCAAATCTATGGTTTATTTATAAAGACCGTGCCTATTTAAAAAATGTGTTTCGCCGATCTCTGCGACGGTGAGCTCCACTCGATCAGCAGGAGCTCAGTCCTCATGTATCCGCAGAGAGCAGCCTCAAATCGGCTAGACCTTCTGATATGTGCCGCTGGCTCTGATGTGTCTTTAGTGGTTAAACATAACATATAATTCAGCTGCGGGGTAAATCTAACAGGTTTTCTTTGGTCTGTATTCAATTTATCTATATGTTAAAATGAAAATAAAAAAGGCAAATTTATATAATATTTCGTTTCATTGTAATGGCTGCATATACACATATCCCTGAACTAAGTACATTTCTGCAGCTGTTATTATGCTTAAATGAAAACCAAAGGAGGCAGTGGTATTTTATATCCCATTTCGTTTTATTGTAAATAGGAAAATTGCAGTAGCCAAGACGAGCTGACTGAAGTTATCAAGTACGCTGCTGTTTATAGATTTACCGGACTTGCGTCGTCGCGGACATCACACTCCCGAGTCGAATGCACAAAGTCTGAACTAACTACCGAGGATGCACGTCCAAAATCAGCGTACTTTAAAAAAACAAACAAATCAGCAGTACTTTGTATTGAGAAACGCGCGCAGACCTACGTCACCAGTCTATTTGCCTAATCTTCCCGGTACTTTACACCGCGGTGGAAACGCAGAAAGCAACAGGTCTGGGGGGAAAAAAGTTCCTGGGAAAAAAAGTTCCTGGTAAAAATGTTCCGGGTAATTTCGGTGGAAACGCGGCATTAGTGCAACATAAACATTGGGAAATGTTGTCTTAAGTACATGTCTGTCAAGAGCATGCAGCAGCTGTACAGGTGAAGTCTCATGCTGCACAAAGTGCTTGAACTGAATAAGTTAATCTGACAAGGAACTATCCAGATCTGTTGGATAAGTGGAGCTCAACTTAGCAGCTCTTACACGCACATAACAATCATCACAGTCCCTCTCAAATAAAACCCCAAAGAGCTCACACACATGGGTGTAGGCTTCTATGCGCTTGGATAGGCATGAACAAAGTCTGGCAATGATGACATAATATGTTTCAACTTTAAATTTCTGACTGCTGTCATTAAAATCTACTTTGCGGTCATCAGCAGACTCATCTGCAAATCTCTTTTTTTTTTCTCACATGTTTAGTGTCAAACTGGTAGTTTTGTGTCACACTGACCGCGTGTGCGGATTCTTCGAACTCTGAAAACTGTTCTCGTAGAGTGCCAACATATGAAAGAAGTGAGCGCAAAAGGCCAAGAGCAGTAGCTAAATCCATATCACTTTTTTGGAGCTGGTCACTTGTTGCCTTAAATCTAAATCTCAAACCCAAGGAATCTTTCCCCTACTCTGCCATCTGCACAGACAAAACGAAAAACAAATGTTAGCTGATCTACATGTGCTAAATCTGGTGTTGAATCAACGATTACAGAGAAATATTTTGCATGTTTGATTTCCACTGCAATCACTTGCTTAGTTTTTTCACCCATTAAAGAAATAAATTCTTCGCACACAGTTGATGACAGGTAAGATGGCTTACTTCTACCCTAATTGCCATGTTTCTCGAGATGCTCCTTTAAAAAGGAGGTCAAACTCCGCTATCAATTCAAGCAGTCCCAAATAGTTCCCATTGTGAACAGAGCCCAGCAGTTCGTTGTCGCCTCGAAATGGCAGTCCTCTCACTCCCAAAAATTTAATAACAGCCACCACACGTCTGAGGACTTCTTTCCAGTACTGCTGTTCTGACTCACACTGTCGGGCAAGAGAAGCGTCCACACTGCATGCATATGTAGATCTGTGCAATAAAGACAGCATGTTTTGTCTATGTTCTGCACTCTTTTCGTGATCACTAACACTCTCTGGATGTTTCCAATCACAGAATCCGATGATAAATGCGTGCTTTTGGGATGACAGAAGTTTGCAGGCATAACAATAAACTGATCCAGTTGATGGCGAGTAAAGAAGCCATTCCCTTGACACAATTTGATTGTTTGGGAGCCGGCAGTGAAGCAAATCGTTGGCGAGGGAGCGTGTCCTGTTACTTCCAAGTCCGGACTCCCTTACCGATGCAGGATACTTGGCGGCCCGGTTCTGGAAAGCTGCAGGACCTCGGTAAATCGCTTCTTCCCGGAGCCGCTCTGTAACGGCCCCCCACAGTGCAGGATCCCCAGGGAGTAGAGGCGTTGAGATGCAGGGGCTGGTCCCAGACTCGACAAGCGGCTCAGGTTGCGATGGCGCCGGTGGAGACACTGGAGACCCGCCATCACCGCTTCCTTCTACGATCAGACTCGCTGCCTCTGGGTTGTTGCTTGAAGTTGCTGCTGGCTCTTCGCTCTCCGCGCTGTAAACGTAAGCTGGCGGTGTAGAAAAGTTCTGGCTAGCTGAGTCCTCGTCGTTGATGGAAGCTGACTTAACAGAACTGTCAGCAACAGGACAGGAGTGAAGAAATTACCTATTTTAGTTATATACTTTACATTTTTTTGCGTTTCTGATGTCCTTTTCCTTTTTTAATTTCCGCTTCGCGCTCCCACTTAGCCTCTCCATGTCAGAAACATAACATTATGACCCACCTCATGCGGACTGACCAATGAGGAGAGGGTCTTAACTTGAGGCCCTCTCTTCATTGGTCAGTCCGCATGAGACTGACTCTCAACCGCTCATAACTCACGTTCAAAGTCATAGACAGCGCAGCGTCTCTCTGTGCAGCGCAAAAGCCCGTGTTGACAGTTTGTTTAATATAAAGTGGGAGATAGAGTATACAGTATACAGAATATACCAGATACAGTATTTTGCTTGTGCCCTTGCTGCCCTGGGCCCTTTAGAGGTCTTGGGCCCCTGGGCAATTGCCCAGTTGCCCGTATGGTTAATCCGGCCCTGGAAGCAGCAGTGCCGCGATCGTTTCGGCGCTGGGTCTATTTTTGCTGTGTTGCTGACGCTCAGTTAAAGTGAAAGTACACCTTTGATGGACAAAATAAATATGATTTCACACAAAAAGTGCTCTAAATGCACAAAATAAGCACATCTAGGGTGTTTTAACAAGAACTGGAGTATGTTAGGAAAGAAAATTAATATAAAAAAATATGTATAGAAGACAAAGTGACAATGATCATGGCCAAAATACACGAAAAAGGAATTTTGCCCAAATTTTGCATTAATGATATCTACTGTGTTTTTAGCAAATGACATAAAAAAATCATGAATTTCATGCGGGCCAGATGTGGGCCGGATCTGGGCCAACACTATGTTGCTGTCTGGGTCTCGTTACTTTATCTTAATGCAATAAATGTTATAAATGCTTCAGTTTATTCCAGATGCGCTGTCTACTTTTCTCTGGGCAATGAGCGATTCTCATTCGCGAATGATTCATTCTTTTGAGTCAACTCTGTTCAAAGGCTTGATCAAGTTGGCAAACGAGTGAATTGGTTCATGAATCAGTTTGAATGATTCGTTCAGTTCCCTGCCGCACGCGCTGAAGCAGTTCACTCAGAGTTATAACGTTTAAGATCATCAGCAGTGTTGAAAACGTGGTTATGGAACTGCATTCAATTGAAAGCAAATCTGCAAAGGCTATTATTTGCTTGCGTTGAAGATTTTTATTAGATGAACACCGCGTGTGCTGTCTACTGTTCAACAGGTAATAACTTTAGCTCGATTACAGTACACGATACCTGTGACAGTAGTTTGTTGTACTTGTGACTTATAACAGAAGGGAACGAAGTTGAATGCAGCTTCCCAAAGACAAAAATAGCTGATTAATATTTTATTAATATTAATACAATCACACCAGCGTGAGAACTCAGCGAATCATATCATCAGCTGTTAAATTCAGATCTGTGATCGCTAGCTGGCACTGAGCCAGAGACAGACGAGTTTTTACAGCGCTGCGCATTATAACCAATCACACACGGTTCTGTTGAGCTTATTAAAGCAGTGGCCAATCAGAGGTGTTCCGATGAGTCATCGCTGAAATGCCGGTGCTTCCTTCACTCGCTCACTGACTGAATACCTCTTTCTGGCTAATTCTCTCGTCAGAAACAACAAAGTGCAGATGTGTGTACGAATCCGTAAATAAGATATTGATTTCACAGTGTTAACAGTTTCAGTGGGAGTTTTTGAGAGTGACTGAACTCTAGACTGTCAGTGAAAATGATTTTTGATAATGTAAATGTTATTAGCTCTCTTTATGAACAATGAAAGATTAGTAGCAATTTTTATATCACATAGACTTTCAATGTTAAATTCACATTTAATATAAAGTCAGTCGTATTAAAAATATGTTAAGGCATGACACCTATATCTGTTACTTAGGTAAACAGACAAATGTTCTGTAACTTAACGGTCATGTGAGGAGTTTTCTCTCTTCTTTGTGTCAAAGGTTATTTTAACATATATAATACATACTTTAAAATATCATTTATTTCGTGATGCAAATCCGAATTTTCATCAGCTGTTACTCCAGTTTTTTTAAATCTAATATATTGCTTTATTACCAGTGCTGGAAACAGTTTTGCTGCCTAATATTTTTTTGGAACCTGTGACATTTTGTTTAGGATTATGATAAAAAGAACATCATTGATAGTAATGAACATATTGGAATGATTTCTGAAGGATTATGTGATATTGAAGACCCTAAGAAACTAGTACTAAGTAGTAACTACTTGAGTAGATGTTTTATCCAATACTTTTTTAATTCTTACTCAAGTAACTATTCAGACTAGTACTTTTACTTTTACTTGAGTAAATATTTCTATAAGTACTATTACTTTTACTTGTGTACAGTTTTTGGGTACTCTACCCACCTCTGCATATAGGTAATAAAAACATCATCAAAGTAGTCCTTGTGACATCAGAGGGTCAGTTAGAATTTGTTGAAGCACCGAAAATACATTTTAGACCAAAATTAACAATAATTACGACTTTCTTCAGCATTGTCTTTTCCAGGTCTGTTTGTGAGCGTGTTCACGGGGCGGCTGATGTGTTTTCTGGCATACCCAATAACAAAGATAACACGCCAGCAGAGTCGTACGTCAGCAGCGTCACTGCAGTGTTGCAGCGCTCGAATGCTTGGCGAAAGAGATGTGTTTTTAATCTAGATTTAAACAGAGAGAGTGTTTCTGAAACCGAACGTTATCAGGAAGGCTATTCCAGAGTTCGGGAGCCAAATGTGAAAAAGCTCTACCACCTTTAGTGGACTATGCTATCCTAGGAACTACCAAAAGTCCAGCTTTGTGACCTTGGGGAGCGTGATGGATTATAATGTAGTATAAGGCTAGTTTGGTACGCAGGAGCTAAACCATTTAGGGCATATAGGTAAGTGGGGCGGGGTCGAGAGCCATGGGATGGGGCAAGGCCACTGAGTGATTGAGAAATGAGCGACACCTGCTCGACCCACCTGTCTCGAGTCCCACGGAGGAGATGGAAGGATATAAAACAGGATTAACGACAGTGAAGGACGAGATAGGACCAGGCCTGGATTTTAGTTTGTGTTTTGATTTTCTTTGTGCGCGGCAGTCGGCCGTGAGGGGCTGCCGCACTGTTTTGTCTTTATTTTGATTATTAAAGTATTGTTTGATTGTCCGCCGGTTCCCGCCTCCTTCTTCCCAATGAATATGAAGTTTTTACTCTGTTACAATTACCAAGGGGCAACATGTATATTAAAAATAGCAGAGGACCTAGGACAGATCATTGTGGCACTCCATACTTTATTAATGATAACTGAGATGATTCCCCATTGAAATAAAGAAAGTATTAGCGAGCCCTTGAATACCTGTATATGTCATGATCTATGGTGTTGAACGCAACACTAAGATCAAGTAAAACTATTAGATGCAGCCTTGATCTGACGCAAGAAGCAAGTCATTTGTAATTTTAACAAGTGCAGTTTCTGTGCTATGGTGGGGCCTGAAACCTGACATTCTTCATACAGATCATTTTTTTAGACATAAATGGAAGATTTGGAAATGGGTCTGTAATTTGCCAGTTCATTAGGATCTAGCTGTGGTTTCTTAATAGGCTTAATCTTGGTGATCTGTTGATGGAGGCAGAATCTGGAGCTCTTCACACCACAGAAGCAAACACCAAAGTGAACTTGCCATGTGTTGGTAGTGCCGCCCTTTCAAAGTCATCTGCTTCTGTATCCACCAAGCAAGACGAGACACACAAAAATAACAATGCTGGGGATCGTAACAGTACATATGGAGATGGAATTGTGGACTAGTGGTATTCAAGTAGTGCACTTAGAAGTATACTAATAGCACATATATGTTAGTGTACTAACTATATAATGTATACTTTTAACATTACTTAAGTATACTTCATAAAATGAACTTGAATTAAACTTATTTTTCCAAAAGGGAAGAAAAGATCACGAATAACAAATGCTGTAATGTTTTTTGCCAGTTAAAGAAATTGAAAAGATACAATTGCACATATATGAAAAAAAAAAATTACCACTGAAATAATTCAGCTCAAATACAGACAATTGAACCTTTCTATCCAGTACTTAAAGAAGATTTGTTAATTTTCAGTATCTATTCTTCAGTCATGACGCTTTAATTAAATAAAGCTGACATTTTATTTATTTTATTTATGTTCTGGGGAGAAACTGAGATGCCGTTAGGTGAATAGAATTTGTCATAAGGATTCAGTTTAAGGTAATAAATAGTTAAATATCTCTGCAACCACAAATTAAATTTTTATGAGTTTGAGATATTCAGAAGTTCTTTGTAGCTAAGAACTGGAGTTTATCTTAAGAATCACAATTAGAAACTCATAAATTTAAAGCATTTCAGTTTGTTTACATTTAGAAATAAACTAGATATCTAAGCTAAGCTGTATTTATAGCTTTGGGGTTTCATCTGTGCATTTAATCTTTCCAATTAATTATTTACGTTATTATTTATACTTGTTTTCTAATGTAAAAGTCTATTATTTTGCCGTGTGGACAAGACTTTTATTTTGGTTTGTAGTTATGACGTCATAAGCCCGTGCCACGATTCCGCGTCTGTGATTCGGCTGAAGAGAGGTGTGTGCGTTTAATCGTTTGAATCAATAAAACCTATTTACAGAATTGTATTGCATGAAACAGTGAATTAATTCATTATAAGTGTATTTAACACTGCCTACCTAGTTACATTAATGAACGTTATTTTGTGTGAGTAAGTTAAGGTGCATGAAATGGAAATATTTCTCTTCATATATCCTGAAACAGTTTATCATAAACATAAATCAGACAGGCTCAACTTATTCAATAAAACATGGAAACCCCTCATATCATACCTAAAAACTACAAATCCAGTGCAACAGTCTGCATCCTAGCACACAATATATGACAGTGTAAATGGTTTTAGAGTGAAGGTCTCTACGAGGACGGAAGATAAATGGGAAGGGGTTAGACGGTTGGATGAGGGTTGGGATGTGGTGGGAGATCTGGTCAGACTGGTGTTTTTTTTTTGTGGGTGTAATTGTTTTGTTTTGCTTTTTTAATGTTGACCACTTTACGTTTTAAGTTACATTTAATTTTATTTATATATTTACTTATGTTTGAACTGGCTCTCAAGCTCTCCGAATGTACAAGTGAATTGTATGTCAGATCATATGCTTTCATAAAAAGACGATTGATAAACATAAATCCAGTCACTGGCAAGTAGTGGTGGTAGAGAAACACATCTTTTTGAAACGCGTAAAATTATGCATTGATTCGAAACACCTCACAATACAAACACAAATGTGCAATCGCAACTTTAACAAACAAACTTCAAACGTTTTCATTAAAGTGTAATCTATTTTATTACAATAATGACACTCATTATATATTTAGTTTACTTTTTTTTATAATTGTAGAGATTTATTTATCTTCCTGTTTATTATTTCCATTTCAAACAGGACAAAGTGTTCAAACAGAAAAACTTGTTATTTATCTGAAAAGATGGCATTAATCAAAGAGGAGAGTGAAGATGTGAAGATTGAAGAAACATTCAGAGTCAAACAAGAAGATACTGAGGAACAAACAGGTTGGTTTTTATTCTCAAAATTCACTCATTTGATTCTTATTAAAATGTCCAGCTCCACAGAAATTAATGATATTGAAGAATGTATTTTATTTGGAAAACAGTGTTATTTGACACATCACACATTCAATAACCGTATACAACAATAAATGCTGAATCAAGCAATAACCAAGTTATATGTAATAAACATCAGTCAAATAATAAAATGTTTGGCCCGTTGACGCAGCTTGTTGGAGTTACTGCATGCTGTCTTTATTTGTTCATTTAAAAGGCTGTGGGGGAAAAAAGCCAGTAATTTCATAAGAAACTGCTAAATTATAGATGTTTTAAATCAAACCATCTGAAGGTTGACAATGCTAATATGAAGTTACCCTTAAATGACATTTCTGCACAATCATTATTTATTTTTAAAAGGAAGGTTTTCTTTTTCTTCTTTCTTTCCTAACAGTCCAAGCATACCTATAGGCCTATAAGAACAGAGCATGAAACACATTAAGGAAGAAATCATTGTAAATAATTCTGCTCCACAGCAGATTTTGGGTGACATGAGGCTGCATGGGATTCATTTAAACAGCATAAGCAATGAAGTACATCTTTTTTTCTTTTCTTTTTTGAGATTTGGTTGAAAATCATGCCAAAATCTATTTGTCCACATAGATACAGTGTATTTTGTTTCATTTAAAGTTTGCACAGACCAACTTGTTAGCAGTTGCAAGTGAAGTCTGTATGGAGGATCAGTTAAAAAATAAATAAAAACATATGACGCTGCTGAATTTTTTTCTGGCGTGCCCAATAACAAAGATAACACGTCAGCAGCATTGTGAACGTGCTCACAACAGACCCAGAAGAGAACACAATGCAGAATACAGTCGTAGTTTTTGCTATTTTTGCAGTGTTTTCAGGTTACAATAAAAACCCAAGTATCCTCGGAATAACAGTGAAAATTAATGATGTCCCTCAGGGGGAACATACAGTATATAAGGAGAAAAGGAGAGGACCTAATACCGAGCCCTTTGGCACTCCCTACTTTGTGTAAATACAGAGATGTCTCATCAAACATGAGTAACAGTGGACAGATAGATTGAACCTAAACAGTGCTAATGCTTGTGCACAAATGTCAGCATAATAATCAGAGAGTGTTGTAGTCTATGTTGATGTAATGGAACTGCACTAGAAGTGTTGAACTAGCTGGGATGAGAGGTCATTGTGAACTTTAATAAGTGCAGTTTTTGTGCTATGGTGAGGCTTAAAAGGATAGTTCACTCCAAATTGAAAATGTACTAACCCTCAGGCAATCCAACCGGCAGCTTATTCAGCGGTCGCTGCAGTCATCGTGTGAAGACTGAAGAGTGTAAAAACCTGCTGTGCGACTTCACCAGGCAGGGATATGACTATCGTTTTTGATGCATTCTCTTTTCTACACATTGTTTCAGTTCAGGTTCAGTTTAAAAGACCGACTTTTACTAAGTGTTTCCAAATCCCCAATATTACTACCATTTCCCGACCACGCATCACACAGTATAGGCGACACAATCCTAACAACCTGTGCACTTTATCAATGTTTGCTAATACACTACTTTCTTTTTCTGACGGTCTCTGTAATTGTCAGTCTGCAGTAAACAATTCCAGTGAACAGATTTCAACTATTACTAGTCATTCAAGACTAAACCTCATGGCCCTGACAGAGACATGGATCAAACCAGAGGACACTGCTACTCCTGAAGCACTCTCCAATAATTTATCATTTTCTCACACTCCCCATTTGACTGGAAGAGGTGGGGATACTGGTCTTCTTATCTCTAATGATTGGAAGTTTATTCCTTTACCTTCTCTGAGTATTACCAGTTATTTTGAATGTCATTCAGTCACTATTATGGACCGTTTCAAGTTCTCATTCAGTCACTATTATGGACAGTTTCAAAACCAATTTTTTGGTTTTCTATCGACCCCAGGACCAGAGGGTAAACTTCTTGGATGAATTATGAATTAATTATTGACCTTAAAGGTCCTATGACATGAACATGTCACTTTCTGAGGTTTTTTTAACATTTATATGAGTTCCCCTAGCCTGTATATGGTCCCCAAGTTCCTAGAAATTTTAATCTGTGTAAATCGAGATTTATCTATCTTTCTCTGCCTTTGAGAAAATGGAAGCTCAAACGGGCTGATCTTGAATCTCCTCGTTGTGACGATGTAAGGAGAATTGTTACCTCCCCTTTCTCTGCTTTGCCCGCCCAAATATTTAGATATAATTCAGTCGCAATGTCAGCACAGGCGTTTCAAACAGACTTTTATGATATGGATTTGACAGCACCGGCACAAACAGTGAGTAACAGTGTTCATTAATGCCTGATCTGTGATCAGTGATTTCTGCTAATCATTCAAGTTCACACAGACTTTCTTTCTAAATCGTTTAATACTGTTCATGCATCAGTGAATCAAGCTAGTGACTAAACGATCAACTTAACAGATTTGTTTCATGCTACTAAGGGAAACAACGTGATTTAAATTGTGATTTAACTACAGAGAGCGTTCAAAGTACTCAATGCTCATCACTGCAGCCTTTCATGTGATGGGAAAAGATCGAAAAAAATAATTATATAATCAACACTTCCACGATTCGTTAATCACAACAGCTGTAATAGTTAAAAAAAAAAAAAAAAAAATATATATATATAATATTTGAGAGGGATTCCACATGTAATATGCATTTTGAATGCAACGATGTCAGCCAATCACAACAGTTGTGGTTTACTCGGAGTCTCCCAGCAGACACGCCCCTTCAAACAGAGCATTCAAGCCAGAGGACTAAAATCAGGATCTAAAACTGCTTTTTATTTCTAAACTTTAAATGTAAAAATCATACTAACAATAAAAGTACACCTAAGGAAACATTAAAAAGCATTTAAAGAAAAGGAAATAATCTATGTCATGGGACCTTTAATGTGTGTCAGTCACTCCTTTCTTCCTTCTCTGATAATGTCTTCAATGCTAAAATTACATACTACAAACAAAATAAAATAAAAATTCGTCTAACTCTCACATGCTTTTTAAAACATTTTCCTCACTTCTTTGTCATCCTAAAAAAAAAACACCCTCAACCCATCTCTTTTAGAGAACTACAGACTAGAGTTCTTCACTGGTCCAAAAATGTGTGCCTCAACCCGAAAGAGACCTATAATGTACTAGGGATGCATTTTCGGTTTTCCGCCGAAATATTTTTATCACCGTAACAACAGGGCCGAAATGTTGTGAAGACGCAAACAGAAACCGCAAGGTTTTTATACTGTACAAACTGTATATTCTATCCCCCTACACTATCACAGAAAACTTTTGACATTTTTAGATTTTCAAAAAAACATTTAGTATGTTTATTAATCATTTTCCCCCATGGTGACTGCTGGCTGGTCCCTACAATGTAGATGATCTCAGGTTATACTATCCTTGTGGGGACCATTTGGTCACACACACAAACTCACGGAGCTTCTGAAGGTAAACTCTACACTTTATTTTAATGAATCATTGGAGTCACTCTATCAAACGATTCATTCAAAACGCTTATTTAGGAATGAAGAAAATGACTGTCTTCATGAATGGGTCATGAATTGTTTCTCCAACGATTCATTCAAAAACTAAGATATGAATAAAAAACGCTGATTCAGTTGGCAAAGATACGTCACTGTACTATATGTTGCTACATCTGTTTGGAACTACTAGGTTATAAGTACTATTATATACTACCGGCCTCCACCTCATGTTCACAAGTCTGTGCTGTAGAGGTCTTCAAAGTCCACCCTAGACCCGTCGACCCGAGACCCGTACAGGTTCGGGTCTATATTTTAAATGATCAGCCGGGTCGGGTCCCAATCTATTACCTCAGGTCCCGGGTCTGTGTAATACCCGTGCGATCAAAGTCATTGGACTCGGAGAACACTCGACCGTGATCAAACACTGCTTGTGTTTTTTGTAACTTGCAACTTGTAAAATTAGAAGAAAAAAAAAAGAGTGAGCCAAAAAAAAAAAAGTGATCTCTCTCTCTCTGGCGTTAGAAGCAGAGTGCGCAGACTCAGAGTTAATGCAAGTGCACGCATGGTGATGATGCTTGCAGACTTAACACACTCATATTTAATATATTTCAAATCAGCAACAAAATCTGAGGTGAACTGTCACATGAATGTTTTCTATGATGCTCGAATTGCGTTAAAGCATATTTTAGGTTGATTTAGCAAATAAATAACGTCAGCGGCCATAGCACTGAACAAGCAATTGTTATTATAGTTCAAAAGAGCAAACAGTCTAAGTTATCAAGCAAGTTAACTCGAGTCAGAATGCACATGTGCACAGCTGCATTTGTCATCCGTCACCGTGATTTCAAGTGGACTTTTGAAGCTTAAATAATGAGTGGATTAAGCTTGGCCTTGGAATAATGGATAACTTTCTTGTCAGAGTATTGTAATGCATCACAGGCAGTCAGGCACAAGAAAGAGAGACTACGGCTCCTTAAATTATGTAAGACAAAAAGCTGTATTTTTCGCAAATTCGCAATTTAAGGTGGAATATGTGACAGCACAGCACATATAGCACAATACGTGTCTCTTTCGGGTTCGGGCACAAATTTTTGGACCCGTGAAGACCTCTAACGTTACTGTGCTGCACTATGAACATGGAATTATCGCTGTGCATCATTTCAGCATTTCATTTTCACTTCCTATATTGTTCATAAAACAGCTTTGGGACTGATTTGTTATGGGGATGCAAGACGTTCCAACGATTCTAAATAAAATAGACTTAACAAATCGATAAGCTTTTCTCAGGCAAATGCCGTCACGCATGCTGTAATTCGCCGTGCAGACCCCTTGCACATGCGTATCAAAATAATTACTTTACAATAATATTAACATGTAATTAAATATTACCTGCATTCCAGTGAACATTTGCTGCAAACATTCGAGCACTAAATTATTAGCACCTGAAAAGCGGTAACCTGAGACAGCGTCATACGTCACAGGGAGCTTAAATAGCGTGAGCTCACGTGTCAAAACTCAGCATCCCTGAACAGAGCACTTTCTGTTACGTTAATTGTTTTAACCAGTCGTCGGCCAATTCTTTAATGATCAATAATATTTAAAAATAATTTTCCAGGACAACAAGATTTTTTCCAGGACAATCTATGTTTTCTCTCATTTTCCATGTGTTTTCCAGGACTGGAAAATTGGTCATTAATATTCCAGAATTTCCAGGTTTTCCAGGACGCGTGGGAACCCTGTTTATTCTTATTCCTTTATTCGCAGCACTAAACAAAGAGATTGAAACGGACCACGAAGTGAAAAAAAAGAAAAGTACAAGTCTGTTGGCACACGTCTCACTGAGATCTTTTCGGATCCTCTGCACTTCATCGTGAATGTGCTTGTTCCGTGTTATAAAGACCGTTACTTGGATGCGGAAATAAGGCAGTGCGCACGAGAAATGATCCAGGCCATGCTGGATGCGGAGAACCTGCGTAGAGACGGAAAAGCGCCAAGCGCAGGAGACAGATCAGAGCACAGAAAAAGAGACGTGTCTCTGCACCAGACGAGGGCCATGCACCCTCATTGTCTGATATGTTTAGTGAAATAAACATATTATTTCACATATTTTCACATATTTCTCAAATATCAGGCAGATGACAAGCTCAACTGCTGAACAGCTAGATGGTTATCTGTCTGAAGTCCCCAGAAGTAATAATCCTCTTGCCTATACTGGAGAAGTAATGCACTTTCTAGTCCTACAGAGAAACATTTCAAATGCACTTTGTTTTTATGAGAGAACAGTTCATTTTAAAACCTTTCTGCAGGCCAGTGTAGGCCTGTACATTTCTTATTTAATATTCACATGAGTGGGATACATTTTTAGTTTGAATTTTATTTTATACTTTGCATTGTTGCAATGTGCTTAAACATATTTGCATAATTTGTAATTATGTATTTCTCTGTTTTTTATAATTTATGTAATTGTAATTATCTTTGAAACTTTAATATTAATTAAAGCAATTGCAATGTCTTCGCAATAGTACACGATCATAGCAATAAATGCAATGGTACTAATAATTGGCATAATTTCTTTTGGTTTTCGGTTTTGGCCAAGAATTTTAATTTCGGTGCATCCCTATAATGTACTACACAGAACCGACCTGGACCCGTCTATTATTTCAAAAGCTGGACCCGGACCAGTGTAGATCCCAGAAATGCCTACCCGGACCAGTCTATTATTTGAAAGCTGGACCCGAACCCGCCGGGAAAACACAGACCTGACTGGACCCGAACCCGCCGGGAAAACACAGACCTGACTGGACCCGATTGTCACATATTCCACCTTAAATTGCTATTACATGTCAATAAACCTGTTGCAAAAAAATACAGCTTTTTATCTTACCTAATTTAAGGAGCCGTAGTCTCTCTTCCTTGTGCCTGACTGCCTGTGATGCATTACAATCCTCAGACAAGAAAGTTATCCATGTTATTTCTCTCTTTATTCCAAGTCCAAGCTCAATCGACTCATTATTTCAGCTTCAAAAATCCACTTGATGTCACGGTGACGGATGATAAATGCAACTGTATATTATTATAAAAATGGGAGAAAATGTAAAGCGCAGTTTGGCTATCGAAGTGTCACTCACTGGTTGCCATAGAAACATGAAACATGCTAGAGACTGCACATGCGTGCTAGCTGTAACAACCTAAAATATGTTTAACGCAATTTGAGCTTCATAGAAAACATTAATGTTACAGTTCACCTCTGCGCGCTTTGCTTCTAACAACAGAGAAGAGAGCGAGAAAGATCGCTTTTTTTTGTCTTTTCTTTTCATAATTTTACAAGTTGCAAGTTACAAAATACACAAGCAGTGTTTGATCACGGCCTGGTGGTCTCCAAGTCCGATGACTCAGATCGCATGGGTATTACACACAATGTTAAACATACCCAGGACCTGAAGCAATAGATTCGGACCCGACCTCGGGTCCTGGGGTCGACAGGTCTCGGGTGCACTGCGAAGACCTCTACTACAGACCAGTCTCCCTTCTTCCTTTCATTGCAAAAACACTTGAACAAGCTGTGTTCAACCAAGTCTCTAAATTTCTCACACAACAACCTCCTTGACAGCAACCAATCTGGATTCAGAAGTGGACATTCAACTGTCAGCCTTGCTTTCAGTTGTTGAAGCCCTAAGGCTGGCAAGAGTGGAACCCAAATCTTCAGTACTTATCCTGCTTGATCTCTCCGCTGCTTTGACAAGGTTAACCACTACATCCTCCTATCAACCCTACTGGCAAAAGGCATCTCAGGAATTACACTTCAATGGTTTGAGTCTTACCTATCAGATAGGTCCTTCAAAGTATCTTGGAGAAGTGAGGTGTCCAAGTCTCAACATCTAACTACTGGGGTGCCTCAGGGCTCAGTTCTTGGACCACTTCTCTTCGCTGTCTACACAGCATTATTAGGTTCTGTCATTCAGAAACATGGCTTTTCATACCACTGCTATGCTGATGACACTCAACTCTACCTCTCATTTCACCCTGATGATCCAACGGTAGCTATTCGCATCTCAGTTTGTCTAACTGACATTTCTTCCTGGATGATGGACCATCACCTTCAACTCAACCTTGCCAAGACAGAACTGCTTGTGATTCCAGCAAACCCATCGTTTCATTACAATTTCACCCTCAAGTTAGGCACATCAACCATAACTCCTTCAAAAACAGCTAGAAGCCTTAGAGTTATGATTGATGATCAGCTGACATTCTCAGACCACATTGCTAAAACTGTCCGATCATGCAGATTTGCTTTATTCATCAAGAAGATCAAGTCCTTTCTTTGGGAACATGCTGCACAACTCCTTGTTCAAGCTCTTGTTCTGTCCTTGCTGGACTATTGCAATGCCCTCTTGGCAGGTCTTCCAGACCTTCTATCAAACCTTTACAATAAATCCAGAACGCGGCAGCAATATGAATTTTTATGAGCCAAAAAGAATACATGTCACACCTGTTTATCAATTTGCACTGGCTACCAATAGCTGCTCGTATAAAATTCAAGGCATTGATGTTTGCCTACATAACTACCACTGGCTCTGCACCCATTTACCTAAATTAATTACTTCAGACTTATGTGCCCTCTAGAAGATTACATTCTGCAAGTGAATGTCGCTTGATTGTGCTTTCCCAAAGAAGCACAAAGTCACTTTTACGGATTTTAAGGATGACACCCAGACTCTTAATCCTGGGGGGAAGGTGAATTGGAGGAGTTATCAAAAGTGAGATTAAAACTATCGGTTTTGGATAGAGTGGATTTGGTGCCAATGAGGAGAACCTCTGTTTTTATTACGGTTTAATTTGAGGAAGTTTTGGGTGAACCAGGTTTTTATTTCAGAGATGCAATCAATAATTGAAGTGGGCAGAAGAGTGGATGAGGGTTTAGTGGAGAGGTAGAGCTGGGTGTCATCAGCAGAGTGGAAGGAAGTAAATTATGAAAAGTAGGGGCCCCAGGACAGAGCCCTGCGGCACACCTGTAGTGACGGAGGAGGGAATGGATTTAAAAGACTTTAGCTGAACGAACTGAGTGCGGCCAGAGAGATAATATGTGAAACAGTCTAATGGAGTGTGGGTGATGCCGATGGAAGAAAGCCTGTTGAGGAAGGTGGTGTGACAGATGGTATCAAAGGCTGCACTCAGGTCGAGGATGGTGAGGAGTCCAGAATCAGCTGCGATAAGAAGGTCGTTGATGATTTTGATACCCATTATGTGATAGGTGAGAATGGAGGTTGAGAGGCAACTGTTTTTTCAAGGATTTTAGAGATGAAGGGTAGATTTGGATATAGGACGTAAGTTATTGAAGTCGGAGGTGTCGGCACCAGTTTTTTTTCAAAATTTCTGAAATAGCGGGGAGCTGGAAGGAGGAGAATGAGTGAGTGAATGGTTGAAAGTCAGCTTAGATGTTTAGGTAAGGGATTGTTTCAAGGTGCTGGTGGATGTTTTTAATTTTTTCAGTAAAAAGACATAATGGTGTTGGCAGAAG
This sequence comes from Carassius auratus, assembly GCF_003368295.1. Lineage (NCBI taxonomy): Eukaryota > Metazoa > Chordata > Actinopteri > Cypriniformes > Cyprinidae > Carassius > Carassius auratus. The sequence continues at coordinate 216,147 of NC_039246.1, forward strand.
GAGGTTGTATACAATTGAGGGGGGAGAAAGTCCTGGGGTTGGGTGATATTGTTAAGTAGGGAAAACAGTGACTTAGAGTTTCCTTTATTGGCATTGATTAAACTAGAGTAGTAGTGGGTTTTGGTGCTAGCAATGGAGTTCCTATTGCGTAAGATATGGTTATTGTACATTTCTTTGTGAATAGTGAGACCAGTTTTTCTGTAGAGACGTTTAAGTTGCCGACCTTTGGCTTTCATGAGACGGAGATCGGAAGTGAACCAAGGGGCAGAGACAGAAAAAGAAAACAGTTTTGGTTTTTAATTGAGCAAGGCAATTAAGAATATTGTGGAGTCCAGTGTTGTAATGAGAGACGAGATCGTCAGGGGTGGATGGATTGTGAGTGTCAGAGAGGCAGAAAGAGTGAATACTTGAAGTGAGAATTGCAGTGGTTGATATTTTTATATTCCGAAATGAAATAAGGCGTAGTATTTTAGATAAGGATAGAGTGAGTTTCACAGTAAATGAGAGGAGAAAGTGGTCAGTTATGGGATGTTCATCAACTTTAAAATCAGAAGGGGTAACACCAGAGCAGCAGATTAAGTCCAGAATATGTCCTTATGAATATTCAGTGTGTTGGTCACATTACCTTTTATTTATCCTCACAAGGATTGAACTAATAGGAAGCACTCACAAATGAGAATAAATTCTTAACACAACAGGGCTAGTAGCATGGGCAGACACAAGAAGATTCAGTCAAGAGCTGGGGAGAAGTGATCCTCCCTAGGTTACATTCTAACTGCTACTCAGTCTCAGGCATGCTCACAACAAGTGGCAACTGGGGGTAATTAACCTGAGAGTGATAGTGAGGGAGAGACAGGAGCGCAAAAAACAACAACAAGGTGCAAGGCCTACATTTGCAATAAAAAGGAAATCAAGCGCCTTAGGATGTAATACCCCATATCATTCCAAACCCATAAAAGCTTAGTTTGTTTTCAGAACACAATTTAAGATAATTAGAGTGCCAAGTAAATAACAGTGTCAAAGTCCAGGAAAGTATGAAAAGCATTGTCAGAATAGTCCATCTGTCATTGGTTATTCAACCGTAATGTTATGAATTTACTAGAGTTGTTCCGATTCCGATACTAGTATCGGAAATATCTCCGATACCACAACAAATTCTGGCATCGGCATCGGCGAGTACATGAACCCATATACCGATCCGATACCATTTTCTTAAAAAAGACCTAGTTATGACCGCAAGCTTTGCCTAACCGCTGCACGGTTCTTCTTCGCTGCTCAAAATGCATTGAAAACACAGGAAGTTGTGCTGTGTTGCCACAAGCAACCCCTGTTTAGAGCAGCGAAGAAGAAATGAAAACGCGTTAGCAGCCCTTATCTATATATGACTGGATCACTCATCACATTCTAAACTGCCAAAACACCGTGAAGCCGCTACTATATTATAGATCAGTGGTTAGCAGTATGTCTCTGTAGTACCGGTAGTTACAGACTCTCAAGTATATTCAGTACCGGCAACTGCGTTCAGTCGCTTCCGTGTAAGTCAAAACGCAGGGCTCCAGACAGTAGCCGAATATATACTAGTGTCTGTGAATATTAAACTGCAAAATACTATTTAAATATTACTCCCGCAAAATCTACATCTCTGTGGGTGACTGGCACAGATGCGCGAGAGCTCGCTGTTTTGTAGTCTCTGCTGTGTGTCATGAGGACACGAACGCATAAACCGTCACTTCATGAGAATTTACTGTTTCATTTGAGAATACTGTCATATCATAAACACAGACACTCAAAGATCTTCATGGCAGCCCATTAAAATAAATGTTTGGTTTACATGAGTAAATTGACAATATATAAAGCTACTGTTGTAGCCTACAGTAATAATAATACATCTCTATAATAATAATAATTATGCCTAGATGGTTGCTTGTTTTTTACTTGTTTTTTACTTGTTAGAGATTATCTGATTAATAGATCTTTTTTTATATTCCTAGACTTATTTGTTGCAGTTTTTTTATACAGTTATATTGTAAAACTTAAATACCTTTTTTAGTTTGCGGTGTTAGATTTTTGGCTGCATTTGAAGTTCTTTTTTGCATAAGAAAATAAATAATACTGTCAAATTCATGTTAGATAATAAAAATACTGTAATAAATACAGTAGTTCACCATGTATTTGTTCATGTTTTATTGAGGGATCTGTCTGAAGCACACCATAAAAAAATTCTAGCAATTTACACAGGGCTAGTAGTATATACAGCTGTATATACAGATATACACCCAGGTATCGGATCAGTACTCGGTATCGGCCGATACCCTGAGCCCAGGTATCGGAATCGGTATCGGGAAGAGAAAAAGGGTATCGGAACATCTCTAGAATTTACAAGAATCATTTTTGTACAAAAAGAAAACAAAAATAACTACCTCATTCAACAATTCCGCTCCTCCGAGTCTCTCCAAATCTGCATAGTTTTTTTTTTTTTTTTTTACATGTATTCATGCTTTGGTTTGAAAGAAAACAGCACATCAACTGTTACGGTTGAGTCACTGAAGGCAGACGGACTATTCTGACAATGCTTTACATACTTTTCTGGACCTTGACAGTGTTAATTATTTGTCATTATAGTATATAGGACAGTCTCAAGCCTCTAAGTTTTCATCCAAAATATCTTAAATTGTGTTTTGAGGATGAATGAAGCTTTTATGGGTTTGGAGCGACATGGGTGTAAGTGATTAATGACAACATTTTCATTGGGTTGAGTAACCCTCTAAAATGTGTTTTTCTTTTTTCCTTAGACCTGATGGCAATTAAAGAGGAGAGTCAAGATCTGAATGAAATGGAAAAAGATCTGCATGAAAAAGACCACAGTTTCATAACTGGAGAAAAATCTTTTTGTTTTTCACAGCCTGAAAATACTTCCTCACAAAAAAGAGCTAAGAAGTCTAGATCTAGAACTTGCCAACAATGTGGAAAGAGTCTGAACAAAAAAGACAGCATTATAGCTCATATGAGAATTCACACTGGAGAGAAGCCTTACTCCTGCCAACAGTGTGGAAAGAGTTTCCCACGAAAAGAAAGTCTTAGGATTCACATGAGAATTCACACTGGAGAGAAGCCTTACTCCTGCCAACAGTGTGGAAAGAGTTTCCCACGAAACGAAAGTCTTAGGCTTCACATGAGAATTCACACTGGAGAGAAGCCTTATTCCTGCCAACAGTGTGGAAAGAGTTTCCCGCGAAAAGAAAGTCTTAGGATTCACATGAGAATTCACACTGGAGAGAAGCCTTACTCCTGCCAACAATGTGGAAAGAGTTTCCCACAAAAAGAAAGTATTAGGATTCACATGAAAATTCACACTGGAGAGAAGCCTTACACCTGCCAACAGTGTGGAAAGAGTTTCTTACGTAAAGAAGGTCTAACAATTCATATGAGGATTCACACTGGAGAAAAGCCATTTGTGTGTGGTCAGTGTGGAAAGAGTTTCCCTCATAAAGCAACTTTGCATGCTCACATAAGGCTTCACACTGGAGAGAAGCCTTACAGCTGCCCACTGTGTGGAAAAACTCTGAACCACAAAGGACATCTTAGGGCTCACATGAGAGTTCACACTGGAGAGAAGCCTTTCACATGTGATCAGTGTGGAAAATGTTTCGTATGTAAGGAAGGCCTAACTAGGCACATGGAGATTCATTCAAGAGAGAGCAGTTTTATATGCCCTCAGTGTGGAAGTACATTCACAGACAGGAAACTCTTTAAGCGCCACGTTAAAACACATCGTACATGATGAGCCTTTCATGTGTCATCACTGTGGAAAGACTTTCACAAGAAAAGCACGCCTCAAGACTCATGAGAATTCACACTGGATAGAAACCTTTAATGTGAACAATGTGGAAAGACTTTCAGACAGAAAACAACACTTTATATACCCACATTAGAGTTTACACCACAGAGCAGTGTTGTAGTCGAGTCACCAACTGTCGAGTCAAGAGTCGAATTTCGAGTCCCAGTGTTCGAGTCCAAGTCCGAGTCACCCAAGAATAGTCCGAGTCGAGTCACCATTACTAGAGTTTGAGTCCGAGTCGAGTCTCGAGTCAAGTCTCGAGCTCCTAGTGCCTACATGTCTCCACTCTGGGACCTTCAAAGAACTGATAAAATGTATTAAAGAGGTACTACATTAAACAAAAATGATAATTTGGTGGTGACTGGGGCAGAGGAGGGACGGGGGGTTAAGTTTGGGAGCGAGTTCAGCTTCCTGATGTCCTTCAGTCTGCTGGTCCTGGCCTGGAGACTCCGCAGTCTCCTCCCTTATTCAATAAGCTAAAAGTATTTGTTTTATACATTATTAGTAGTTACATAATTTATTTAAATCCTTTTTTATGATCCTGCTGATAATCGTTTTATAGAACCATCAGATTATGTGTGGGTAGCAACAAACACTACTTTCATGCATCTGATGTCAGGTACCATGGTTGAATCAGCGTTGAATTAGGTTTTGATTTAGCAAATTGGATCAACGTTGATAGTTAAATCGTTTCACCATGGAAGTAAAAATGTTGATTCACAGTTGAAATCCTTTTAACCTAATACCTTTTAAACAGTCAATCATCGTTAAACGTTCAAGCAAGCATTAAATTAGAAAGATTTTAATATAGCAATCTAGCTTAAACGTCAACACTGAGATGAAAGCTTTGATTTTCTGTGCATATTTTTTGTTTTCACCAACTAATAAATCATGCTGTACATGATTTGCAATCGAAGGGCATGAAAAAAAACTACTTTTAATAGTTTTCTAACAATTAGATGTCCATTGATCAGCAGTGAAGGGATGAGATTCTCAACATTCTATAGAAGAAAAACTTTGGAACAATAATGCCAAATGTAATAATAACAAACAGTCTAATTAGAATTTATTTAAACATACTATATATAGTGTACGTTTCCACAGAATTTCTTGAGACATTTCTTGTTTAACAACAATAAAACAATGTACCATTAAACCCTTAAGACAGTATGTCAGAATGCAGAGAGGAATTTCATTCTAGAAACTTTATTTCTAGAACCATACATTTTTTCTAGTAAGTCATTTAAAATAAAAGAATGTGTCTTTAAGGAAGAGTCTTCTTCTGGCCACCACCAGCTATCTTCTGTGGTGCATATTTTAAGTATTTGAACATGGTCTCCAATATTTTTGTGCTTGTCGTGTTGTGTGTATTGATAAATGCATCTAAAGAGAAAAATCAGTTCAGATCAACAAAATTGCTCTAAAATTATGGAAGATCTTTTCAAAGAAGTTATTAAGATAACAATTGACCTTGTCAGCTGATGTGAATAAGTCATTCTACACTCGCTGCCTTCAGGATCTGCCTCAGATACACGAAGGCTTCATCAAGCAAATGGGAGAAAAGATTTAAGTTAAAGATTTTTAAGTACATTTCTAGTAATATCCATGACTATGAAGGTAAGGGTAGTAATGTTATACAAAGTTAAATGCTAAATCTGACTAGACTGACTACATTCTGGGTTTAAACAAAGGATTAAATGGTACATGCTGTTAAATATATCTTAGAATGGTAACACCACACTAGCAAGTGACATTTAACTAGAAGTTTTTGAGCTGGCTTATATTATTGCAGAACTATGTCAGAACCAATAAAATTACTTGATGAAATTGTAATTTGGATTACCACTACCCAAATTATCATTAACACTCAAACACAAATATCAATGGATTGTTTATTGGATGCCAGGAAAAACCCATTGGATGTCACACTGTTAAATTTTCAGGAAAATAATGTGTAAAGATTTCACTACATTATGTACTATTATTATAGGGTTTCGCTACATTATGCTTCTATAAAATTTTCTATCTCCTCTGAAAATATCTTTGCAGAATTATTTGTGTAGTGCCTAATATCGATTTACAGTGAAAAACTGAAAATATTGACTCTTATATGTAAGAACAACAGAGTTTGAGCTATTAAATGATCAAATTCAATCCTGGTGATGTCAGTGCCCTAAATAATCTTATAATGGACTATTTCACATCCGGAGATTAAGGACCAATGATGAAGTTTCCTCAAAAGGCCGCCTCAGTCTCCACTCGTGTGTAAAAACTTATGAACAACTGACAGAAGCTTTCTATCCTTGTGTGCCATTAGCTTTAGTGGTTTCAAAGTAACCATTTTGTATCTTTTACATGTACAGTGACTAAAGTAAGTAATATACCACAGTGAAGTGACTCTTACTTGACTGTTGTACTTTTGTTTTCAATGCCAATCCTTAAAACATTTTTTTTTTTTCAAAATTCCATTTATGAAAAATAATAGCAATCAGTCGACTTCAGATAACAATGGGTCTCATTCACTTAATATGCGTAGGCACAGATTTTTGCGTGAAATGTGCGTACGCACGTTTTCACGAATAAACCATGATTCATCAAAAACTTTAGAAAAGATTCAAGAATAACTTATACCACACGTACGCAATAATCATGTACAACCGGGGCCTTATAAGCATGTGTTAAGAACCCTACATATAATTAGATGTTATTGATAAATTATAATTAGAGTTCCAATTTTTATATATATATATATATATATATATATATATATATATTTTAGAGGTCCAAACAACAATCACCTGATCTATCCTTATATAAATGGTGATTAATGTGTCTCATCTTGTGTTTAGAGGCATTAGAACACTTGGTACTGCTTAAAGACATCGCGGCGCGTGCTCAGGAGAGAGCGCGTCTTTAGAGAGCGCACAGATATGTTCGCTGAGAGTGACGAATGGCTGTTCAGTCGCTTTAGGTTGCCCAGAGAAGTCCTCATTGATTTATGCAACTCACTGGAACCACACCTAAGCCACATCACCAACCGCTCTCACCCTATACCACCTTATCTCCAAGCCTGTGTTATAACCCATGCTTCTTTTTTTTACCTGTGCCCGTTATGCCAGTGGATACACTTTTAAATAACAAATTTTTCCTTGCTTCCACCTCCAAAAGCAAATTACACAATAATTTTCTTTCCATGTAAGTGCCTCGTTGTGGAAAGCCCTTGCATGGAGCTGGTTTGGGCGTGAATTATGCTAATTACTAACCTTGTGCACAAGGGCTCTCATTTAGAAGACACCAAATTCACTAACAGAAGAACGAGTTTAAGAACAAGCTCATGTGTGTTCAAATGCGAGAAGTTCAAATGTGCGTATGAACAAGAAAATTGTACGCAATTATTAGTGAATGAGACCCAATGACTTTTGTTAGAGAAACTATGAAAGACGTAAAAACACGATAAATGGATAAAATGTTAAACATTTTAACCATTGTTAAATGTTAAACATTTTAACCATTTAATGAAACATCAATATAGTAAAAAAAATTGATGACTAAAATATGATTAAATAAACCAAAACTTAAATTGTTTATTTAAAGTGAAATCAAAATGAAATATTTTTGGGATTTAGTATCAATATATAAACCTGTGTAGGGCTTTTGTGGCCTCAACAAATAACAAAACTTTGTACCTGCCGAAAAACTGCATGTTGAAAGCACAAGTAATTAATTAAGAGTCATGAATTTTGAATACTTTCATTTATTTACGGACATGTCAAAAATGCAGAAAATAGACAGTTCAAAATGTTTATGAAAGAAGTCTCTTTTGCTCATCAAAACTACATTCATGTAATCAGAAATAGAGGTAAAGCAGGAACACTATGAAATATTACAAATTTTAATAACTGTTTTAATATATATATTTTTAAATAGTTTTCCTGTCATATTTAATTAGAATTTTCAGCAGCCATTACTCCAGTGTTCCGTGTCATACAATCCAACAGAAGTTTTTCAAATATGCTGTTTTGGAGCTCAATAAACATTTCTTATTATCTCAAAAACAGTTGTGCTGCCTCATCTGTGGAAACAGTGATACTTTTTTTGTTTTTTTCAGGAAATTAGATTATTATAAATAGATTATTACATAAAGAACAATCTGATGCATGTATCACAGTGTTTATAGCCATGGCTAATTTGCAACACCTGTCCCTAGAAGAGCTTTTAACAGTCAAGATGATGAGGAAAGAAAAATAAAAATAAAAATTACAGCGAATACAATGAAATGTCCAGAAACCAGTTAGCACCAATAAAAATAAGTATAATAAATAAACACATTCACTCAAACTCACACAGATGCACACCTCACATACACCCAGCTACACATCTCATAAGGCATGATCACACTGCTGCTGCTCTATGAGCCAGATTTTTTTTGGTTTTTTAAAGGTGGACAGTTTATTTAAAGTCTTTATATTTTGTAGGAAGGCAGTTCCACAAATTGGCTCCTTTCACAGAAAAAACATTTTGGGCAAAAGATGTTTTGCAAAACGGGACTTTACAGTCTCCACATGTAGCCGCTCTTGTTGATCTGGAGGTATCCAGTCTGTTCACAAATTTACAAAGTGGCTCAGGTGCAAGTCCAGTTAAACATTTAAAAAACAACTTTACAACAAGATTAACAAAATGTAAGATTTTATGCTTACTTAAAATGTAACAGTGATGGAATCGAATGGGCTTTTTATCAAAAAAGTTTAAGGCACAGTTATAAAGCCTCTCAATAGGCTTTAGAGTAGTTTGGCTAGTCTGGGACCAAACAGTGGTGCAGTACGACAAATGGGACATGATCATAGTGTTCAGAAAGACATGAGCACATTCAAAAGTTAAACTGTTCCTGATCATTCTGAAACCGTTCATACTGGCCTTCATTTTTCTTGATATTGTGACGAGTCAGCTGCCTCCTCCCTGATTGTCACCGGCACCCCGTCCTAAATCGCCGCCCTTCACCAGGCTCCCGACTGGAGTGGGTGTGTGAGAGGAGGGGCGCTGGACGAGTCAGGGCTGGCGGCGTGTGATGGGGCACACCTGAAGGAAGTGGAGCCTCATTACCGCCGCTGTTTAAAAGCCCAACGCGCCTCTCCTCAGGAGACCGGTCTCTTCCCCGTGCATGCACGCTGGTGTCCTCGTGGGTCCAGGAAGGGTGCGTTGAGGGACTCCCGCGCCACAAGAGACGTGAGCTGCCGGACCCGCGATCCGGATGGGAACCGCACCCGTATACACGGCCGACGGGCCAGGATGCCGGGCCGTCCATCCCCTACCAGCGCCGCGGCCAACGAGAGAGACGCGGCCGCTAGGAGAAGCCGCCGCCCCTCGCGCCCCGGACCAAGGAGGGGAGCGCGTGCGGCCGCCGGACTCCGCCCCTTACCTGGACCCTTCCTTGATGAACACTGCCCGACCCACACAAACCCCGCAGCACAACGAGGACACCAGATCCCCTGTTATTTTGGACACTTTCCCCCTTTGGCCACTTTTATTCCCTTTGTTTTATGATTTCTGTTAATAAAAGCCTCTCCGAGGCCTGACGCCACGCCCACTGTGTCTGTCTTGTGCTCCTCCCGTGACAATATTTTTAATATGACTTTTAAAATTTAACTGAGAATCTAAAATTACTCCTAAATATTTTTCTTGTTCTACCTGATCGATGAGTTCACCATTCATTTTAACGTTAAGGCCATTTATTATCCTCATTCTTTTTATAGAGAAACACAACGATTTTCATTAGTACATTAGTTTTCCTCAGATTAAGTGTTAAACATGATTTATTTAGCCAATTAGACACTTTCTCAAGACTTTTGGTCAGTGTATTGCCGATAACAACAGGGCTTTTGCCAGACACATAAACCACAGTGTCATCGGCATACATCTGAAGGCCAACTTCAGGACACACTTCAGGCAGCTCGTTCACATACAGGCTGAAGAGAACAGGCCCCAATATGGTTCCCTGAGGGATTCCGGTCTTAATTTTACATGATCAATGACTACACATTGTTCTCTGCCCTGCAAGTATGACTCAAACCATGATAATGCTTGGGGTGACATATTATAAGATGACAGTTTTGAAGTAAGACGGCCGTGGATTACTGTATCAAATGCCCTCTTTAAGACTAGGAATACTGCACCCACGATGTTTCCTCGATCAAGCGGCTGCACAATATTTTCCAATAATGCGCAGATGGCTGATTCAGTGGAATGGTTCTGTCTGAAACCATACTGTTGAGCGTGTATATACTGATGTATTTCTAAATATTGTGTTAGCTGTTCGGAAACAATTTTTTCTAGTATTTTTGACATTACCGGAACTAGACTTATTGGTCGATAGTTACTAACGTCTGTGGTATTCCCAGACTTAAAGATGGGTTTAACCAGTGCCTTTTTCCACGCGTCTGGAAATATTCCAGTTTAATCGAGACATTTATAATGGTCAAAGGTTGAATGATAATTTGAGAATATTTTTTGAGGAAAGTTTTGTCTCGGTTATAGTTGTCTTTGGATAAATTAGTATTCAGGTCTGAAATAGCTTTCAGTATTCAGTATGCTTTAAATGTTGTCCATATGATGGCGAAATCACTTTGATGAAGATATTTTTTCTGTGTGTTTGTTTTTTTTTTTTTTACAGTGGATTCTAATCTTCAAAAATGACCTTGTTGTATGATTTATGTTTTTTGAGTTCACATTTCAGATTAGATTATAGAACTGTAGTGTTACTTGTTTAGGATTCAAAATGTTATTTGCTTTTAATTTATGTCATTATGTCCTTTTTGAGCAATCTTGTACATGTATTAGACCAAAATGTAAAGTTTGCCTAGGAAAAGCAATTATTATACCAGCAAACTCAAAATTGAAACTGGGCTAAAAAATACTTTGTCTATCAGTAAATAAACACTAGGCTATATAATAATCCAAGCCTACAATACAGTCAAAAAGACAAATTCATCAACATTTTATTTATAACTGGGTTTTATTTATTTATAAAATAACAACACACTACAGATCCTGAAGAAACAGTAACAAAAACACAGTGACAGAAATGTCAGAAATACCGTATGGGTCTGTTACGTGATTAAGGAACGACTCGACCCGAAAGACTCATGAGATGAACTAATCATTTCTCTTTCCAGCTCAATACTGCATCGTTCAGCGTATGGTTCTGTCACGTGATTAAGGAATGACTTGAACCTGAAGACTTGTCAGATAAGAGGTGAGCTGAGCTAATCACAGACTGAAGACCCAGGTAAACAATGAATTAATATCTTCTGTATTTTATAGAATTAGTTTTGTATTGTTTGTAGTGTGATCAACGTTTGGGTAAGTACTAGATGTGTTGGGGAAGTAATACCTAACATTTAATTACATTTTGCTAAAATGAACGAAATGACTTGAAAAAAGATTTGTTCATTTTGCTGAACGTGACTCAAAAGACTGAGTCAGTAAAATGATCCAAACTTCCCATCACTAGGCGGTTGGCACACAACGAAAAGGTGCATTACCGCCACCAACTGGTATGGAGTTTGCATCTGAATGACTACTACTTATTTTAATACAAAAAAAATAAAACTAAACCGATTAAGACTCAAATCTTCTCAATCATATTGATTATTCTAAGTTTTTTCTAAGAATTTACATATGGTTGAAAGAGAATAAATGTTATGTACATCAGTGTGTATGCCTGCAGCAATAAAAATGAATTTCTGCAAGACTGCAAGCTTGTTTATTTATTTAATTGTTTATTTAGAGCTATGCTTTGAATGTATGTACCATTAACCATATACCTATATTTGAAAATGCTGGGCAGAAATACCAGGCGGCAAGGAAGTTGACCGGAAGTTGAAGTCGGCCACGTGTCACCATCTTGTTAGCAGAACTTCACTTGCGTTAGCATTCCCATTGACTCCCATTCATTTTGGCGTCACTTTGACGAATAACTTTACATCTGAGGCGTTAATAAAGACTCTGTTTGTCCATTATTTATTTCTAAAGATACACGACAATGTATAAAGGGCTCCATTACCTTCTATGTTACATTATGGCCCCGTAGAAACAGTTTTTGTAAAAATAGGATAACGATTGCGTCATATCCACACGACTCTGTCGCATTACCGTACAGACAGGAGGAGAAGCTCGCAGGCAATTAACTTAATATGGTGTACTGGCGTTACATTTTAAAATACTATACTAAATAATTAATCAGAATACTTACTCCTGCTCACTCACGCCAAAGAACTCCCCGCTCAAGCTCGCCGTCTCTGCAAGATTAACGATGGCAGTTTGCACGCACAGCTACTAGAATATTTACATCTGTCAGACAGGTTGCTGATGTCATCAAGCTTAGTTTGAGTCTGCGTGTCAGAAACGGAAGTGCTAAAAAACGCTAAAAATGGGCTTATCTTTTCTCAATTGAGTTCCAATGGGGTCGCTGTGTCCATTTCTTTTACTGTCTATGAGAAATACATACTGAGACCTTTAAGAGGTCTGACCTCTGACCCCAGCACACAGGCCTGCCAAACTAATACACTGTGATGCTGATCAGTAGCTGAAAGGGTTGGCATGAATTGTTGAGCTTGGACTTGTGGGGCAGAGGAAATGGGTAACATATAGCCCAGATTCAGGTCTTTCACTGGTGTTTATTATATCAATAAAGTCAAAAATCATATTAAAGGTGAGTATGTATGAAAAATTAATTTTAATTAAAAAAAAATCAGTCATCCTCCCCTTCGTCATCTGCAAATTAATGGAGATAAAATTTTTTTAAATAATTAACACCAGAATTGCAAATAGAGAGTTTGACTGCCTACACTGAATATATACATTACCTCAATAGCGTCATCATTTGACTCTTGGCAAGAGATACTGGGGATGTTGGGTGGAGGTGGTGGAGGAGGAGGAAGAGGAGGAGGAATATCACCTCCTCCTATGATTTCCTCAGATGATGATGTGTTTTCACTGTCGTGCTGCACGAATCTGTCCAACTGCACATCATACGATAATCTCTGTCTAATACAGATGCACTGTTTAAAAACAAGTGTACTAACTGTCCGGCTTATGAGCACAGTGGATACCTTGGGAAAGAAAGAAAAAACGTGGCAAAAATAAATTAAATGTGAATTATTACAACAAGCTTTGTTTGTATTTATATTGTCCACTCAAATAAATTTTAAACTAACAGTAGCTTTAGCAGGGCCCAACTCATTAGCATTTCAATAGACTCTCTCTCTGTGTGTGTGTGTGTGTGTGTGTGTGTGTGCGTGCGTGTGTGTGTGTGTTTGAGATAAAAAGAGAATAAATGTTAAATAAAAATACATATGCTCACAAATTACATAACTTTGCATACTTAATGGTATGTACATCAGTGTGTATGCCTGCAGCAATAAAAATTTATTTCTGCAAGACTGCAAGCTCGTTTATTTAATTTAATTGTTTTTATAAGGCTATTATTACTATAAATACAAATGTGTAAATAAAAAGTACTGCATTTATCAATTTATTCATAAAGGTTTTACTTTTTAACAAATGCTCACGACGACTTTGTTTCCTCAAAAGACTGAATTGCCTGTGAGCTTAACATTTGTAGTTTACAAATATGTGCATGAATTTACTGTGTCTTGTTCATGAATGAAAGAGGAGATTTACAGTTAAAAATGAACAATAAAAATGTCTTCTATTCTTTTCAAAATAAAAATACTGTCACTTTTTGAACCCATTTAACATTTATTTGCTTAGTAGAATTCATTTATTCCAAAAAAGAAATAAAAGAAAGACTCACGCCAAACTTCTGAATGAAAGTGGTGATAAACTTTGATCCACACACCTTCACCTTCACACCTTCCCCAGGGTAGAGTGCACACCCTTTACAGGGGGCAAGGTGAGTCCTGATTGGCTAGTTTGAATACCAACTCAAGGGTCTTCTAAATGACAACATGTGTCAATATACAAAATGAGATGTCCTGGCTTGTGTTTGTGGTCCGTATGGTCCATAAGTCTTGGCCTTGACGTGATGGAGCAGACTGGTGAATGAATGGCCTGATGTGTTCACTCATCCAGCCAGTCGAGGTTTAGTGCTTCTCCTCAAAAAGATTTGCGCTTGACGCCGTAATCAAACAGAAGCTCCTCGCATACATGAATGTCTCTTTTCGCCTTGAAAAGGATGACATCCTGCTGTCCTTCAGGGAAGTTTATCATGCAGTGCACTGGCCTCAGGTTTGCTCTGTTGGAGGAATGATTGATCATCCAGCCCATGGTGTTTTCTGTTGGGTGACACTCACAAGGGAAAGTCTCAGCGTTCACACAGAGGTCCCGACCAGCAGCGTGGAAAAAGAAAAGGTAGGCCATATCACCCTTGATGGACTCGACCAACTTCCGGCCCTCTGCTCCTGTGATTACCTTGCCATGGTAATCACAGACGATGGAGCGCATGGCAAAGGGTTTGGTGGCAACAACTCCTGTGGTCAAAAAAAAGTGCAATTAGTACAAATATCTACTTACAAGACGAAAATGGTATGTATTTTTATGTATTATGTTTACATACCATGTCCTTTTGTGCCAAAGTCCTTGAGGGCCAGGTCTGTCCACTTTTGATTCTGGATCGTAGTGATGATCCGTGGATCCGACTCCACCTGCACCCCAGTGACGGGTCTCCACTTTGCCACTACGTCCTCGAGGCGAGGACAGTTGGCAGTCCAACCATTTTTTTGGATCAGCAGTGACACCTTGCTGACAGACGGGGGCCGTCTTGAACACAGGGCTTTCAGAGACAAATGTCAAATGAATATTCTTGTCCAAAATGTGAACTGTTACTTTGATTATACTTACACAAGAGGCGCTCATCCCACTTGGCAAGCTGCAAAGACCTCCACCTGTCATAAAACACTCTGTCAGGTGGAAACCCTGCTACTCGCCGTCGCTAGAAACTGCAGGAGAAATGCTCCAAAGTCCCTGTCATCCTGGTCAGCTGTGCCTCTGCCTCTCTTCTGTTTCCCACTTCTCCTCTCATCGACCGGCTCAACAGAAGAAGAGCTGAAAAGTTTAGAAGATTTCATGTTCAAACTCTGACAAAAATCTAGACAGACCTTGGAAGTAGCTGACAAACAGAACATATATGAATTTTATGTGTTTTGGATGATGACACATACCATGCCACAATTTGGGCTCTTCTGGCTTGCTGGCTTGAAAAGCTTGGTAAATCGTACCTGCAATGAAAGAACAAATCTCAGATTAATCCTCAGTGTTTTCAGAATATAATATTATTTGAACTTTATGTAGTAAACAAGCCATACTGTCAACTTAATTATTTTATATTTCTTGGTACAGTGCGTATAAGTGCATACACTATTTTACATGATTCTGCTAAAACTTACTGTTCATGCAGACGCCTGATTGCCAACTGGCAACTGTGATGTAGAGTCGTAACAGAATAAGATTCAAATTCCTGACGACTCATTTTGTTGAATGCGAATAGACTATTTAAATTTTTTGATAAGACAATAACATTATCTATCGTGCACTGTAGGCGTCACAACTTTGCAGATAGTTTATGTTCACATATACAGCTATGTGACACACTGCATGAAAGGTAATATTCAAAAAGGCATAATAGGGACACTTTAACCCAAGTGCAAAGCTTATACTTGTCTTCCTGACTCTCAGTGCATTAAGGAAAGACTCGACCCCAAAGACTCATGAGATGAACTAATTCAATTCAAGTTTATTTGTATAGCGCTTTTTACAATACAAATCGTTACAAAGCAACTTTACAGAAAATTATGTTTCTACAATATTTAGTAGTAGCTAGTAGTTTGTGCACGTTTGAAAGGATTTTAGAAAATATTAATACAAGACGTAGTCAGCTAGACGATGAACTATCAATATTAGTAATTAATAGTTATTATATGATGCAGTCACACATTTAGCAATAATTGTTAGTTCTGTTTGTTGATTCAGGGTTAGCATCATCTGAGGTCCTCTGAGGGTCAGCATCATCTCTTCTCAGGTGTTCTGGATCCAGACTGGAGCTTGTGTAAATCCTAGTTACCACGGGATGTAAATCCCATGGCAAAACATAGAAACAAAATAGAGACATCATTAGCATAGCTGCTGATCCAACAAAGTAAAATTAGTTTAACCCAAGCTAATGAATAAAAATGCACATTTGTTTAGATGCAACTACACTCACAATTTAAAAGATACATTATTCGTATGCTTGGCGAAAGAGATGTGTTTTTAATCTGGATTTAAACCGAGAGAGTTTGTCTGAACCCCGAACATTATCAGGAAGGCTATTCCAGAGTTTGGGAGCCAAATGTGAGAAAGCTCTACCTCCTTTAGTGGACTTTGCTATCCTAGGAACTACCAAAAGTCAAGCGTTTTGTGACCTTAGGGTGCGTGATGGGTTGTAGTGTGGTATAAGGTTGGTTAGGTACGCAGGAGCTAAACCATTTAGGGGCTTATAGGTAAGCAATGATAATTTGTAACTGATACAGAACTTATTAGGTAGCCAGTGCAGAGACTGTTAAAATTGGGGTAATATGATCATATTTTCTTGACCTCGTAAGGACTCTAGCTGCTGCGTTTTGCACTACCTGTAGCTTGTCTATTGACGAAGCAGGACAACCACCTAGACGTGCATTACAACAGTCCAGTCTAGAGGTCATGAATGCATGAACTAGCTTTTCTGCATCAGAAACAGATAACATGTTTCGTAGCTTGGCAATGTTTCTAAGATGGAAGAATGCAGTTTTTGTAACATTGGAAATATGATTTTCAAAAGACAAATTGCTGTCTAATATAACACCCAGATTTCTGACTGTAGAGGAAGTAACAGTACATCCGTCTAGTTGCAGATTGTAATCTACAAGATTCGGTGTAGTGTTTTTTGGTCCAATAATTAATATCTCTGTCTTATCCGAATTTAATTGGAGAAAATTAATGGTCATCCAATTTTTTATATTTTAACACACTCGGGTTAGCGTAGATAATTGGGAAGTTTCATCTGGTCTCGTTGAGATATATAGCTGAGTATCATCAGCATAACAGTGGAAGCTAATTCCGTATTTTCTAATAATATTACCAAGGGGCAACATGTATATTGAAAATAGAAGGGGACCTAGGACGGATCCTTGTGGCACTCCATATTTTACTGATAATAAATGAGATGACACCCCATTTAAGTAAACAAAATGGTAGCGATCGGACAGGTAGGATCTAAACCATCTTTGAGCATCCCCTTGAATACCTGTATAGTTTTGTAATCGATCTAGGAGTATGTCATGATCTATGGTGTCGAACGCAGCACTAAGATCAAGTAAGACTAGATCTTAGTCAATTCTCTTTCCGGCTCAATACTGCATTGTCAGCGTATGGGTCTGTCACGTGATTAAGGAATGACTTGAACCTGAAGACTTGTCAGATAAGAGGTGAGGTGAGCTAATCACAGACTGAAGACCCAGGTAAACAATGAATTATTATCTTCTGTATCTTATAGCATTTTAGTTTTGTATTGTTTGTAGTGTGATCAACGTTTGCGTAAGTACTAGATGTGTTGGGGAAGTAAATCGTAACATATTAATTACATTTTGCTAAAATGAATATTTGAAAATGCTGGGCAGAAATACATACCGAGACCTTTAAGAGGTCTGACCTCTGACCCCAGCACACAGGCCTGCCAAACTGATACACTGTGATGCTGATCAGAAGCTAAAAGGCTTGGCATGAATTGTTGAGCTTGGACTTGTGGTGCAGAGGAAATGGGTAACATATAGCCCAGATTCAGGTCTTTCACTGGTGTTTTTTATATCAATAAAGTAAAAAAATCATATTAAAAGGTGAGTATGTATGAAATATTTATTTTAATTAAAAAAAATCAGTCATCCTCCCCTTCGTCATCTGCAAATTAATGGAGATAAAAAAAAAATAATCAAATAATTAACACCAGAATTGCAACTAGAGAGTTTGACTGCCTACACTGAATATATACATTACCTCAATAGCGTCATCATTTGACTCTTGGCAAGAGATACTGGGGATGTTGGGTGGAGGTGGTGGAGGAGGAGGAAGAGGAGGAGGAATATCACCTCCTCCTATGATTTCCTCAGATGATGATGTGTTTTCGCTGTCATGCTGCACCAATCTGTCCAACTGCAAATCATACGATAATCTCTGTCTAATACAGATGCACTGTTTAAAAACAAGTGTACTCACGGTCCGGCTTATGAGCACAGTGGATGCCTTGGGAAAGAAAGAAAAAATGTGGAAAAAATAAATGAAATGTGAATTATTACAACAAGCTTTGTTTGTATTTATATTGTCCACTCAAATTAATTTTAAACTAACAGTAGCTTTAGCAGGGCCCAACTCATTAGCATTTCAATAGACTCTCTCTCTGTGTGTGTGTTTGAGATAAAAAGAGAATAAATGTTAAATAAAAATACATATGCTCACAAATTACATAACTTTGCATACTTAATGGTATGTACATCAGTGTGTATGCCTGCAGCAATAAAAATTAATTTCTGCAAGACTGCAAGCTTGTTTATTTAATTTAATTGTTTTTATAAGGCTATTATTACTATAATTAAATACAAATGTCAAATGCGTAAATAAAAAGTACTGCATTTATCAATTTATTCATAAAGGTTTTACTTTTTAACAAATGTTCACGACGACTTTCCTCAAAAGGCTGAATTACCTGTGAGCTTAACATTTGTAGTTTAGAAATATGTGCATGAATTTACTGTGTCTTGTTCATGAATGAAAGAGGAGATTTACAGTTAAAAATTAACAATAAAAATGTCTTCTATTCTTTTCAAAATAAAAATACTGTCACTTTTTAAACCCATTTAACATTTATTTGCTTAGTAGAATTCATTTATTCCAAAAAAGAAATAAAAGAAAGACTCACGCCAAACTTCTGAATGAAAGTGGTGATAAACTTTGATCCACACACCTTCACATCTTCCCCAGGGTAGAGTGCACACCCTTTACAGGGGGCAAGGTGAGTCCTGATTGGCTAGTTTGAATACCAACTCAAGGGTCTTCTTAATGACAACATGTGTCAATATACAAATTGAGATGTCCTGGCTTGTGTTTGTGGTCCGTATGGTCCATAAGTCTTGGCCTTGACGTGATGGAGCAGACTGGTGAATGAATGGCCTGATGTGTTCACTCATCCAGCCAGTCGAGGTTTAGTGCTTCTACTCGAAAAGATTTGCGCTTGACGCTGTAATCAAACAGCAGCTCCTCGCATAGATGAATGTCTCTTTTCGCCTTGAAAAGGATGACATCCCGCTGTCCTTCAGGGAAGTTTATCATGCAGTGCACTGGCCTCAGGTTTGCTCTGTTGGAGGAATGATTGATCATCCAGCCCATGGTGTTTTCTGTTGGGTGACACTCACAAGGGAAAGTCTCAGCGTTCACACAGAGGTCCCGACCAGCAGCGTGGAAAAAGAAAAGGTAGGCCATACCACCCTTGATGGACTCGACCAACTTCCGGCCCTCTGCTCCTGTGATTACCTTGCCATGGTAATCACAGACGATGGAGCCCATGGCAAAGGGTTTGGTGGCAACAACTCCTGTGGTCAAAAAAAAGTGCAATTAGTACAAATATCTACTTACAAGACGAAAATGGTATGTATTTTTATGTATTATGTTTACATACCATGTCCTTTTGTGCCAAAGTCCTTGAGGGCCAGTTCTGTCCACTTTTGATTCTGGATCGTAGTGATGATCCATGGATCTGACTCCACCTGCACCCCAGTGACGGGTCTCCACTTTGCCACTACGTCCTCGAGGTGAGGACAGTTGCCAGTCCAACCCTTTTTTTGGATCAGCAGTGACACCTTGCTGACAGACGGGGGCCGTCTTGAAAACTGGGCTGTCAAAGACAAATGTTAAATTAATATTCTTGTCCAAAATGTGAATTATGTTACTTTGATTATAGAAATAGGCATTCATTTTTTATAATAAAGCACATCAACTTACACAAGAAGTGCTCCTCCCGCTTGGCAAGCTGCAAAGACCTCCACCTGTCATAAAACACTCTGTCAGGTGGAAACCCCGCAGCGCTCCGCTTCTTTTTTGTGGGCGGGCTGCTACTCGCCGTCGCTGGAAACTGCAGAAGAAATGCTCCAAAGTCCCTGTCATCCTGGTCAGCTGTGCCTCTGCCTCTCTTCTGTTTCCCACTTCTCCTCTCATCGGCCAGCTCAACAGAAGAAGAGCTGAAAAGTTTAGAAGATTTCATGTTCAAACTCTGACAAAAAGCTAGACAGTCCTTGGAAGTAGCTGACAAACAGAATGTAACGGTATCAGGTGATTTACAGCAGTGTCATCCTATCAGCAAGTAGACCCTTGCATTTAAGTCTGATTGGCTGTGACCTGGGATGCGTCACGTCCGATTTCCCCGTTTGTTTTGCTAGCGTCGACGGTGGTTGTAGGTAAGCGAGCTGTGTTTAATGGGTGATCCTTTCTGGAGTTTTCCTATGTATAACTTTTTAACTCATTGTTATCAATTAGTGCAGCTTTGGTGCGGTGCCCTCCGTGCTGCTTAGTGGGTCTGATGACTGTTCACCTCACAGGTAATGTTTATTGTTAAGAGCTTGTGATATGGTGCTGAAATGGCGGTGTGGGTTTAACATTCTTTCGGATATAAAATAGGCGTGATTCCCTTGTGTAACCGGTGGGCATAACTGACCAATCCGTGTTTAAGCGTGCTATCTAGCGTGATCTCCTGATGGTAAGTGTTTATACTTTACTATGACTGGGAGTGGGGATAGTATTACGATTGGTAACATCTCCGTTTGGTTTTTATAGGATTCTCCTTCTCGTTCTATGCCGTGATTGTTGCTACTGTCTTCACACTATTAAAGTGCTGCGGTTAATACGGCCGCGCTGACGCGATCATCACTAAAGAGACGGGGACTGCTCGTTTGGTTCTTATCGTGGCGTTATATTTGACCCTGGATTGCGTGGGGGACTATTTGGTTCCTTCCACTTGTAGGGGAGTTAGCTGCCCTTTGTGTCTTTGTTTGATTTGAAACCTCTTTTGTTTATTTTCTGTTAACTAACCTCAAATTTTTGGAAGTATAGTTTGTTTGGTTACCTTGATTTTTATTTCATCTTTATGCAAAGCCAAATAACTGGCGTGTAATATTTAATTAAGCCATTTAATTGCTTGGTTCATGTGATCAACCATCTATAAGTACAATTTTATTTGTGTGTGAACCTCTATTGAGCTAAAATTGTCTTGTATTATTTAGGTGACCAACTAATTGATGTTCCTGCGCTTGAATGGTTTTTTTCTTTATTTTCGTCATTTACATTTATTGTTGTGAGGATTTGCTTTATTGATGTCCATCTGGTTATTTTTTTTTATTGAACATTGTTATAGTTTCTTATCTTTATTTTGCAGGCGCTGGGGTCCCACGGGTGGATTGCTCTTCCTCCTCCTGGTGGTGGTCGTCCTTTATCGTGTGCGGTGTACACTGTTGAGTGTGTGATTGTGTGATTAAGTGACACGGGGTGTGTGTGCGTGTAGAAGTGTTCCTGCCGTTGGGAGCCCCAGGCCTGCCGGTATTTGTTTTCTGTTTTTGCATGTTTTTCTTATTGTTTAGTTTAAAGTGGATTTCAGTGTCTGACATTTTAAAGTATTTTTCTATTAATAAACATTTGTATTTTTGTATTACTCCCGTCTCTTGCCCAATTCTATGAGGGAACCGAACCTGTGTGCTGTGCTCATTGTTTGAGTATT
This sequence comes from Carassius auratus, assembly GCF_003368295.1. Classification (NCBI taxonomy): domain Eukaryota; kingdom Metazoa; phylum Chordata; class Actinopteri; order Cypriniformes; family Cyprinidae; genus Carassius; species Carassius auratus. The sequence continues at coordinate 237,770 of NC_039246.1, forward strand.
TTCCCTGGGGCTAACCCCTAGGGTGGCGTAGTCGGACTTTATTTATTAGGGAATAAAAATTTGCTCTTGTGTTCCAAAAATTACACCGCCCCGCCACAAGAACATATGCCCTTGTTTGGACAGGAAAAATCTGCCCTGGTCGTCCTCACTGTCCTGTAGATATCCTGGACGAATCTACTGGAAGTATGCGTCCAGCATCTGTGGAGATCAGATATTAAGTTAATGCATCCCGAAAACTTTAAGAGATCTCACCCTGATAAGATGCATACCACCTAACTGCACATTCTTTTTATTCTTTATTTTAATAGGGACAATGCACATTTTCTTTATTAGACTTCAAATGAATTAATTATTATAGTTTATTAGTATAATTTATTGTGTAAGCTTTAAATGTGTGTATCATTAATCATATATATGAAAATGCTTGGCAGAAATCCTGTTAGAGAATTTACAGCAGAGTCCTCCTCTGTGAGGGAAAATGTTGCACTATGCTTTGTGGATTGCACCTCCATGTGAATTCGTCTATCAACATTTCTCTTGTTGATCCAGTCTGAAGCCTGGAAAACAAATAAAGAACACAGTGAGTGACTGACTTTAAACACACTGAAGAAACACTTTGAAGTAAAGTACTTACTTTAAATGCCCTCACTGCTTCTGTTATCAGGAACTATCTTGGGACCAGGATGGCTTCGCAGAAGTACCGGAACAGCTTCCTTTGGTCCTCTTCCACATGCTGCTGATCCAGGAGCTTCCTGTGGATGTCCAGCATGTGATACTCTGAGGACTCTCTGGCAGTCTTGGAGAGTCGGCTGATCATGCCTAGAATGATTAGATCAAACAAAAAAAAACGAATAAGGAGGCGAGTTAGAGATGTTTCTGTATGTGTGCCTGGCAGCGTTCCAATATTAAATTGAATAACTGCATTAAATGAAAAGTAATACCAGTGAATAAAAACTCACCTTTTGTTGTGGATTACCACTGCAGCGCCTGGTGGTCTGTGACTGGATTCAGCCTGTGCATCCATGGAGTCATTTAGGATTAAAAAATGCCTTTCACAAAGGAACAAATTGTTAAATATGTAGCAACAATCACTTTCTGGGGAATAATTAACTCAAATGAAGTGAATATTCATGAGTCTATGAATATAACGTGCTTATTGCTAACAAATATTAAATTACCCAAAGAGGGAATATTTAATCATTTAAAGGTAACCTTTACTAGAATTAATTTAAGTTACTTTAGACAATCTGTTCGTCCAGCAAACTGGAAGCTAGACTTCCTTATCAAAATTCTATAAAAATACCCTTCTTACAAACTCCAAGAAATATTAATCTTCTGATCAGGAAAAAACAATATTTTCTGTGTCTGTACTACTAAGATTACTGAAATTAATTCATATAAAACAAAGCTCGTAGCGTAGATCACACGATTCAGGGATTTAATAAAAACAGATTAAAGAGTACATAACTACAATTCACACAGAGTAAATATGAGTATATAGCAAAACTAAAATACAATTTAAACAAGGTAAACAAACAAGAATAATAATGAGATAAATGAGAGAGAGATAAAGAGAGGGAGAGAAAGTGAAAGTGAAAACCAATCTCAGCGTGGCAATTTCAAACAGTTAACTTCGCAAGAGACCCCAAGTCATTGAATAATTTCACAAACATGGAATAGCCTAGACAACCTTAAACAGCAATTTTAGTTTCGATATAAGAAAGTATTTGCTTTAATCTGGCTCTTGTGTGTAGCTGCGCTCAAATTGTCCGTCCGTGCGGCATCAAGAGCAGATTATGCATGAGCTCGATGGTTAACGCGAAGGTAAACTTTGCCAAAAGATGATTAGACTTAAGTTCGTTTGGCTCGTGAAGACAATTGAACGAAGTCAAATATCTGAAGACAATAAAGAAAAACTAAAATGAAACGAAAAGTTTCAAAAGATACAGCAAGTGTAGTGGCAGGGTCATCTGCCGCCCAGTCATGAGTTCAAAAGGGGACACCCGTGTTGATTCCTGTGGGGTGGCTCTGATGGCCATCAACACAAGGGGTAGTTTCACATCCCACTCTTTCTGATTAGCAAACCAGGTAGAGAGATTGAACCGAGCGGTGGTCGACATGCTGAAAAAATCAGCATGGCGACCACCGCTCGGTTCGATCTCTCTACCTGGCCGGATGCAATTGGATGGTGGCTGATGTGTAGTTTAGCTTGTACCCCTAATAATAATAATAATGCATTTTATTTCATGGCGCCTTTCAGAACACCCAAGGTCACCTTACAAGCAATATACAGGTCACTGCATAAGACAAAACAAACAAGAAACAAACAGCATATACATATAAAGTGGATTTAAGTCTTAATAAAAAAAATTATAAAAAAGCCTGTATAAAAAGATATGTCTTAAGACGCTTTGTAAAAGTCAACAAGCAATCGCTATTGCGAACATCGAGGGGAAGGGAGTTCCATAGGCGGGGGGTAACATGACTAAAAGATGTGGCACCCATAGTAGTAAGTCGAATCCGAGGTACCACAAGAGAAATTGAAGATGAAGATCTAAGTGCACGTGAAGGAGTATAAACCTGGAGAAGTTGAGTAAGGTATTGTGGTGCAAGATTATGAAGTGCTTTATAAGTGAGTAGCAAGATTTTGAATTCAACTCTATATTTTACTGGAAGCCAGTGCAATTGCTGGAGAACCGGAGAAATGTGATCAGTATAAGGTGTTCTAGAGAGAACACGAGCTGCAGAATTCTGAACCAATTGAAGTTTATGTAGCAATTTGGAGGGAATACCTGTGAGAAGAGCATTGCAGTAGTCTATACGTGAGGTGACTAGTGCGTGAATGAGAACTGCAGTATTATTATTTGAAAGAAATGGACGTAGACGATTAATATTGCGCAAATGGAAGTATGCAATCCGTGTGATATTATTAATCTGAGCTTTAAAAGATAATGTGCTATCCATGATGACACCCAAACTTTTAACCTGAGAGGAAGGACAGATTGCAGTATTATCAATGTGTAAAGAGAAACAATTAGATTTAGACACAACAGATCTAGTGCCAACAAGCAGAGCCTCCGTTTTATTGCCATTTAATTTCAAGAAGTTCGCTGAAAGCCAGTCTTTAATTTCAGCTAAACAGCTTGACAAAGATGGCGGAGGAAAAGAACCGGTAGGTTTGGCAGACAGGTAAAGTTGGGTGTCATCCGCATAACAGTGAAAATTAATACCATATTTCCTTAAAATATTACCAAGAGGGAGCATATATATAATGAAGAGAAGCGGGCCCAAAACAGAACCTTGGGGAACACCAGTGGTGACTGTAGATATTCTTGAACTAAAACCTTTTAGTTGAATACGCTGACTGCGTCCAGATAGATATGAACTAAACCATGACAGAGCAGTGCCAGTAATACCAATGGAGACTAATCTGTCAAGAAGTATGTTATGTGAGACAGTATCAAAGGCAGCGCTCAAGTCAAGGAGGACAAGTATAGTTAAAAGCCCAGAGTCAGCTGCCAACAGTAGATCATTGGTTATTCTGACAAGAGCAGTCTCAGTGCTGTGGTGGGGACGAAAACCAGATTGGAATTGTTCATATAAGTTATTATTGGACAGATGTTCATGAATTTGAATTGCAATACACTTTTCAACTACCTTAGAGATGAATGGTAAATTTGAAATTGGACGAAAATTTTCAAAATCAAATGGATCACCCCCTGGTTTCTTAAGTATGGGTGTAATAATAGCAGATTTAAGAGATGGAGATACAAAACCAGAACCAAGTGAAGCATGAACGATTTTAGTTATCAACGGCAAAAGGGCTGGTAAACAAGCTTTAACTAAAGGAGTTGGTAGAGGGTCTAATTGACAAGTCGAAGATTTAGATTTACCTATCAGACCCACTATCTCTGAAGTTGTTGGTAGTGTAAAGTTAGAGAAGACAGAGTGGGGAGGTGTGTGAGTGATAGACTGAAAGGAGTCATTGTGAAGAGTACCAGTAAGTAATTGCCGATGTACATTTTCAACCTTAGATGTAAAAAAAGTCAAAAAGCGATCACATAAGTCAGTGGAATACATATCAGATGGCAGAGAATCAGGTGGTTTCAGAATATTGTTTACCACCGAGAAAAGTGACCTAGAGTTCCCATTGCTAACTCCAATTACATTGGAGTAGTAATCGGATTTAGCTGTAGTCAGTGCATTTTTATAATTTTAAATATGTTCAGCATACATGTTTTTATGAACGGTAAGGCCAGACCTGACGTACAGCCGCTCTAACCTACGGCCTTTAGTTTTAAGTTCACGCAGTTCAGGTGTAAACCAAGGAGCTGAATGCACAAATGAAACCCTTCGCGTTTTCACAGGTGCGAATTCATCTAAAAGCATGTTCAGTCCATCATTGTAATATTTTACCAGTTCATCAACAGTAGTGAAATCAGATTTACTGGAAAAGATGGCAAGTTCATCAGCAAGAGTAGGCAAATCAATGTTCTTAATATTCCGAAATGTAATCGGGCGACACAGGTTTACCTTAAAAATGGCCAGTTTGGCACAGAATGAGACCAAAAAGTGATCTGATATGGATAGATCAGAAACAGTACAATTAAAAGGTGTTATACCAGAACAGCAAACAAGATCAAGAGTATGCCCCTTAGTATGAGTGGGCAGTGTGTTAAATTGTTGTATACCAAAGCAATCCAAACATGATAAAAATTCGCTTGTAAATGCATTACTGACATTATCTGTATGAATGTTAAAATCACCCAGAAGGATAACATTTGAAGATATGGAACATAGATAAGTCAAGAGTTCAGATAATTCAGTTAAAAAGGCATTATTGCTCTTGGGGGGGCGGTAGATAGTTATGAGAATGGTTGGAATCGCACCATTGATTTTTATGACAATTGACTCAAAAGAATACTTTCAATTTCTCTTTATAAAGTATTGCTAGCCCCCCTCCCCTTCCCGTATCACGAGATTTACAAACATAACTATATCCTGGGGGAACACACTCGTTTAGATGGAAAAAGTCATCTGGTTTCTGCCATGTCTCAGTTAGACAGAGAAAGTCAAACTCACGGTCAGACAGTAGATCGTACACCAGGGGTCCTTTAGTGGAAAGCGATCGTATGTTAAGTAATCCAAAGAAAAAATTGTTTTTACCAGAATCGTTGCCAACCGATCTGGCCGGGTTGATTAATACACTGCGATTGACAGTCCGTGTACGCCTCCTAGGCGGGCGTGGTTTAGATGACCAAAAGGACCGTATTTGACATGAGCCATCGGTGTTATAACTCCGCCGAGACCCGCGATGTATATATTTCCGACGTGGAATGTACACAATATCCAAGGGAAGATGTGGAGCTGACAGAAGATTAAAAGGACGTAAACGGAGCTGAGTAAGTTCCGCCGCCGAATACTGGAGCATCGCCCATGCTATCGAGTGGTATATTGCAGAAAGAACGACCCAGATGTAGTTGATCCGCACCAGTAGCTCAGTGATCATCATAGTGGAACCGCGTGCCGGCGAAAGAACACTTAGTAACCGGCAGTCAATCGGCTGGAGATGTGACCGTCAGTCGATCGGCAACAGCATAAAGCATCAACAGTCATAGGTACGCGGGTAGATCAACCAGCGTACAAACCCGCCGAATCGGCGTGGAAACAGTTCAGTTCAGACTCCTTAAAATGATTTAATAACAGTTCATAGAGGCATCCATGCATTCATAAGTGCAGGACGATTTTGAAGCGCTAAAAGGTTTAAAATTCCCTCCCTGAGCAGCGGCAGCTAACAGCGCCAGCGTTCACAACAGGGAGCTGCAGACGTGGCAGTCCGATTACACACCGATTACACACACTAGGCATTTCCAGATCTGTTGCATGATCTCGGCCGTGAAGTGGGTACCTCTGTCTGGGTTGACTCTCAGTGGCAATCCGAACCAGGAGAAGATATGGTTCATCAGGAGGTATGCATTGGTTTGGGCAGTGTAATTGGGTGCTGGCAGACACTCTACCCACTTGGTAAACTGGCACACCACCGTGAGGAAGTACTTGTTGCCTCTTGTTGATCTGGGCAGGGGCCCTACCCAGTCAATTTGGAGGTCTGACCACAGGAACGTGATCCCTATGCGTTGCAGTGGGTCTCTGTATTTTGGGTTTGCTGGTGTGAACTGGCAGCACACAAGACATTCTCTGATGTACTCTGCCACATCTTGTTGCATGCCGGGCCCAAATGCCACCGGTCTCAGTGTGTCATACGTGGCTCTGGCACCGTGGTGTCCAGCACATGGTGTGTCGTGGGCGTACATTAGCATTACCCCCTTTTGGCATCGTGGCACCACGAGCCGTGGCGATGTGCTGTCATCAGGTGCAAACCACAGAATGTCGTCCTGTTCACGTAGCATGTGTCTGGTGTTATACAGGTGTCGGAGGCACGAGTCATCATTGAGCTCAGCTTCAGTGATAGGGTGGTTGGAGGGGTCAGAGAGGTGGTTAAGAATTGTCTTTATGGCAGTGTCAGAGGCTTGCATATCCGCAATGTCGTTGTTGGAGATCTGCGGAGTTAGCGATAGCGACTGTGAGGCGGGCATTGCCACAGTTGAAGGTCGTTTGCTGCGGGTTAACACTGCAACATCGGGGCTGGGTGTGAGTTCTGGGGGTGACCACACCTCCCCGTGTAGTGCGCCTGTTTTGGCAAGGGCGTCGGTTTTATCATTTAAGTCTTTGTCCAGCCCTGGTAGCTTAGAGTGTCCTTTTACCTTCTTCCAGTACACAGTCATATTGTGCATTTCGGTGATGTTATCACATTCCAAGAACAGGTGTTGTTGTTTGACTGGCTTGTTGTTTGCCGTTTTGAAACCATTCTGTTTCCAGCCTGGAAGGTGGCACACAAAACTGAGTCTGGCATAATTAGAGTCTGTACAGATGAGGATTTCTCTGATGTCATGGGCTGATGCGATCTGCAGAGTTATGAGAATGGCTGCTATTTCTGCATATTGTGATGACTGGGGACCTAACTTGAAGTGTTGTGGGGAACACGGCTGGTCGTTGACCCACAGCACTCCTGCACCTGCCTTAAGGTTGCCATCGTGGTTGTAGGAGCATCCATCGACGTAGGCTGTGAGCATGCCCTGACATGCATTCTCTTCAAAGTACCTGTGACAGGTCGGTTGTTGCTGTTGGGGTTCTTGCACACCCATTTCTTCTGCAGATGTGTTATCAGAACAGTTTTGGCATGCGGCCAGTCCATTGCCCAGTGCAGACTTGTGATTCTGTGCATACCGTGCCTCAACATTGCGTCCTTGGAGAGCCATTAACCATGTGGCTATGCGTGAATTGGTGACCACGCCATCTCGGATTCGCTGGCTGTGGAGGAACATTACAGGCTGGTGGCAAGTCTCTATGATAACTTTCTGTGCCCCAATGTAATTGGAGAATTGCTGAATGGCCCATACAGTGCAGAGCAGAGCTTTTTCACAGTCTGAGAACTTACACTCTGGTGGAAGCAGTGTCTTGCTGGCATAGGCAACTACTTTCTTGTCTTGGTCATGCCATTGGTACAGGCCAGCACTAATACATTGGTTGTAAAACCCAGCTTCCAGGTAGAATTCCTTTTGTGGATCGGGGTAAGCAAGACACGGAGCTGTGCATAAATGTCTTTTTAATTCTTTCATGGCGTGTTCTTGAGCCTCTGACCAGACGAAAGGGCAGTCTTTTTTTAGCAGAGCTGTCAGAGGTCTGGCAATGTCTGAGTAGTTTTCGATGAACTGTCGAGAGTAATTGCATACTCCTAGGAAACTCCGCAGCTCAGAAATGTTGATGGGAGGCTTGATGTTTTGAATGGCATGAATGCGGTTTGACTGAGGTTCAATGCCTTGGGATCCGATGAGCAGGCCCACGTAGTTAACCTTAGTACGGCACCACTGTCCTTTGTGGAGGGCGATCTTGGCTCCGGCGGTGGATAATTGGTTCAAAACATAGTCTATTTCTTTCAGGTGGTCGGCCACCGTTGTGCTCTTCATGAGAACATCGTCTACATAGATCAGGTTGCCTCTCATTCTAGCGTCTGGGCAGGCTTTGTTCAGAAAGATGTTGAATTCGGCTGGTGAGTTGGCGTAGCCGAATGGACACCTGTTGAAGGTGAACTGTCCGTTGCCAAATGTCGATGCCAACTTGTGTTGGTCTTCCGGGTGCACCGGAATGGTCCAGAATCCAGAGGGCCACATCAAGTGTAGAGAATATTGTGGCTCCTCTGATTCGGGGTAGTTCTTGTTCTAGCTGGGTCATGGGCCATCGTGACAGCGGCACCTGTTGATTCAGTTTCCTGTAGTCAATGGTGGGTCGCCATTTGCCGTTAGGTTTGAGGACGGGCCAGATGGGGGCTGAGTAGGTGCTGTTGCATGGACGGATGACCCCCTTTTCAAGCATAGATTCGATGATCTCCTGCACTGGTTCGTGTGAGGCGATGGGAATCTTGTACTGTCTGACAAAAGTGGGAGGAGCATCAGGGTGCGTAGGGATGCGCACCGTGTGGAGGTTGGTGAGACCACAGTCTAGAGAGTCTTTGGCAAAGGATTCTTTGAACTTATACAGAACTTGTCTGAGTCCTTGATGAACCGTATCGCTCTGAAGTGCATTAGCGTCTTGTAGAATTTGCTGCACTTGAGATTCAAAACCTGGGTAAGGCTCCTCCGTCGTTGTGTCATCAGTCGTTTTGGTATTGAGAGGTGTAGTAGGTTCATTAGCCTCACCGACGTTCTGGTGGGCGACTGTGTATATTGTGAGGTGTTGGTCCTCGGTCAGCTCCGTTCTGCACACTTGGTCTTTACACACCGACATAACAGATGTGATGGCAATGAGTTTGAAGGGTGCAGCGAACAATGTATTGTCTGTACTCCCTTCGGGTATCAGTGCAGGTGGAATGGGACCAATGACGGGTAGTACAAGTTCAAAATCATGAAAGTCATGGCTCACTAGCCATCCCATCCGGTAGGCCTTGGGAATGTTGATGTCAGTTGCCGTGCAGTTGTTGAACAGGATGTAGACTACACGAGATGACACTTCAGTGAGGGGTGTGGCTTCCAGTGTGAGTCCGAGTTCCACACATTCAGGTGAGGGTTGGAAGAAACCCAGCGTGTGGTTTAAGGTTTGACCCCATCGCATGTTGAGCCGAATAGCGACCCCTTTGGTGTAGGCTGGTACCACCGTTTCCTGTTCGTTGACTAAGGTGCAGACTTCTGGGATGGTCTGCCCTGATATGAGGTTGTCATGGTTGATGGAAACGTGTGGCTGCAAAGTCAATGGGCCCCATACAACTTCATTAACAGTGTCCACATGAGCCTTGAGGCGAATCAAGAGGTCTGCTCCAATGTAAACATCGTGGGGCAGGTCCGGAAGGACCAGGAAATAATGAGTCAGGCACCGGTAATTCCATTTCACATGCAAAGCGCAGATTCCTCTAGCAGACACCATTGAGGATGAGTGTGAGTTCGAAGGGAAACGAGTGCGCTTGCTGGCATAGGGGAGGTCAGGTGTCTTTTCAGTGATTGCATTGTATAGTGAGAGACTAATGGCTGAGTTGTCTGCCCATATGGCCAGAATACTGTCCGTTGTTGTTATATCATGCAGTTGCAGTTCGGTTTTGACCTTGGGGCAGTAGGTATCAGAGTCTTTAGTGGCCTTGAAGGTACAGAGGGTCGAACTTGAGGCTGGATACCTATGGCTGGCTGCTGGGGTTCCCGTGACCTCTGTGACCCGACAGTCTGGCTCTGTGGGAGTTCTCGTGACCTCTGTGACCTGACAGTCTGGCACTGTGGGACAGTGTGGCACCGGTGACCTGTGTGGCTTGAGGGGAAGAGGTTCTCGCACTTGAGCCCAGACTTTCAGCTGTTTGAAATCCAGTAAAGGCTCAAAGCGATCTGGCAGGTCTTTCCCGATGAGAAATGAATAATTGTTCATTGGTGAGACATAAATAGGATGTACTAGACTCATAGGACCAATCGTCAGGTGGATGGGAGCTACATTTCTGAGCTGGATGTCATTTTGGCTGTATGACTGCACATTCAGCTTGCAAGTGTGAAAATTTAGAGTTCGATTCTGTCTCTGAGCTTCAAATTTGAGCTTATCAAATAGTTGAGCTGAAATCAACGTGAGGTCTGAGCCTGTGTCCACAAGGGCTTCGAGTCTCATTTCCTATTCTAAAGTGATGGTTAGGTAGAGTTTCCGAGCCACTCCCTTCTCGATCAGGTTCCCCAGGAGTTTTGGGGTTGGGGCTTGTGTGTTGATCGATAAGCATTTAGGGTATGTTTTGTGTGTTTCGTTGTGGGTACAGATAACCAATACAGCACTTTCTGGCACCTCAATGTGTGAGATGATGCTTTCTGGGTCAGGAGGTGCAGATGTCAGCTGGAATGAGTGGGTGTTGCTATTGTTTGATGAGGCAACAGCTAGTTTAATAGTTCGTGGTTGAAAAACAGTGTTCTGTGTGCTTGGTTCAGTTGTGGAGACGTCGGGAGTGGTGCTGGTTTCAGGCATAAGGTTTAGTCATGCGGTGTCTGGTTTATCCTTCTGTCCTCCTTGTGAGGTTTCTTTTGAAGGAACTCTCTCAGTATTCTCAGAAGTTCTGCAGCTTTGGATGTGGCTGCACTTTCCTTGTTAGATGTGGGCTCAGCCTTGAGTTTCCAAGCATCACGTCGAGAGTGTTCCCCCTCCCGCCTCCCTGGGCTTGGTGTTCTGGAGGCTGGAGGTTGGCTATTTCTGGGTCGCCGGCCGGCTTCCCAGGTGGCCCCCCCCTTTTGGTTATGGGAGGGGCGAGGCCGGTCCCAGGATATTCCAGAGCGGTCGTTCTGGTGCTTCGGACGGGCACCACCACCGCGACCGTGCTGCCCTCTGCTGGCTTGGAACGGTCTTGACTCTCGGTTGCTGGGTGTATAACTGGGGTGCTGTTGGGCGCCTTCTAGGGTCAACTCTGAATAGGACTCAGAGAAAGGACAAATAGTTGGGTGTTTTACAGTCTTTTCTGACACAGTCTTTTGTTTGGTGTAGGCCTTATGTGCTAAATCACGTAACTGTTGCGTAGACATGCTACGCGGGCACGCTAACACTCCCAAATGGTGGCTGACAGTAGGATGGAGGTTTCGCAGAAACAAAGTTCGGAAGTTGACGTCTTCCTCCATGCCTGGTTCATTCCTTGCTCCGAAGTAGGCACATCGCAGTCGGTTGTAGAAATTTGGTGGGGTTTCAAGTCGACCTTGCTTGAGGTCCATTGCGGTTACTAGCCCTTTATCTGATTCTGGATCAGAGAATTCACACACCAAAGCTTTTCGCAGTTGCTGGTAGTCCGTTTAGACAGTCTCTGGATGACTGTCTAAGAAACTGCGTACCTCACGACTGGATGTAATTCTGAGCAGGTAAAATTTGTCGGAAGTGGTTAAGTTGGTGACAGTTTGCAAGTGAAAGTCTATATCTTGTAAATAAGTGTGAATGTCGTGGCCTCCTGCAGGATCTGGGTTGAATGTAGGGATGTTTCTAGCCAGCTTGTCCAGTTCTTTTGGAGTTATGTGTCCGTGGCTGGTGACCCGGACTTTCTGGAAGGGTTTTCCTTCCCCCACTGCTGACAGGGGTTCGTGAAGGCTGGCTGGTGACATTTTGAAAAGCAGGCTTTCACCCCCTTTTTTAGCTCGAAGTTCTTGGCTGAAAGGCTGGGGTTCACTGGCCAGGGGAAACTCTGTGGAGTGGGTTTCCTCTTTCTGTTCACGTTGCAGGCTATAAGAATGTTTCAGTCCTCTATGAACCATGTCAAGTTCATCTATTAGAAAGTCTTTACCCTGTGTAAGGTCGTGGATCTCAGCTCGGGCCATTTTCAGGTGATTTTCATAGGCCTTAACTTTAACATCTCTTTCTTTCAGTTAGATTTCAGCCCTTTCAAGGAGAGCGTCACCTTGTTGGAGCTTTGCCTCGAGTCCCTCTCGGGTTTCTCTCTCCAAATGTTCTCTTTAGTCTGTGTCCAGACGAAGATTCTCCAGGGCATTTTGAAGTCTTTCCACTTCTTTCTGTAGCTCTGGATCTGTAGCGTTCTCTTTCTCATGCTGGTCTTGGGTCTCGAGAAGTAGCTTATCTAGACGATTCTGGGTGTGGGCCTGATGCTGTAGGGCTTCCTCCACTCGAAGTCTCAGAGCTGCGGCTTCCTGCTCCAAGTCGTGGTTGCTCTTTTCGCTGATCCGTGCCTGGGCGATGAGGAGGTGAGCTAGGGTCCCTGTGATCCTGGCGAGTTTTTGTGGGTGTATAAGAGATAAGGGGGACCGAGTTTCACTCACAGCCAGTGTTGGTAACGCCGGTCGGCCCCCTTGCTCACTGGAAACCTGAGATGACTGTCCAATCACCAAGGGAGTTCTACAATCAAATACACAAAGGATGAACAAAGGAAACTTAAAGTGAATTAAGGTCTGGTTTGTTTAATCATCAACGGAGTAAATATATATGTAGAAATGAGAGGTAACCGCTTTACTGAATAATGATAAAATAAAAACAAAAGCTTATGATAATGATGGTAATTATCAGAATAACCTAAGCCAAAAGAGAGAAGAAAGATAAACAAACAAAAAGGGCTATATAAAAAAATAATAATAACAATAATAATAATGAAAAAAAAATTATATAAAAAAAAAAAAAAAAAATTAATAATAATAAAATAAATAACAAAAGACAGGAATGAACAAGGGAGAAGAAGTAGCTGGTTTTCACCACAAAGGGGGCGTATTCACTCTCTGTGGCTTAACCTGGTGGGCAGAAAACTTAATTCAAATTAAAAATTTTAAACTGGTTTAACTCAAAATTTTAAATAAGCAGGTGAGAAGAATTAAAAGGAAAATCTGAATAAATACCCTATAATAACCAATGATAACAGTAATGTATCATTAATAATTATGAAATTAATCAGAAAGGGTAAAAGTAGACGTATGCAATTCAAAACAGAACCGAAAAGAAAAAGATCAGAGAGATGCAAGCTGTGAACTGACTTAACAGGTGACTGCCACTAGATGGCTTACTTCCTTCTAAATGGGTTAATCAGTGGTTGGCCTGAAACATTTAATTTGCACTATTAAACAATTAAATTCTAATTCAAATCATGTTTGAACCAAATTCAAAGTAAATGTGAACAAAGGCAGGCAAAAATTTTCTAATACTGAAATAATATTCGCACGAGCAAAGCTGTTAATGTAAATAATTATTGAGAATTTAGACCGCTAATTCAATAAATCACAGAGAGAAATAGAGGTTAGTAATTCGAGAGCCTTATCTGAAGCAGCCACGAGATGGCACTCATGCAAGCTGGAATCAGAAGACAGGGCAACTTGAAACGTCTAAACTTCCCTCTGGTGTTTAGATAGCGGAATTACAGCCTGTTTCACTATGATCTAATCTCTGTGCGCTCATCAGCGCTGATTCTCTGCATCAAAATCGCAACTCACAAACAGACAAAGGTTTTGTGACCCTTGAAGTGCTAAATTAAACAGCGCGTGAGGCCGGAGCCTTTCACTAACCAACACACAACTGTTAATAACAGGTTTTGTCCATCTGTTGACCTCCCATAAACATTTAACAAAATAGCACTTATGATTTAAATGTTTTAGGTTTAAAATCGGGTAGCTAAGCCAATTTAGACCAGGAGTTTTATATCGTTTAAATTTTGAATATCACTGTGGTTCACCACGAATTCAATAACGATATTTAATAAGCAAGGTCCTTTTAACTGAATCAGAGGAACATCGCTCAGGTTCAGATTTACATATTACAATTAATAAAAGATTTCTTCATCTTTTAATTACTCATATGAAAATGTTGGTCTTCTCTTGACAGGAGACTTTTAACATTTACTGCAGTTTACTTTTATTAAAATAACAGTGACTATAGATTTTTTAGAAACTGTTACTGTGCTGAACAGCTGGCTTTGCCAAATGATTTCGCTCGAAGCGCGAACTTAACTCACAATTCAAAAATGCGCATACATAATATTAACATCCAAAAATGCTCACGAAAATGAAAATGAATATTGCTCACAAAAAACAAAGTTTGAACCCTGCCCGCATTCTCCACCATTAATATGTAGCAACAATCACTTTCTGGGGAATAATTAACTCAAATGAAGTGAATATTCATGAGTCTATGAATATAACCTGCTTATTGCTTACAAATTAAATTACCCAAAGAGGGAATATTTAATCATTTAAAGGTAACTTTTACTAGAATTAATTTAAGTTACTCTAGACAATCTGTTCGTCCAGCGAACTGGAAGCTAGACTTCCTTATCAAAATTCAATAAAAATACCCTTCTTACAAACTCCAAGAAATATTAATCTTCTGATCAGGAAAAAACAATATTTTCTGTGTCTGTACTACTAAGATTACTGAAATAATTAATATAAAACAAAGCTCGTAGCATAGATCACATGATTCAGGGACTTCGATCTCAATGAGCAATAAAACAATTCAATTCAAGCAAATTATAGGATTTAACAAAAACAGACTAAAGAGTACATAACTACAATTCACACGGAGTAAATATGAGTATATAGCAAAACGAAAATACAATTTAAACAAGGTAAACGAACAAGAATAATAAGGAGATAAATGAGAGAGAGAGAGATAAAGAGAGAGGGAGAGAAAGTGAAAGTGAAAACCAATCTCAGCGTGGCAATTTCAAACAGTTAACTTTGCAAGAGACCCCAAGTCATTGAATAATTTCACAAACATGGAATAGCCTAGACAACCTTAAACAGCAATTTTAGTTGTGATATAAGAAAGTACTTGCTTTGATCTGGCTCTTGTGTGTAGCTGCGCTCAAATTGTCCGTCCGTGTGGCCTCACCGCGGTTCTTTCCAGAGCAGATGATGCGTGAGCTCGATGGTTAACGCAAAGGTAAACTTTGCCAAAAGATGATTAGACTTAAGTTCCTTTGGCTCGTGAAGACAATTGAACTAAGTCAAATATCCGAACACAATAAAGAAAAACTAAAATGAAACAAAAAGTAAAGAAGAATAAACGGAGAACTTCTTGAAGTCTGGTTGCAAAGCTGGGAACCCTCTTTTCTCTCTGGCGGAATGCCCAGAATACAGGTTTCCCTGAGCTTTTACGTCAACCTAGGTTTACACCTATTTTTCAGTATGAGCCAATGAAGTGTAAACAAACTGAGGCGGGAAAAATCTTCTTTGTTTGCTGATCTCCGCCCACTGGTCTAATTTATGGCGATGACAAAATTAAACATTTTTCTTAAGCAAGATCGTTCCTCTGAAACAATGCATCTTTTTGTAATTTGCTATCAAGATTCGTTACAGTCGTGTTTTTACGATTATACAGACACCAAGAACTATGATTTTACCAACCAAGTATAAAGAGATACAGAGTTATTCTTAACTAAATGCATATAAAGTTTGCATTAAACACACAGTAACATTCATATATTCCACTATGCAGCATACATACATTTGAGCACAAAAAGGGAGACATTAAAATACATTTAGAGGTAGTTTTAGTAAAAAGGTCCATGGGCTAGCCAAAAATGCTTGTGCCTGTTTTTGAATGTGTGTGCGTCTTTTGAGTGTGGGTGCGTCTGTTTCGCTGGAATGTGTGGTCAAAAAGGGGGGGTTTTTGTCTTTCCTTTTGGAGTTCGATATCGCATCTCTGGATAGTCTCCAAGGCGTTATAACTCTCATCCGCGCCCAGGGTGGTGAGTTATGTTGTAAGAGGGTTGTAAAATGAAGGTCCTTGTTTTTTCTTTAACTCACGTTCTGGTCTTTGAGTGTAGAATGTGTCAAAAGGTCAGGATTCATTAATATGGAACAGATGGTTGAATACCATCCGCTCATTGGTGTTACAAATATATGGTATAAAATCTGAGAATGGTAAAATGTATCAGTCAAATCTAGGCTTGTATGAATGAACGTGCTGATTAACCCTTTCGAGTCGATTAACGCATATATGCGTTTTGAGTCGTTTTCACCTGATAACCCCGAAAAGAACTTAAATTACACTCTCAGTTTTAATCGTACAGATAAGAGCAATACATCAATCGAATCTGTAAAGGGTCTAGTTTTTTTTGGATACAGACATAATAACAAAAAACCTTTGTGCACTTATAAAATAAAGATAACAAACAAGGTGCGCGTCTACAGTCTTTGTCTCCGCTGATCGTCATGTTCAAACATTTCATTAAAATGAACTGTAACTCCGTGAATACTCAACGAAGAGACATGAGAGAGATATCTATAGAAAGCCTGGAATGTCTACTTTTAAACTAAACAAGTGCTGCCGAAAACAAATATTCTGAGATAAAGTAATCCATATGAAAACAACGCAATGTCTGTTTTTCATATCTCCGCTCATTATATCTAATGTGACCACGCCCCCGCGCTGAACGCGCTATTCAGATTCAAACTGAAGCGCGTGGCTTGAATACGCCCACACAGAAGAAAAAGCAGCCAGACTATTCTTCAAGTTTTTATTTTATTTTACTGTTTGCTTCGCGATGAGAGGACTAAGACATAATTCACCCCAAAAAGATGTGATGTGGTTGAGGATTTGAGAAATGGATTTCCTCAGAAAAAAGAATGAAGCACTTTATTCAGCAGAGATCATAAACATGAGTAAGTCTCTTTTTATTTATTTGTACTAGTTTTCACATAACGTGTAAACATTTTACTAGTTAGACTTTTTCCAAATACTTTTTCCAAACTATAATTCCTGACTAAATGTATAATCAAGTGAAACATTATGAAGTTTCAATAACAATATACAATACTATACCATTCAAAAGCTTGATGTAAATAATATAAATGTGACAAATAGAGATAACTCTAACAAATGTAAAAACAATGCAGTTCTTTCGATTTATTCCCCCTAAAAAAACCTGAAAAATATTATCAGCTCTTTTCAACATTAATAATAATAATAATAATAATAATGATGATGATGATAATAAATGGGGTTTATTTGGTAGAAAATAAGATTGTTAAAAGGATTTCTGAAGGATTGTGTGACTAGAGAAAGGATGCCAAAAAATTTGAAAGTCAGCTTTGATTGTTCCTAATAAACCGTTTAACTGCTCCCCCAAGTGGATATTAAATTATGTTGTGGGATAATTAAATATATTCTTAATAAACTACAAACATAAAATTATATACTTTTATTTTGTTCTCTTTCTTGTAAGTCCTCCCTCACAGTGGCACAGTTGAATGAGAGGCTCATTATGCAGCTCATTATGCAGCTCATTATGCAGGCCTTTGTCCTCTCAGGTGTAAATCACAATGATATTCATGATAGTTGACGCCTACTCGCATATGACTTTTACCAACATAAAGTGTTTTAGAAAATTTAAATCAATATATTGTTTTCTGTGAGTGAGTAAACAAGATGATTTTCACATCATTCAGAAAGAAAAATTCTAGGCTACAAGCTCCAGTTCTCAACTTTTCCGGCAACCAATGTTAAGTATGTGTTTTATTGCCTTATGCAAGTGATTTAACATTTTTAGTTTTTCACTAACCATGCATAACATTTTTTTTCTCAAAAATACAATCATGTACATGCATGGGTTTCACATATTATTATAGCCCAGTTTGTGCTGATTACAGTGATATTAGACTTTACCCATTTAGATATTTATAAGAAACTGAAAAAAGCACAAATGTCAGGGCATGACAAAACTTCTCAAGGCCCCAAAAATACCCTTAGACTCCAGAGGGTTAACTACACAGTCAAGAGAAATTGTAATTACATGAATTAGTAAACTTAATATTATTTCCTGGGCATTCTCACTGGCTAGAATTAATCACTTGCTGTAGGACTGATGAGCCATAATGTATTATATTATTAAATACTACTTTTTCCTTTCAGAAATATTTAATAAATTACTACATCACTAACCAATACGAGCAATAACAATGAATAAATTAACAAAACAGTCCATCATCTGTTTATTCACATGGCATTATTACTAAGATATAAATGTTAGTGTTGTCACGGTACAAAAATTTCAGTATTCGGTAACGATACAAGTGAGAATCCACAGCTCTTGCAAAGCCAAAAACAAAAAACAAAGCCAAAGCAAAACACAAAAATATGGTAATTAAAGGGGGGGTGAAATGCTATTTCAGGCATACTGAGTTTTTTACACTGTTAAAGAGTTGGATTCCCATGCTAAACATGGACAAAGTTTCAAAAATTAAGTTGTACGTTTGAAGGAGTATTTTTGTTCCAAAAAAACCTCTTCCGGTTTGTCACAAGTTTCTGAAAGTTTTTTTTGAGTATGGCTCTGTGTGACGTTAGATGGAGCGGAATTTCCTTATATGGGTCCTAAGTGCGCGCTCTTCTGCCGGAAGAGCGCGCGCTCCAGTATAGCAGAGCAATGAGAGGCTGAGCACAGCCTGATCAGAGCGAGAGCGTCGCGAAAAGTCACAAAAGAAGTGTGTTTTTGGTTGCCAGGGCAAGACAACCCTGCACAGATTACCAAAAGAGAAACAGCATTGAGGGACCAGTGGATGGAGTTTATTTTTACAGAGCATCAACGGAGTTGTGCAAGTGTTTTTGTTTGTTCCCTGCATTTCGGATTGCATATCGTTTATTTCTTAAGGATAATGCAGTCCCAACGGAAAAGGGTCACGATCGTGTGTTGGAACCGCATGCGGTGAGTAAAACTGCTTCAAATATCTCTGTGTTGTTAACTTAGCTATCAGCGCGTAACCACATCAAGTAAACAACATGCGATGTTGTCATCAAACTGCACTTTCCACATGTACAGCTTAAAAAAAAAATAAGACGACATAAAGTGGAACTTAGTCATTTTCCAAAACCGCTAAGCAAATATATACAGTTTCAGTACATACCACATAGCATACCGCCTTTGCTGATGCTGCTCTTGTTAAATTTCAGCCTCTGGATCTGTGTCACAACTTCCACATGCTCTCAACTCAAAAGCCTACTGGCGCTCGTGACTCTTTAGCTCCGCCCA
This sequence comes from Carassius auratus, assembly GCF_003368295.1. Classification (NCBI taxonomy): domain Eukaryota; kingdom Metazoa; phylum Chordata; class Actinopteri; order Cypriniformes; family Cyprinidae; genus Carassius; species Carassius auratus. Next base: position 256,776 of record NC_039246.1, read on the forward strand.
CACGTCACGCATCTAGGCGCTCGTGTTTTTCCGGGAAAAATCGGTACAGACTATCTTTCTCTTATAAATATAATAAAAATAAAGACTTTTTGGAGTTATGAAGGATGCAGTACTACTCTATAGGTACTCAAGATTAACAGGATATTGAGTGAAAACGAGCATTTCACCCCCCCTTTAATCATAAACATTTTTTTATCATCACTAAAAATAAAACCGATGCCATTCTTTGTACTTATTTTCAATTGTGTTTAAAGTTTTTCTACAAGTAATATAATTATATTTATATTCAATACAATTGAAACATTTTTGGTAAATAAAGTGGATTTGTTATTAAAATTGAAACAAGGAAAAAAATATTGTTATTTCTTTAAAAAATAAAGTTATATTAATTTTTTCAACAGTAGTAGCAGTATCACATACATTCTGCTAAATAATAGTAATATTTCTAGCACAATGCCTTTATGTCAAAATGAACTTTTATTTTGACAGTTTGCCGTGAATACCTTAAATTGACACTGGTTTTACTCAAATGAAAATGCTTGTGAAGTGACTCAGAACAATTTCTGGTGATGTTGTTTATGTATTTATGTCCTCATTGAGACGGCAGATGCTGAAATCACTGCAAGCGTCACGTTCTTCAGTCCATGTAGTAAACAAACCCGCACGTCTCTGCCATTTATTCATTCACACAGAGACGCGAAGAACATGCAGGATTCAGATTTCAACCAACTTTTGTGACTTAACATTTACAGATTCTGGTCTACATGGAGATTTGATTTGATTAATTTATGCTAAATTTGACAAATTTTGTGACTGTCCATATTAAAATGTAAGTTTCATTTTCATGACTGGATTTTGAGATTCCGTCCGTGTTTTCTGATTCGCGGAAATCATAACGCTGTATGCGTCAAGAACCGGGTTGCCCGGGTCCTCGGTACCACCGCTACTTAAAGAAACCTGGTACACATTTTAATTTTTTTGTACCAACTTGGTACTGAAGTACTGGGTCTTTTGACAACACACACACACACACACACTATATATATATATATATATATATATATATATCTGAAAACCAGTCAGTACCTGGTGTGACCACCATTTGCCTCACGCAGTGCAACACATCTCCTTCACATTTAGTTGATCAGGTTGTTGATTGTGGCCTGTGGAGCATTGGTCCACTCCTCTTCAATGGCTGTGCGAAGTTTCTGGATATTGGCAGGAACTGGAACACACTGTGGTATACACCGATCCAGAGCATCCCAAACATGTTCAATGTGAGACATGTCTGCTGATTATGCTGGCCATGTATGAACTGGGATGTTTTCAGCTTCCAGGAATTGTGTACAGATCCTTGCAACATGGGGCCGTGCATTATCATGCTGCAACATGAGGTGATGGTTGTGGATGAATGGCACAACAATGGCCCTCAGGATCTCCTCACAATATCTCTGTGAATTCAAAATGCCATCAATAAAATGCCGTCTGCGTAATTAGGGGGAGTAATTAGGGTGAAGTCAGGTAAAGTGGGAAACATTTTGGTAAATTGCATTTTAAACAACCTAAATCCATTAGAATGGATTAATATTGTATGTTCTTACTATTCATCCCCCATTTTCTGCATGGAGACAGAAATGACATACCCAAAATAAAAAGGTTTCTGCTCATGATTCTTTCTGACTAGATACATAATAAACATTTGTTCACAAAGCTGACACTTCAAAGTTTACTGTTCAGGAATCAGAATCACTCAGACTGTTAATATAATAAAGATATATAAGCTCAAAAAAAAATAAAAAAAACATTTAAATGTATTGTTGATGTAGGATATGAGTTCAGAAACACAGTGTAGCTAAAGCCACAAGTCTACCAAATCCCATAATCTAATCTGTAAAACTGTGAATATTATTAAATAATTTCTAAGGCCATGTCATGTGTGTTTTTAGAGAAGGTTAATCAAATTGATTTATGGCACTTGTCATCTCCAGTATACTCTCATGTAAAGCTCTTTCTTTATGTTTAGCTCTGAATACTCCCCTTGTAATGAGGAGTCCGGGGCATTTGGATCCATTTACAATGTTAATTTAGAAACACAGAATTACCATGCAGAGGTCTGACAACAGCGTCAAGGATATGACAGATACACAGAATCAAGGTTTACCAGGCTTGAATCAGGGCAGGCGGCAGGCAGTAGGCAGGTCAGAATTAAAGCAGAGGGTCAGTAGGGCAGGCGGCAGAGAATCAATAGAATAGGAGCAGTCCAAGATAATACACAGGTAAACAGTCCAGAATAAATGCTCAGAAATGCAAGACAGGCTAAACAAGACTTCACGTTAAATGAGAGTCTGGAACCAGTTTATATAGGGAGTGGAATTAGGAACACCTGGTGGTGATTAGTCCAAAGAACTGGTCATATGGGTAATGTATTCCAGCACAGCATCAGTACTCAGGTGAAGGTGTCCTCCGGTGGCCGTTGGAGAAGGCCACAGAGACCTGGATCATGACACGCCATTCATGATTCTATTGTTCTCACGAAACAAGCCTTTCACACCTCCACCATGTATGACACATTATCCTTTTATCATTATTCTTATGTTTTTATTCCACCTTTATTAGACTTTGTTCGGGTTTTTCAAGGTTTACCAAGCCACAAAGCTGCAATCTCGCTTTAATCTCTGTAAACTATTACCCCTCTATTTTCAAAAGCCTTACAATGAAAATACAACAAAACATTTTCTAACCACCTTACGTTAATTATTCAGAAAAAATGCATTATGAAGAAGAAATGCACCTGCTATTAGCAGAATTGTTGGCATCAAGCTACATCATACTATGAAATTATTAGTACACTTTTACTCAAAACTAACTTTAAACACTTATCGAGTGTTTGTAATAACTTCCTTTTGACATAACAGGTGGAATTTGGTCGTTTACTGTTGTTAAATATGCTATTTATAGCCTTTTACAGCGATCCACAAGTTAACATTTCGGATGTACATTTTCAATCATTTTTATAAAAATGCCCCAAATCTCAAGAAAATTTCATACCAACCATTTCTATCATACTCGTTTATGAAAGTGAAGTGACATACAGCCAAGTATGGTGACCCATATTTGGAATTCGTGCTCTGCTTTTAACCCATCCAAAGTGCACACACACAGCAGTGAACACACACACACACACACACTGTCAACACACACTCGGAGCAGTGGGAAGCCATTTATGCTGCGGCGCCCGGGGAGCAGTTCGGGGTTCGGTGCCTTGCTCAAGGGCACCTCAGTTGAGGTATTGAGGGTGGAGAGATCACTGTACATGCACTCCCCCCACCTACAATTCCTGCAGGCCGAGATTCGAACTCACAACCCTTGGATGATTTCCCTTATCATTTGGATATTTCGTGGGTAAAGATGCTTTTCCATGTTGTTGTGGGAAGATATCAACACGGAAGTGTACAGGAAATGCTTCGCAGGATCTGAGGGGGTGGGATATGACGCATATCACAGCACAAGGCTCACTAAACACACAGAGACAGTGCTGGGAGCGGATCATTATCATCAGATCGCGTAAATCCGCGATGATGATATGAAGTAAACATCAGTAAATATATCTATATATCTCTGTGGATATGCAGCTGTGTACTATAATCCCTTATTGACGCTGTTCAGTGAATCTATGTGAACACAAGTAAACCCCTGCAGACATGAATGAATATGAATGCTTGGTGAATTTCTATTCTAAAAATGACTCTTTCATATTTATTATTTTGTACTTCTAATAGAGTGACCATCTGTCCCGTTTTACGTTGTACTGTACAGCAATTTTACCCTTTGTCCCGCCTCATGCAAATTGAGCATATGTCCCGCTTTTTCATTTGACCCTGCCTAATAAATACACGGATATGTCCATAAGCGTACTGTTAACTTATGTTCAATAGTTCAGAGGAGAGAAATAAAGTGTTAGTCGATAGGCTGAGTTGTACATCAATCAAACTCTTGATTGGTGCACGAACGCCTCCTCAACATTCAACAATCTCAAATTGGAGAGGGCGCATGCTGTTTGGTCAGGTTAAGCAGCCGTGGCCAAGAAAAAGAGAAGATGCACTTTTAAAGCTGCAGTAGGGAACTTTTGACGCTCTAGCGGTTAATAAACAGAACTGCTTGCGTCTTGCGGAAGAACATCGTAGCCGGAACTACTTCTCTCTGTTTATGTCTATGAAGAATCACAAAGGTACTGGGTTACTCCGCCGCGGTACCCCCGAACCAATCTAAAATAGTCAGAATATAAACACTTATTATAGGTGCACCCTAGTGATTCAGGACAAGCCAAAAACACGGTTTGGAAAATGGATTCATGGTGTACTCGCTTATTATGTTCATTTTTCTACATTATGAACTCAAACAAAGTTACAGACCGCAGCTCTGATTGGTTATTTTTTACCGGGAGCGCATGACTTTCTGCAAATGGCAATAGGACACTGGGAGGAGCCAGAGGAGCTTGATTTTTTTCACAGATTATCTGTCTCATATTCTACTGTCAGGACATAATGACAGGTTTAATAAATATGTACAAAATATTTTTTTACAAAAGTTCCCTTCAGCACCTTTAATAGTGAATGGACCGCAACATATTTTTATATTTTACAGGTTAAGACCTGTAGATGGTGAAGCAGAGAGAGCTTTTTGCATTTTATGCATAAGCAGTTTTGCTGTGGGACATGGTGCATGTGAGTACCACAGAAAAAAAAACACATAATCAAGAAAAATTTTTCAATAAACCAAATGACCCACAGGCTGACAAAGTTTCATCAGCAGAAGTGACGAGCATTTATCATGCACACATTCATATCGCTCTACCGACCACAGTAACAAGTTAGCCCCTGTCATTTTTCCAGATTCTGAAATAGCGAAGAAAAAAGCTGAATAAACTTTGGATGGTATTTTGGGTCAGGTAGTGTCTTAATATTTTTTTCTGTAGGTTTAAAAAAAATTTCTTTGTAAATTAGACCATATATCTTAAGTTTAAAGTTATTACGTGTATCCCACATTGTCCCACTTTATCTTGCTACTTGTCCCTCATTTTGTCTGATTGGAGGTGGTCACCCTTATTCATGACATAAATTACTAAATAACTGTCACTGCAACAATGTTTTATCAAAACATTGGTAAAATATCGAAACTTCAGTAAGGTCTGAGAACCTTACAATGGAAGCCCACTCAGCTGTTGAAGTGTTGGTTAGAGAGGGTGGCCCTGTTGCGAGGGTGGAGGCATGGAGGGCTGGCCCCTTTGTGAGGGTGGATGTATGCACATCCTCATCAGGCTGGCTGGCTGGATTCCACCACTTCCACACCTAAATAAATGTCCTCCTCTGACAACAGAAATGTTTCTGATGTTTCTTTAATCACCCTTTCAGTGATTTGGCTTGGCCAGAAAAGGTAATTTAGAATGACTTCCATGGAGACAGGAAACATCCCTGATGCTCAGAAAAATAGTGATGTAATGATTCAATGTAAATAAGAAAGTCAAAACAATGATCCACTTACTGATAATCTTTTTGTGCAAATAATTCAAGACAACTAATTATTAATAAAAGAGTCAAACCTGCTTGAGAATTCTCAACAGTGGTGGTCTTCTTCCACGTGGGGCTGAACACAGAAAAAAAGAGCTGACTTGGAAGCTTCTTCCCATCTGTCTTCCTTTTCCACTTGCATCCCAGTTCCTGCCAGTGGTGTTTCAGACTTCGAAACAGCACTCTGTCTGCAGAGCGTGGTGGTGTGGGAGGGATAGCTCACTACATGGATATTACTTTTCTTCATGAGCTCCAAGAATTCCAGATTAAAGACATGGCTGTAGTGGCCATCTAAGAGCAGGACATAGGGTCTTGGATTCTCCTTAGGCAGATGCTGGACAAACCACTGGCCCCACTCCAGAAACATCTGGGAGTTTATCCAGCCATTATCTGATTTGGAGATAATTGCTTTTTCTGGTCGTTCTTCTGCCCTAAGCCTCTTTCCCTTAAAAATTACCATTGTGGGGGTCTAAGTCCCAACGCATTGAACCCAGCCAGGACTGTTGTAGGTTCTCCTTTTCCCCCTGATGCTACCTGGAAGCAGGACTTGACAGTCACCCCAAAAACTTTTTTTTTTTAGATTAAATTGTCCTGCAGTCCAGATTCATCACATTTCCACTGGTGAGATGGCATCTCCTGGATCTCTAGGTGGTGGAATAACGTTTATGTCTGAAACCATTGCTCAACTACTGTGAGATTTTTCCCAGATGTCCTTGCAGCTGAGAGAGATTCTGGCTTGCAGACGCTCAGGTTTGGATTCCTTTTCATGGACCCCTCAAACCAATAGTTACCGGCAGAAAAACCAGGGATGCCATTAATTTTGGCGTCCTAGAATGCAATATGCCGTATATCACTGCATTCCAGGGGGAACCCCCTTTCATCTAACCTGAAGCATGGCGGTAGCCACTCACCAGCCCTTTCACTCGCCTGTGAGGTGTTGATTTTGGAATGTTCCATGGCCTGGTTAGAAACCTTAATTTTGGTTTGTGTCCTTCAGTCACCTCCTGCTCATATTCTTCAATCTCTCTTCACTCCACTGGTTTAGTTTTCTTCTTTCCTACTTTGCTGTCTTTTCCTTTTCTGTATTGCCCTATCACTCTTTTTCTCTCTCTGTCCCTCTCCTCTCTGTATGGGTGCCAATTTTGAAAAATAAAAATTTGTATACAATTTTTATATTCAGACACATTATTATAATTTATAACTTAAAAATGTTATCTTCTTGTTCGTGAAATGGCTGCACTGTGTTTGCTAGCATTAGCCCTAAAACTGGCCCACTCAACATGAAATGCACTGTCCCACTCAACCTGACATTGTGAAAATTAGATTCACAGCACTTTCCCACTCAACCTGACCAATATTTTATACAGTTAGATGCTCATTGTTATTAATCTCTAATACATAGACCACTTGTTTTCAACCTGTGGTCCGCGATGGTATTGCAGGTTGCCACCAATTACTATTAAAAGAAATAATAATATTGTTAATATATGCATATATATGTGTATCTACCTGGATCTGGTCTTGCCATTTTGCTGAGCGTTGCCAGCCCGAGTTATTTACTGTTCATAGCCAGTTCATTCTAGGGCTGTGTGATTAATAGAAATCATCATAAAATCACGATTTGAGCATGCACAATCTCTAAATTGCTTAATAGCACGATTTTCCGTGGCCCCAACCTCCCGCAGTATGCTATCAGAACCAATCATAACGCAACACCCCTAGTGCTATAACACAACAGACTGGGCATATGCCTAACTCTAGGTTCACGCTCTGTCTGTGATGCATCTTTTTTTCTGAGCCCATGTTAACAGATCAGAGCGTTCACACTGCACGCGTTAAAAGGCTAGAAATAAAACTGTGACGTTACAACTTTTTGATAAAGCTCTAATTGGTTTTCTTTTGGAAATATGTTTCAAAATCATCCTGAATGCATTTAGAACTGTAAAGCATACCTGTGTGTGTCAAAATTGTAATTAAAATCGAAATGGCAAAATTGATCAAAGAAGTTTTTTTTTTGTCCATATCGCACAGCCCTAGTTCATTAAGTAAAGACCGTTAACAATCTAACTTCTGAGTACTAAGTTATTAACCCAACAATAGCGGGGTCAGTTAATTTTTTTGCAGTGGGCTGCGCAAACATGTGTTTGGTTGTGTGGGCTGCGAGCTGAAAAAGGTTGGGAACCACTGACATAGACAATATTAATGTATGTAAAAGCAAAAGTTTTATTGTTACATCATAAGTGACAGAATTTTCAACCTTATTATTCTTAAAATAGATTTACACTTGCTGGTTGGCTTACCGTGAGTCAAGCAATAAGAAAAATAACAACTGCACCACATCTGTGATGTCACACCAATCACAAAGTTTACTTCATATCCAATAGACATTCAGCTACAACACAGTAATTGTTGTGATTGACTTACAAAATGAACCCTTTAAAGTACCCAAAAGCTTAAGTGTCCCACTCAACCTGACGTCCCACTCTACCTGAATTCACCCTATTAAAGATAATGAAAATACGAGTCTATAAAGTATAACAATACATGTGCTTTAACAGGCAATAGATTAGTAAGGATTTAAGTACTCAACCCAAATAACCTGAATGAGTGTAGTTTGTATAAATGCAAAATGATGGAAGACATTAGGATGGCAGCATAAATATGTCTGTTAAAAGGCCTAAATGTTTCAATATCACTATAAAGTGCCTTTTGAGACTTCACAGTTCCCAAAACATAATTGAGATTTTCTATTAAACTTCATATTTGTTATGCTTAAGGCGACTGTAGGCTGTTAGAAGTGCATATTGGTCAAGCTCCAGTGTTTTTTTACTAAAATATCTGCAAGCAGACAATTTTCAAGCAAACCACAAAATTTGTCCATCCTATCATGTGACTAATTCAGAGAAGAATATGATTCAGTATCTGAATTTTACATTTACATTTATTCATTTAGCAGACGCTTTTATCCAAAGGCTCATTAAAAATTAATCTTGCTGCCACGTTTTGAATTAATTGTAAAGGTTTGATAGAACTGGCTGGAAGACCTGTCAAGAGGGCATTGCAATAGTCCAGCCTGGACAGAACAAGAGCTTGAACAAGAAGATCTGCGATCTCAAAATTTTAATTCCAGAATAAATACATTTTACATACATTTCCTATATGTGAATGGTTCAGTCAATAGACGGTTACACAGATAACAAGAATAGCAGCTAAAAATGATAGAAACATTCATATGCAGAATTACACACATTTAAAGTTTGATTAACGCACAATAAAATTGCAGATACTCCAATTTGATATGGGAAGACATCAATACAGTTAATACATTTAGAATACATTTTAAAAAGGTACTTTTCTCTTTTCTAACAAGATTTCCAGCGAGCTGGGCTTTCCTGTTTCTCCCAGTTGGGTCATAAAGTTTTATGACCTTGTCAGAGGTAGTGTTACAAACCACTTTTTGCACTCACTGAAGTTAGCTGAGCTGCATGACAGACATGCCAAAAATAACATGTATCCATTCAAAGAAAATGGTATTAAATGAAGAAAAACTCATTTCAAGAGACTTATGATTGTAGTTATATGTATACAAATGTTTGGTCATTTATCTGATGGTCATTTATCTGATGAGGACACTGTAATTTGTATTTTGGCAAGGCAAAATTATTTATATAGCATATTTCATACACAATGGTAATTCAAAGTGCTTTACTTAAAAGAAAGTAAAATAATAATGAAGAAAAATAATAAAAGAATAAAACAAGCAATTTTTTAACTTTTAAAATTATTTAAAAAATTACTTATTTAAAATGAATTTAAAACATTTTTAAATATATATTTTTTTATTTAAATAAAATAATTTAAAAAACAGAGAAAATATAGTACAATCAGTTCGGACATTGCACAGTGCTCATTCAATAAATGCACAGCTAAAAAGATGAGGTTTGAGTCTAGATTTAAATGTGACCTAGTGTTTCAGCACATCTGATCTCTTCTGGAAGCTGATTCCAACTGAGGGGCGGCATAGTAACTAAAGGCGAACTGGATGAGCTGCAGCTGTCTAATGGTCTTTTTGGGAAGGCCAGTGAGGAGCCCATTACAATAGTCCACTTGCTGGTGATAATGGCATGAACAAGTTTCTGCAAGTCTTGACTGGAAATAAAACATCTAATTCTTGCAATGATTTTTAAATGATAGTATGCTGATTTAGTTACTGCTTTGACATGCTTTGACAACTAAGGTCTTTCTCCAGAATCACACCAAGATTCCTGACTTGATTTTTAGTTGTTTGACCCCTAGAGGTATGCATTCACCTTGAACACTTTATCTTTGTTTCAAAGTGCAATGACTTCAGTTTTTTCCTTGTTTAACTGAAGAAAGTTCTGGCACATCAAACTATTCATTTTAATTTTAAGACGTTAATAAAACACAATCTAACAGGTAGAAAACTTCTTGTTAGCTTCTGATATTACCTGTATCCCTTCTAGTCATTTAGTGCTTGGTTCAACCAACAAGGATTTCCTATACTGTTACTCACCCTGGTGGACAGGAGCAATCAGGATGCCTCTATTACACATTTATTCAAAGATGTATAGAATAAGTTAAAGCCTTAAAGCATAGAGTGTAGAAAATATTATCCAGCACAAAACTGACAGGACAGACTAAAAGGAAAGGGGAAAATCTGTTACTGTGAGAGGCATTTATTACACAGAACAGTTACAGTTTTTCTCAAACAATTTGGTACATTTCTCCAAACTCAGGTAACAGCTCTCCAAACAGTTAACACAGTGATCAGTACACTTTGTAATTGTCCTAAACAGATAGTAAATTATCCTTCATTTCATACAAATCACAGATCAAAAGCATAATTTTATCAAAACATTGTGCACAAAAATCCCTAATTTTATCACAGCAGTTCATACAGCCAACCAAATCTTTAATATATAATTATATATTTTTTTCATTGTTCTTCACAAAGATCACACGCATTTTTGTACCATTTTCAAAATACAACAAACAAAACTCTGAAAAACAAAAAGCCAGTTTCCTAATTTTTCACACAGCTGTCTTACGTAATTACAACAACTACAAAAGGGGAAGAGAAGAACAAAGAAGACAAATGAGGAGATACAGTAAGACAAAAAAAAAAGAAGTATGAGCAGTGGAAACCGAAGAGGTTTATAAGTGAGAGGTGGTGGCCAGAGTAGAGGGAGAATAGGAAGAGGAGATAGAGAAAGAGGAGATAGAGAAAGAAGAGCTGAAGATGTAGGAGGATGAGCGAGAAGATCTGAGGATGTAGGAAGAGGAGAAGAGACTGAAGGGATGGATAAATTGGAGGGCAGTGGTATAGTGGAAAGAGAAAATATAAGAAGAGGTGGACAGGGAGGAAGAGGGGGCAAAGAGGAAGAAGAGCCAAGGTGTAAGAGGAGGGAGGAGAGGTAGAATGAGGGTATGGTACAAGCGTGTTTCAAATTAAATCAGAGCCAAACTTATTGACCATGTCATAAATCATGGTCTCTCACTGAGAAAAGCTGGCCAGATATAAACGGATCCATTGTTGACATGGTCGTCCAGAACAACACCCTCCGCCTCAAAGAAATTCAGCAAAGAACTTCTAGAGGTCCCCTTTTTTCCCTTATGCTTAATTCTTCTTCGTCTACTCTTGTTAGCATTATCCAGGTTACCTGTGCCTTATTTCTCTTAGAGTATTTTAGCGTAGTCTTTCCCTATGTTTAACACTTGGTTTTTGAGTCCAGGCTGCGTGCTACCTGCTTTGTGTTTCCCAGTCCTTCCAAGTCTTTCCAAGCTACCTCAAGTAAGGTGTTCTTAGTTATTTGATTGTTCACATACTCTAGTTTTGTTTTCCCTCGTGGAGTTTTTATTTACCCTTGTGGTTTTTGTTTACCAATTATCTCTCATGTTATTAATTCCTCTGTCTGAGAAGAACTTTTGTTGGATTTTTGGCTTGCAAAGACCTTTTTTTTAAATAAACCAACATTGCCTGGAGTACTGCCTTGAGTATTTCATTGGGTCCAACAACTCAGCCTCTGTGGCCTAGTGGCAGATCTCTCAACCACCAGAGACTTGAGTTCTCGCCCGGATCGTGACAGAAAAAACAAGTCACTCATGGACCCAGAAACACTCAGTTCCATGGACCTATTGGCAGTGCTCAACATGAGGCATCTTTTCAGCGGCATGAAGCCATTCTCACCCGACAAGAAGAGCTAATAGCCAAACATTCTCAACTCCTGCTTTCAGGGAGGGTTGTCTAAGCCCCTTCAAGATGAGTTAGCCACTCGAGAACCGGCTGAAGATCTTGAGTCCCTCATAGCAATGGCCATCCACCTAGACAATCTCCTGAGAGAGCGGAGGATAGCTCGTCGCAAGGAGTCTCAGTCCCAAGTTCCTCTGAGGAGGTCTGGTTCTCCAGTTTGTATTCCTTCATCCAGAACTTCCCCAGCTCCTGAACAGCTCCACGATTCCCCAGAAGAAATGCAATTGGGCCGTTCCAGGCTTTCTCCAAATGAGAGGGAACATTGCATGAGGGAAAGCCACTTCCAGCCACTTTCGTTCCTCTTGCCCCGAGCTATTGGGAAATGCCTGTCCCCATACAGCAACAGGAGGGCTGTGACGGTGTACTGGGGCCTCAACAAGATCACTGTTCGGAATCGATACCACCTACCTCTCATGGACACAACCTTTAAACTGCTTCAAGGAGCCTCTGTTTTCACTAAACTGGATCTCCGCAATGCTTACCATCTTGTACGGATCCGGCAGGGAGACTAATGGAAGACTGCCTTCAACACCCCCACAGGCTACTATGAGTATCTCGTAATGCCGTTCGGACATACCAGTGCCCCCGCAATATTCCAAGCACTAATCAATGATGTCCTCCGGGACCTTCTTAATCAATTCGTCTTTGTATACCTTGACAAGATTCTTATTTTCTCAAAGTCACTGGAGGAGCATGAGGGGCATGTTAGCAGGGTTCTCCAGAAACTCCTTGACAATCACCTCTATGTAAAGCTAGAGAAGTGTGAATTTCATGTTACCCAGGCTCAGTTTCTTGGAATCATTGTCACTCCTGGCCACCTGGGGATGGACCCTAAGAAGGTAGAGGCAATCCACAACTGGCCCATACCTACTACGGTCAAGGAGGTTCAATGTTTTATTGTCTTCGCAAACTTCTATAGAAAGTTCATTAAGAATTTCATCTCAGCTCATTGAGATCTCAAGCGCTGCTTAACTTCCGCTCCCATTCTTCTGACCGAGACAGACCTTTTTTGGTGGAGGTGGATGCCTCAGAGGTGGGGGTAGGGGCCATCCTGTCGCAGAGAGGTGAAGATGGAAAATTACACCCTTGCGCCTTCATGTCTTGTCACCTGTCGGATGCCGAGTGCAACTACCACGTGGGGGGTAGTGAGTTGCTCACAGTAAAACTGGCCTTGGAGGAGTGGCGCCACTAGCTCGAGGGGGCCCAGCACCCTTTCTAGGTTCTCTCGGACCCCAAAAACCTGGAGCATCTCCAGCAGGTTAAGTGGTTGAATCTTCGGCAAGCTAGATGGTCACTGTTTTTTAATCGATTCCAGTTCTATCTTACAGACCCGGCACCAAAAACGTTAAAAGCCAGATGCCCTGTCTCGAGCCTACTCTCCTGAGACACAAGAGAAGCCCTTGACAACAATAATTTCAGTGGGAACTGAAAAGAGTGGTGCGAGAGACCCTTGCCCATGAGCCTGATCCAGGTGGTGGTCTCCCTGGATGTCTGTTCTTTCATCAAGCTGCCCGATCCCAGGTCTTGCAGTGGGCTCATGACTCTCCCTTGACTTGCCATCCAGGAAGTGCCCGCACCCTTGACTTTCTCCAGTGTCGGTTTTGGTAGCCATCCATCAAGAAGGACGATAAGGTCTATGTGGAGGCCTGCCCTGTATGCAACCAAGGAAAGTCTGCACATCAGCGACCTCAGGGACTGCTCCGTCCCTTACCTAATCCCTGCAGGCCATGGTCACATCTCTCTCTGGACTTTGCTACCGACCTCAGGGACTGCTCCATCCATTACCTATTCCGAGCAGGCCATGGTCACATCTCTCTCTGGACTTTGTTACCGGGCTTCCACCATCCAAGGGCAATACAGTCATCCTGGTGGTTGTAGATCGGTTCTCCAAAGCTGCCCGGTTCATTCCCCAGCCCAAGCTGCCTTCGGCCAATAAGACTGCAGAGTTCCTCATGAACCATGTCTTCCGTATATTTGGTATTCCCCTGGACATTGTCTCTGACTGAGGTCCCCGGTTCTCGTCCCGGTTCTGGGGAGCCTTCTGCAGGCTTATTGGGGCCACGGCCAGCCTATCATCTGGGTTCCATCCAGAGTCTAATGGCCAGACAGAACATATCAATCAGGATCTGGAGACTAGCAATCTTACGTCTTGGGCCACCTATATTATTTGGGCTGAAAATGCCCACAACACCCTCAAGTCCTCAGCCCCTGGACTATCCCCCTTTGAATGCCAGTTTGGCTATACCCCTCCATTATTCCCAGAGGAAGAGGCACAATTTGGTATTCCCTCGGCCCAACGCTTTGTCCAACGCTGTCGGCTTACGTTGAGGAAGGCCAGACGTACCCTCCTTCGGACTTCCCAGAGATACCAAGTTCAAGTTAATAGTCGCCGCCGCCGGACAGCCCCCAATTTTCGAGCCGGTAAAAAGTTTGGCTATCTACAAAGCACCTGCCCCTCCGGGTCAAATCCAAGAAACTCTACCAGAAATATATCGGCCCTTTTCGCATAGCAAGTAAAGTTAACCCTGTTTCTTATCGTTTATTTCTCCCTCATTCCCTTCTTATTAACCCCACGGTTCATGTCTCATTACTTAAACCTGTCTTGTCTTCACCGTTTGCCCCCCCACACAGGCCTCCTCCACCTCCCAGGATCATCAATGGCCAGACAGCCTACACAGTACGCCGGATACTGGACTCCCGGATGGTCCAGAACTCACTACAATATTTGGTGGACTGGGAGGGCTACGGGCCAGAGGAGCGCTCCTGGGTTCCAGCCAAAGACATCCTGGACCCAAGTTTGATCAGGGAGTTTCGCACCCAGAGGCCAGGGTGTTTTCTCTCAGAGTATTTTAGCTGAGTCTCCCTATGTTTAACACTTGTTTTTTGAGTCCAGGCTGCGTGCTACTTGCTTTGAATTTCCAAGTCCTTCCAAGTCTTTCCAAGCTACCTCAAGTAAGGTGTTTTTAGTTATTTGATTGTTCACATCTAGTTTTGTTTTCTCCCCTCCTGGAGTTTTTATTTACCCTTGCGGTTTTTGTTTCCCAATTATCTCTCATGTTATATATTCCTCTGTCTGAGAAGAACTTTTGTTGGATTTTTGGCTTGCAAAGACCTTTTTTTAAATAAACCAGCATTGCCTGGAGTAGTGCTTCTGTGGCCCAGTGGCAGATCTCTCAACCACCACACCAGAGACCCGAGTTCTACCCCATCTAAATATCTGATATTCAATAAAATTTTATTTGATAGCACTGAAAAATATTGCCCACTTGTCTATTGCCCACTTGTCTGCGCATTTCTTAAAATAAAATAAAATAAAAATATTGGATACAGGGAAATGTATACAGTTCACAATTACAATAAAAGTGGATGGGGCCAATCCATAAATGTCCAAACACTCACTTTTTTAGTAGTATAACCAAAAGATGTAAACAACATGTGTTAACACCTTTGCATACATAAATAACAACCTTTTCTGTGTGAAGTCATATCTCATTTTATAACTTTGTTTCCATAACAATGCCAAAATTCCAAAAAATATAAAGAATGGTGATTAAAACCACTTTATGGCTCAAGTTAGAAGTTTTAACAGAATAATTAATGTAGGTGATTTTACAAAGTGATGAGCGTCAGATTTCTGAAATATCTAAAGCTCCAAAAATCTTAAGATCCCTCGTAAAAAATGTCCCATTTACTTTAACCGTAAGTGCCTCAACTGTAACATTTATTTATTTTATTTTTCTTTCCCAAAGGAAAACATGGAACAATTTTGTGGCAATAGAGTGCCGAAGTCATGACGTCACTTTGTAGGCCAAAACACGGAAGTGAGTTAGCATTTTAGCACTTCCAGTTCCCTCGCCCTAAAGGTTATGTTTTTTTTAATGGGTTTTTGCTAAATCGCCAGAAATAAAGTCTGTGGTTAACAAAGCCTCTAAATATTTTTGATCTATGACATAAAACACACCAGTTATAACCTGCTTGTGATTTTTAAAAAACATTATTGTGTCTTAAAAACAGTGGTTGCTAACAAGTTGCTAAAAGGGAATACATCCTTTGGCGGGGACTTTAGACGTCATAGACGTTTGATAGTTATCTTAAATACATAGAACACTATTATAACGGCCATAGCTAACGTGGTTCTGAGATGGTCAAAGCACGTTTTTTTTCTGGCGAATTAGCAAATGGTATGCAAACATACAATCAAACATTACAGAGTGGAAGATAGTCTTTAAAGTTTATTTTGGGCACAATGACCAGGCATAATAATCTTAATCACAAAGAAAATAATATTAAAGTTTCTATTTAAACTAACAAAATAATTAATGAATAAATAAAACATGAACAAAAGAAAAAAAAATCTCAGAGAGGCATGCATAAACAAAATTAGTTTCTAACATTTTTAAAAAAAAATTAATGGGCAATATTTCTCATGAAAAAGTGGATAAGTGTTCATACACAGCGCAGATCATAATGAGCGAGCGTGTTTTTAAATTAAAGTTTGAGGAAGCTTGATGATGACGTTGATCCGCGACCATGGTGTGCTGTAGTCCATTTATACTTTACAATGTATACATTTTGGATTAACTTGTAAAGATTATCTTGATAGACAAAACGTGTAAGGGCCATAACTCTATGTTGAACACAGATCTTATTTTTTGGGATTTTCCAAAAGTCTATGGGGAAAATGCATAGGCTTTTCGATCGAGGAAACCCATGCACCGATAACTTCCGGGTTGTCCTACAAAGTGACATCATACCTTCGGCACTCTATTGGCATTTTGCAAATGCTGTTGATTATTAGAATTCAGAGTTTGTAAGAGGTTAAACAATCAGTCAGTCAGAGCCATTTCCACATTTATTGCAGACTTGTGGTCAGAAAAATGTCTCCACCCCCCTTTAAAGTATATTTATACAGTGTTTTGTCAGTGAGAGCTCACTGTTCGTCTTCATGATGACCTTCATCTCTCTGCTCCTGCTGGCCTCTCTGCTGCCACACCTGACCTTCACTGGTAAGACAGATTGACTAAATTGCATATTGATCAATCAGGTGAATAAGATAGCTAACAGCGCTATCTCTTTCAGCTCATGTGAGTGAATGTCAGTGTAGCAAAACCCCACTCCAGACCTTATATGGTTTCCATTCAGGCTTATGGGGAACACCTCTGCGGTGGATTCCTCATCTCTGATGAGTTTGTCTTGACTGCTACACATTGCTGGAAAGGGTAAGACTTATATGGTAGCACTGCAGTCATTTTTTCTTTCTTTTTTTATTGGTATTTTAACAAGACCATACATAATGTATTCAGTGAAAAATACGAAATTATAAATCGTCTCAATATAAACCCACTTAAAACCCTCCCACCAAAAAGACATTTAAATATAAAGCCAAGAGAGAGAAAAAAAAATAAAAATAAATTAAAATAAATAAAATAGAAAAGAAACTAAACGAATTATTGAATAAACAAAGCTAAACAAATAAATATATAAAAAAAGAACATTCTTCTCTCAAGAATCAATCTTCACTCCTTCCAATAGAAGTCAACTAATGTGTATTAGCACTGGTATCAGGAGAACAGAGTAAGCCTTCGATATGATCTAAAAAAGGTTTCCAGGTCTTATGAAAAGATTTGAGAGATCCTGAAAGCGAGAATCTTAACTTTTCAAGCTTTATACAGCAAAAGATTTCTCGGATCCACATATCATGTGATGGGGGAAAGACATGTTTCCATGAGGAGAATAGCTCGTCTAGCTAAAACGGTAGTAAAGGCAATGACCTGGCAGACTGAAACAGTCAAATTAGGTCTCGAGGAAATGCCAAAAAGAACTGTCAAGGGGTTAGGGTCTAAGTCTATGTTAAGAGCATGGTTAAGTGTATCAAATACATTGGACCAAAAGTCTTTCAGCTAGGGGCAACTCCAGAACATATGGAGATTTGCAGGAGATTGCCTGCAGCGGTGACAGGCATCGCTCCTTTCTGGAAAATATTTTGCTAATTTGGCATTTGTTAAATGAGCTCGGTAGAGCACATTACACTGCAATAGGCCATGTCTGGCACATATGGAAGAGGTATGAACCAGATTCAAAATGTCATCCCATTGCTCATCGGTAATAGAAATACCTAGGTCATGATCCCAAGATTCTCTAAAAGAAACAGTGGGGTCTACATTAAGTGCATTTATCAAATTGTAAATAACTGAAATTAGATGCTTCTGGCCTGCACTCAATGTGTGAAAATGATCAAGATGGCATTCAGGAGGAGGGTTGGTAAAGTGGGGAAACAATTTCTTAACAAAGTCTGTAACCTGAAAGAAACGAAACAAGTGACTACTGGGCAGACTGTACTTAGTGGATAAAGATGTCAATAAATCAATATTTTCAATACTCTTTAAACAGATTTGGGATTCGGACGGTTGTAGTTGGTGCTCATGACTTAAGCAACAGTACGACTCTGAAGCCAATCGAAGTGAAGAAATACATCCCACATCCAAAGTACAACATTTATCCTATTCAGAATGACATCATGCTTTTAAAGGTAACAACCTGTTTTTGTTAAAAATAATATCTGATCAGGAACAATAGCATAGACTTAACTCACACTATGAGAATTTGTAATTATTATTTTATTTATTGTATTATTTATTTACAACATACTCAAAGATTTAATTAAGATTTACTTCTTGAGTCTATTTCCTACAATATATTAGTTTATAGAAACAAAAAATGGGCCATATATTTATATATTTGTTAGAAAGTTTTTGTTATAGTCAGGAGAACAAATCAATAATGTGGAGAAAATACAAGCAGTATAATCAATTATGGTTCAGTTTTTATAAAAGACTAATAAATCTCTGTATTAATATTGTTTGTTTTTGAATTGCAGCTACAGAAAAAGGTCAATATAGACAACAATGTTACATGGATATCATTACCAAAGGATGGAGAAATTGTTCACGAAAACACTCTTTGTAGTGTTGCGGGCTGGGGGCACCTGTGGACTAATGGTAAACCAAGTAGTCGTCTAAAGGTGGGCGTACACGGTGCGAATTCGGATGGTCGGAAGATCGTATGTCCACGCACATGGCACAAGTGAGTTTATCTGAAAATCGTACGGACGAGATGATATACGACATGATTTTACAACCCGCGAATTCCAGAAGAAATCGCACAAAGTTGATAGACGCGTTCGACTTGAAGCAGCGATGCACAGAATGATCACTGTATGACATTAAAGTACCACGAGAGCGATAAGCGAGCATACATATCCAATGCATTCGAATCGCTCTCGCGGTACTTTGATGTCATACAGGTGATCATTCTGTGCGTGCAGCGCTGCTTCAAGTCGAACGAGCCTAATATAACTGCTCTCCCTCTCTCATAAATGCATATCAAATATTGATACGAGCCGTGATTGTTTCCTACACGTACATGTTATTTGTACATGTACATGGAAACCGGGATGTTTGGTCACCCTGTGTGTGTGTGTGTTGGTTTATAAATATCTGAAATAGGTATTACAATGTAAACATGGTTTGTGAGCACAATTCCTGTGCCCTCGTAAACCAAATGGATTTAAAAAATACTATATGGTATTTAATAGAAATTTTAAACATGCATTTTCCGTGATGGATAGAGGTAGTGTATGGAGATATACAGTATAGAATACCGTTAAGTCTATGGAGAGTCCCTGTAAACTACATATGCGTGTGTGTGTGTAAGAGAGAGAGAGAGAGAGAGAGAGAGAGAGAGATAGAACTAAAAAGCATGGTACTCGTTGCTAGAAACATCATACAGCACTAGCTGTTCCTGTCAGAGTGCAGCGAGTTTATCCTCCTGGTCAATAATCCTCATTCGCTGTCGTCTTTGTCTTTCTTCTTTTGTGGTTTGGTCAACTTCAGATAAATCAACAAATCGGCTCGTTCAACCGCACCAATGTCACAAATTCAAACCGATAGCTCACAAACTTTTTAGACATGTTTAAAAATGATCGGGAGGTCGGGAAGTGCTCGTAAACCACTCTGCTTGGCTCGTAATTCATCGCAAATTATAATAGCCACGACCATACGAGAATACGCGATTTCCACACGATTGAAAAAATTGCCTGCGAACTCGTACGACAGCAAAAATCGCACCGTATATTCCCGCCTTAATAGATGCAGACGTGTATGTAATGAATAACACAGAATGTTACAATAGATGGGGAGAGATTTACTTCTCGCTCTCACAGATGATGTGTACATGGCGATGGTGGATTCTGCAATGTACGTAGAAAAGATGATCATAGACTTTAATTAATGAACTGGTTTTAACTGATATATGGCCCTTAAGTAACGTGTTGATCTGTGTTTCTTAACAGGGAGATTCTGGGGGTCCTTTGGTTTGTGGAGACACTGCAGTTGGTGTCATATCATTTCGTTACAAAGCTCTCTGCAATTCACCTGAGAAACCTAATGTG
Organism: Carassius auratus; assembly: GCF_003368295.1. Classification (NCBI taxonomy): domain Eukaryota; kingdom Metazoa; phylum Chordata; class Actinopteri; order Cypriniformes; family Cyprinidae; genus Carassius; species Carassius auratus. The sequence goes on from NC_039246.1 coordinate 277,063, forward strand.
TATACTAAGATTTCAGCATATCTTCCATGGATCCACCAAATCATTAAAAACGTTTAGTGACTTTGTGAAGAATAAAAAAGGAAGAAATCCTTAAACTTCCTTCCTTAAACTTTCTTTCAATAAAAGTATCCCATGGCAAGCATCAAACAGTTGAAGTGTCATTGTTGAGACCATACAATTTTATATAAAGGGCACAATGTTGCCATCTTGGTGATGTTCTTTAATATACATACACATATGGCTTATATCTACTTGAATAAAGGGGGAAAATCCTGGTGGTCAAGAGAGATTTAATAGGTCAAACAATCATATGATCTTTTACATCATATGTTAAAGTGTTTGTAGAAACTTACCAAACTACAAAAATAGTTTAAAAATGGAAGCCTGGTAAATTAAGGACAATTACTGAGGTTTTGAAGTTCAATTACTGACTTCTGAATTTTAAACAAAAACTGTAAATTAATTTTTTATCTCAATTTATAGCAAAAAGCCAGTAGGGAGTGGACTTATTTAATGTAAACTATTCCTCACAGCTTTAATTAATTGTACATTACTTTACAGCGTATTAGCTTTAAGCTGTCTAAACCAGAGTTGAATTGTACATCAACTATTAGGCTTCTCCATAGGGAAAGGTTTTATATCGTTCTTGTTTCATGCTGTTGTTGCAGAGTGCTGTTAAATGCATATATTACCATCTGGGTCAGTCCTGTAGTTCTGAGGATTTTCGACACAGCATGTTTGTTGAAGAAAATATTGAAAAAAAAAATTATCAGAGGGTAAATCTATTTATCAAAAAAAACAAAACATGGATCAATGTAATAATCCTATCCACATTAAACATCCACTAACTTTTTATGTACAATATAAAACATTATTTTATGGCTACATAAAATCCACTGACCTGTGCAAATGACTACAACTCCAGACAATTTGAGATGTTTAGTTAAATGCAATAAAGTCAAGAATTTGTGATGTTAATTATTTTTACAAAAAAAAAGACTTAAATGTGTTTTGTTGAGATAAATAAATTTCAATGTCAATGGCTGCAACAAACTCCAAAAAAGTTGGGACAGAAGCATAATAAAAGTGAAAAGCTTATAAAATATCATAATACGTAGGGTAAATTGGTAATAGGTGCAGGATCATGTTTAGGTATAAAAGAAGCATCTCAGTCTTTGCAAGCAAAGCTGGAACATAGCTCACAAAAAAAATATCTCTATGAAGAATTTCAGTCAAGCATCAGGCCCCACCATAGCACAGAAACAGCACTTGAAAAAAAATTACAATTACAAATGACTTGCTTCTTGCGTCAGACCAAGGCTGGATCTCACTGCTAGTTTTATTTGATTTTAGTGCTGAGTTAGACACTATAGATCATGAAATAACTCGTAGATCAATTACAAAACTATACCGGTATTCAAAGACAGGCTTTATAATGGTTCAGCCACTGATTGCTACCACTTTGTTTATTTAAATGGGGAGTCATCTCATTTATGTCACAGTCTTCTGTCTTTGTCTTTCTGTGAGCACATGGCTTGTGTTGTGTTTGTTTGGTGCCATGTGCTCTCTCCTGTCTATTTTCTAACCCCGCCCATCTTGTTACCTCATCATTGTTTTAGTTGCTCCACCGGTGTTTCTCCCTTTCCTCTGGACTCCATACCCCTAAACTCCACTCACCTGTTCTCTTGTTACCTCATTCCTTGATTTAATTTGTCCCAGCTGCTTACCTGATTTACTCTTCTTTATAAGCTTCCTGTGTTTTCTGTTCTGGGCTTGTTTGTCTCACATAGGTACCGGTTAATGCCTTTGATGGCTGTCTACTCTGTGTTCAGTCTATGTCTTGTAACTTTGGACGCTACGCTGGGTTTTTCCCCCTTTGGAGTGGTTTCAGTTGTGTTTTTGTTTATTTTGGTGACATATAAATAAAGTCTTCCCATCTGCCTGCACTTGAGTCTTCGCCTCTTGCGATCCGTGACAGTACAAACAAGCCATTTGAAGAGTCAGCGGCGATGGGGATTTTCTTATACCCAGTTTCCGGACGACCAAGGATCCAGACCCCTACCATTGGGCCGCATCCCTGCCCACAAGACAATCTCTTCGGGCTGTATGCCGAGGACCTCTTCGATGCAGTCCAAGGGCTAGGGCTTGAGGAGAGCACCCTCATCCATCTGTTTTTAGTAGGCCTGGACGAGCTTGTCAACTGGGTGGAACTGGGGGAGCTAGATAATTGGTCCTATTGGGAGATGGTCGACCACATCATCGATTTAAAGGAGGTGGAACTGCTGGAGGGTGCCCCCCTCCCAGTATGGGCTGCTGTTCCAGGACCTCCTCAGGTAATGCCGACCACTTCCAGTTTCTTGGGGTCATTCTCTGGGCACGTTGGGCTTAGATGCAGCATGCAGGATCCTCCCTGATGTCCGCGAGGGATGCAATGGCTGCTCACGATTCCCCCGAGGCGGCGGTGACTGCTCCGAAAGCTCCAGAGTTGAGTCAGGTTCCGGTTGACCCTCCAAAGTCAAGTCAGGTGCTCATGGACTCTCTGGAGTCAGGGTTAGTCACCGTCGACCTTCCAGAGTCAGGGTTAGTCACCGTCAACCTTCCAGAGTCAGGGTTAGTCACCGTCGACCTTCCAGAGTCAGGGCTAGTTACCATGGACTTTCCAGAGTCAAGGCTAGTCACCGTTGACCTTTCAGAGTCAGGTCAAGTCACTGGTGAGCTTCAAGGACATAGTCAAGTCACCGGTGAGCTTCAAGGACAGAGTCAAGTCACCGGTGAGCTTCAAGGACAGAGTCAAGTCACCGGTGAGCTTCAAGGACAGAGTCAAGTCACCGGTGAGCTTCAAGGACAGAGTCAAGTCACCGGTGAGCTTCAAGGACAGAGTCAAGTCACCGGTGATCTTCATGAACAATGGCAAGTCACCACTGATCTTCATGAGCAAAGGCAAGTCACCATTGTTCTTCATGAACAAATGCAAGTCACCAATAATCTTCATGAGCAGAGTCAAGTCAGCACCGATCTTCTGGAATCCACTATAAACACCATGGGACTATCAGAGTTTCATCACTTCTCTGTGGAACTACTCAGGTCTCTCCTCTCCTCGCCTCTGCGGAACTTCCAGAGACTCATCATGCCTCAGCCGAACTCTCTGAGTGGTCTTCTGCTCTGCCCTGGGGGACTCTGGCCTCGATCACAAGGATGTGGTGGTTCTCTGCTCTGCCCTGGGGGCTTTCTGCCTCAACCACAAGGATGTGGTGGTCTTCTGCTTTGACCTGGGGGGCAACTGGTTCGACCACACTGATGTGGTGGTCTTCTGCTCCGCCCTGGGGGGGGGTCCGTCCTGACCACACGGTTGTGGCGGTCTTCTGCTCCGCCCTGGGGAACTCCGATCTCGACCACACGGACGTGGTGGTCTTCTCATCCGCCCTGGGGGGCACCCGTTCCGACCACACAGTTGTGGTGGTCTTCTGCTCCGGCCTGGGGGGCTTCCGCCCTGACCACACGGTTGTGGTGGTCTTCTGCTCCGGCCTGGGGGGCTTCCGCCCTGACCACACGGTTGTGGTGGTCTTCTGCTCCGGCCTGGGGGGCTTCCGCCCTGACCACACGGTTGTGGTGGTCTTCTGCTCCGGCCTGGGGGGCTTCCGCCCTGACCACAAGGTTGTGGTGGTCTTCTGCTCTGCCCTGTGGGGCGTCGTCCCGACCACACAGTTGTGGTGATCTTCTGCTCCGCCCTGGGGGGTTTCCGCTCTGACCACACGGTTGTGGTGGTCTTCTGCTCCAGCCTGGGGGGCTTCCGTCCCGACCACATGGTTATGGTGGTCTTCTACTCTGCCCTGACCACACGGTTGTGGTGGTCTTCTGCTTCGCCCTGGTGGGCTTCTGCTTAGACCACACTGTTGTGGTGGTCTTCTGCTCCGGCCTGGGGGGCTTCCGCCCTGACCACACGGTTGTGGTGGTCTTCTGCTCCGGCCTGGGGGGCTTCCGCCCTGACCACACGGTTGTGGTGGTCTTCTGCTCCGGCCTGGGGGGCTTCCGCCCTGACCACACGGTTGTGGTGGTCTTCTGCTCCGGCCTAGGGGGCTTCCGCCCTGACCACACAGTTGTGGTGGTCTTCTGCTCCACCCTGGGGGGCGTCCGTCCTGACCACACGGTTATGGTGATCTTTTGCTCCGCCCTGGAGGGCTTCCGCCCTGACCACACGGTTGTGGTGGTCTTCTACTCTGCCCTGGGGGACTCGGGCCTCGACCACAAGGATGTGGTGGTTCTCTGTTCCGCCCTGGGGGGCATCCGTCCCGACCACACGGTTGTGGTGGTCTTCTGCTCCGGCCTGGGGGGCTTCCGCCCTGATCACACAGTTGTGGTGGTCTTCTGCTCCACCCTGGGGGGCGTCCGTCCTGACTACACGGTTATGATGGTCTTCTGCTCCGCCCTGGAGGGCTTCCACCCTGATCACATGGTTGTGGTGGTCTTCTGCTCTGCCCTGGGGGACTCTGGCCTCGATCACAAGGATGTGGTGGTTCTCTGTTCTGCCCTGGGGGGCATCCGGCCTGACCACACGGTTATGGTGGTCTTCTGCTCCGCCCTCGTGGGCGTCACGTGATGCCCTTCTTGGACTTGTGTTTTTGTGTTTTATTTTTTTTATTTATTTTTTTTGTTCTGCGGTCTGTGTCTTTCTTTCTGTTTCCTCCTATGGACCTGGCCCTCTGTCCCTTCCCCTGATCCTCCGCCGGTCCACCTCCCTCCTATGTTTCTTGTCTGTCTCTTGTCTCTGTTTCCCAATTTTACCTGGTCCTCCATCCCTCCCCCTGATCCTCCTCCGTTCCGCCTCCCTCCGTGATTTATTATTTTGGGGTGTCTGGAATTCACTCCTTAAGGGAGGGGTTCTGTCACAGTCTTCTGTCTTTCTGTTTTTCTGTCTTTTTCTTTCTGTGAGAACATGGCTTGTGTTGTGTTTGTTTGGTGCCATGTGCTCTCTCCTGTCTATTTTCTAACCCCACCCATCTTGTTACCTCATCATTGTTTTAGTTGCTCCACCGGTGTTTCTCCCTTTCCTCTGGACTCCATACCCCCTCATTCCTTGATTTAATTTGTCCCAGCTGCTTTCCTGATTGCCTCTTCTTTATAAGCCTCCTGTGTTTTCTGTTCTGGGCTTGTTTGTCTCACATAGGTACCGGTTAATGCCTTTGATGGCTGTCTACTCTGTGTTCAGTCTATGTCTTGTAACTTTGGACGCTACGCTGGGTTTTTCCCCCTTTGGAGTGGTTTCAGTTGTGTTTTTGTTTATTTTGGTGACATATAAATAAAGTCTTTCCATCTGCCTGCACTTGAGTCTTTGCCTCTTGCGATCCATGACAATTTATCACCAGTAAAATATGGAGTGCCACAAGGGTCTGTTCTAGGACATTTGCTATTTTCAATATACAAAATATATTATGATATCAAATTAAATATAATATTACTACAAAATATGGGATTAATTTCCATTTTTATGCTGATGATACTTGACCATATATCTTAACGAGACCAGATGGAAATTTCGAGTTATTTAAGCTAATAGGGTGTGTTAAAAATGTAAAAGATTGGATGACCAATAATTTTTTGCTATTAAATTTGGATAAGATAGATATATCTCTTATTGGACCAAAAAACAGTACACAGAATCTTGTGGACAATTTGCAACTAGACGGATGTACTGTTTGGAACAGCAGCTACACTAATTATGTCATATTTGTTTCTCTGTTTTGCCACGGGAATGATTTGTATTGTAAAAAGCACTATACAAATAAATGAGTTCTCTGGGCCAGAGCTCATCTCAGATAGTCAAAAAGTGGAAATGTTTCCAGATAAATACATATTTCAACTTGTTTCTGGTAATAATGGCCAAACGGGCCACCCAGACTTTCATCAGAGACAGATGCAAAAGCAAAAAAAAAAAGGAAAAGTTTGTCATTAAACATGCTTCTGTTGTACAAATAATTTATTCTTGATTTTATGGTATTTTCACAAAACGTCCCAACTTTTCTGGAATTGGGGTTGTACATCTTGCTTGGCAGAGAGTAACACGTGTCAGTCACTGCTAAAGGTGTCACAACATACTGCGCATCATGTTCTGCAATTTTCAGCGGCATATGCCACAAGCCGCCAGACAATCCTGTGTGTAACATGCAATGCCACTTCCTGCTACTGGATATCTGAATGGACAGCTCTAAATATTCAGTGTTTACAATTTTAGGGTAGATAACCCATGAATGCCATAATTATCAATGAACATTAAAGAGGGTTAAGACCATGTATTTTGACAAAAAAAAAGTATGTACTTAACCTTTAACTTGACATGCCACATTAAAACATGACGTCAAGTGCTCCTGTCAAACCAATCACCACAAAAATAGTGCATGTGCTTAATATAATCATTTCAAAGATGACATTTGAATTTTTTTTTTATATATTTGTACAATATTACATATTCAGCATATCTTACTTAACTGTTCTGTATCTTAATTATTTATTCCATAAAATATGTCATTAAAATATGTTTTTTTTTTTTTTTATGAGAGTGACATTCGTTTAATCTTAATCAACAACAACTAATGAGGAACAAAATGTAGCGGCATCAGTCATTTAGATTATATTGAACCATCTAAAAGCCTTCAATTTATAGGTTATAGCTACATCTCTTGTATCTGTCTGATGTAGACTGGTGAATATTTATTTTAATAAACTTATAGGCCTATAAATCCACTCTATTACTGGCCCATATTCAAATTTTTGTGCAGTGTGTGGGATGCATTTTTTTTACTAATAGTCCGCCACGCGATCGCTTGCATTTTTGCTGTTGAAGAGTGATAAAAGTGGTGCTTGCTGGCAATAATGTTTCTTAAAATTATGTTAAATCTTAAATACTTTAACTAATACTTTTGGTAACACTTTATTTTGATAGTCCGTTCGTTGAGACTCTACTACTTATTAGTAGCCATTCAGTAGCTTGTCAACAGTGCATCAGTTGACATTCAACAACATTGTTTCAACAGACAAGTAACATACGTTCAACTAACTGCCTATAGACTATAAGGTACATTTCAAGTGTTAATCTACAGATTTTACAAAAAGTGCCTGTTGACTTTCAATGTTATTTTTGCAATAGGTTATTAGCCAATTGTCAACTAACTTTCTGTAGATTGAGTCACCATCTTCTAAGCTGTCTATCAACAACTCAAAATCAATCTGTCAGTTGAAAGTCAACTGTCATGTCAGTATATGATACTGTATATCCTACCCAAGGGGTGTCAAATGCATCACATTTCTGTATTTACCATTTGTTGATAATCTGTTGATAGTCAACTGAAGATTAGTTGCTTATCTGTTGTTTGTCAACAAATATATTGTTTATGATCAGTAGACTATTAATAGACATTCTCCACTAAGCGTTAGTAGATATATTTTAGGACTATCTAATTAAAGTGAAAAACAGTTGATATCAGTAGAAAGTCTATAACCTATCAACAGATTGCATACAGGTTTCCATTAATTGTATGCAACATAATTACCATTTAAAACATGTTTTGCATACCTGACTGAAGTAGAACAAACACCATAGGCAGCACATCAGAGAAAAAAGTGCACCTTTATTAAATACAAAAACACTCCAAATAATACAACCCATTATTTACTAGGGTATCAGGATCACATCTGAACCATCAGATTATGTGACAAACGTTATACAGTATATTGAGCATTTCAAAATGAGAAAAAACACTCAATACTTTTCTACAAGAACATTTCTCAAATGCCCAAGACCAAGATCAAAAGTTATAAACAACAAATAATAATTAATGAATACATTTTGCCTTTCATGACAGTAAGGTTTACAGAAAGTTCCTAAACGTATCTACGGTTACCATTCCTTATGTCCTTGAGAAGTCTTCCAAGTACTCCATGTTTATGTCTTCTTGCTAACCAGTAGGTCCACTCAATGAAGCTGAGCTGTTTTTTTAAGGCCTTTTCAGAACGATTCCCCCGCATACGCCAAACTTCCCTCTTGTAAGTCTGCCATGCTCTCTCAATGTTTTGAGTATGTAGTCCTGTTTGGGGATCTACATAATTCTGGCTGTGGTTGACTCTGACATGCTTGTACCCCTCCTGGGAAAGACTGGCATATGCTCTCCACTCATCACTCACAACTAAACTTTGACGTTTGACATGTTTCTTGATGATGGGAACCAGGGTCTCCTTGTTTCTTTTCTTCACAAGGCGAAGAATGGGGCGTCTGCTTGCAGCTTTGATCTCAAGTATACCAAACACCCACGTTCGCTTTCTTTTCCAGGTGTTACCAAAGCGTCCTCTTGCATACTACCCAAAAAAAAAACAAAGAAAACAGCATGAACAGTATTACAAAATAAAGAAAATCTATGTATCAGAGATGAATTACATATAACACAATAACTATGCTTACCTAATAAGAAAATCTTTAAAGAGTCAGTTCACCCAAAAAAGAAAATTTAAAGATTCATATTTTGTAAATAAAGTGGTAAATTATGTGGGGGGTTTTGTGGAAACAAAGCACTTGCATCATTTTATAAAATTGAGGTTAAACCACTGAAGTCTCATGGATTAGTTTAATGATTTCTTCATGAATTTTTTGAAGTGGTAGTTGCGTATGCTGTCAATGGAGGGACAGGAATTGAATTTTTTTTTTAATTTTTGTGTTAACAACACATTCCTGTTTTATTCTACTTAAGCATGAGATAACATTTACATTTACATTTACATTTAATCATTTAGCGGACGCTTTTATTCAAAGCGACTTACAGATGAAGACAGTGGAAGCAATCAAAAACAACAAAAAGAGCAATGATATATAAGTGCTATAACAAGTCTCAGTTAGGTTAACCCAGTACACGTAGCATGGGGTTTTAACTAATATAATAAATAAAAAGAAAACATATAGAATAAAAAAATAAAAGAATAGAGCAAGCTAGTTAGAGGTCTTTACACATAAACACACACATACATATACAATTGCATAATAAATAAAAAGAAAATAGAATACAAAAAGATTAGAAAGGTAGTTCGATTTTTTAAAGAATAGAATTAGAATAGTGAGTGCTGAAGTTAGAGGGTCAAATAAAGATGGAAGAGATGTGTTTTAAGCCGATTCTTGAAGATGGCTAAGGACTCAGCTGCTCGGATTGAGTTGGGGAGGTCATTGCACCAGAAGGGAACATTTAATTTAAAAGTCCGTAAAAGTGACTTTGTGCTTCTTTGGGATGATCAATCAAGTGACGTTCACTTGCAGAACGCAAGCTTCTAGAGGCACATAAGTCTGAAGTAACAGATTTAGGTAAATGGGTGCAGAGCCAGTGGTAGTTTTGTAGGAAAACATCAATGCCTTGAATTTTATGCGAGCAGCTATTGGAAACCAGGGCAAATTGATAAACAGAGGTGTGACGTGTATTCTTTTTGGCTCATTAAAAATTAATTCTTGCTGCCACGTTCTGAATTAATTGTAAAGGTTTGATTTAACTAGCTGGAAGACCTGCCAAGAGGGCATTGCAGTAGTCCAGCCTGGACAGAACAAGAGCTTGAACAAGGAGTTGTGCAGCATGACCCGAGAGAAAGGGCTTGATCTTCTTGATGTTGAATAAAGCAAATCTGCAGGATCGGACAGTTTTAGCAATGTGGTCTGAGAAAGTCAGCTGATCATCAATCATAACTCCAAGGCTTCTAGCTGTTTTTAAAGGAGTTATGGTTGATGTGCCTAACTTGATGGTGAAATTGTGGTGGAACGATGGGTTTGCTGGAATCACAAGCAGTTCTGTCTTGGCAAGGTTGAGTTGAAGGTGATGGTCCATCATCCAGGAAGAAATGTCTGTTAGACAAGCTGAGATGCGAATAGCTACCGTCGGATCATCAGGATGGAATGAGAGGTAGAGTTGAGTGTCATCAGCATAGCAGTGGTATGAAAAACCATGTTTTTGAATGACAGAACCTAATGATGCCATGTAGACCAAGAAGAGAAGTGGTCCAAGAACTGAGCCCTGAGGCACCCCAGTAGTTAGATGTTGAGACTTGGAAACCTCACCTCTCCAAGATACTTTAAAGGACCTATCTGATAGGTAAGACTCAAACCATTGAAGTGTGGTTCCTGAGATGCCTTTTGCCAGTAGCGTTGATAGGAGGATCTGGTGGTTAACCGTGTCAAAAGCAGCGGACAGATCAAGCAGGATAAGTACTGAAGATTTGGATTCTGCTCTTGTCAGTCTTAGAGCTTCAACAACTGAGAGCAAGGCAGTCTCAGCTGAATGTCCACTTCTGAAGCCAGATTGGTTGCTGTCAAGGAGATTGTTGTGTGTGAGAAATGTAGAGACTTGTTTGAACACAGCTCGTTCAAGTGTTTTTGCAATGAAAGGAAGAAGGGAAACTGGTTTGTAGTTCTCTAAAAGAGATGGGTTGAGGTTGGGTTTCTTAAGTAGTGGAGTTATACGTGCCTGTCTAAATGATGAGGGAAAAACACCAGTGTGGAGGGAAGTGTTAATGATGTGAGTGAGTGCAGGTACAACTTCAGGAGAAATGGCTTGAAGGAGATGAGATGGAATAGGATCAAGCTGGCAAGTTGTAGGGTGATTAGAAAGGATGAGTTTTGACACTTCTGCCTCAGAGAGTGAAGAGAAGGATGTAAATGAGTGTAAGTTTGCTGGTGATATGAGCTTGACTGATTGTGGTGTGGAAAATTATGCACTAATGTGTTTAATTTTATTAATGAAAAACGTTGCAAAGTCGTCAGCTATTAGAGATGAAGCAGTAGAGGGAGGAGGAGGACAAAGAAGTGAGGAAAATGTTTTAAAAAGCATGCGAGAGTTAGATGAATTGTTAATTTTGTTATGGTAGTATGTCCTTTTAGCAGAGGAGACATTAGCAGAGAAAGAAGATAGGAGTGACTGATACACAATAAGATCAGTAGTATTTTTGGACTTGCGCCACACCCTTTCAGAAGCTCTAAGCTTAGAACGGTGTTTGCGTAGAACATCAGATAACCAAGGGGCAGAAGGGGTGTTACAGGCTGGCCTGGAAGATAAGGGGCAAACAGTGTCTAAACAAGATGTAAGAGTGGAGCAGAAAGTATCAGTAGCACTGTTAGCATCAAAAGATGCCAACAGTTTAGGGGAAGGAAGTGAAGATGAAACCATTGCAGATAGCCGGGAGGGTGAAAGTGTGCGTAGGTTACGTCGAAAGATGACATGTGGAGGGGTGAGTGATGTGTCAGGGATCATGTTGAGGTTAAGAGTGAGGAGGAAGTGATCCGACGTGTGCAGTGGAGTAACCAGAACATGATCAGTAGAGCAGTGTCATGTATAAATAAGGTCCAGTTGGTTGCCTGATTTTTGAGTAGCAGTAGTTGACACTCGGTTGAGATCAAAAGAGGCAAGCAGAGTGTGGAAATTGGCAAACAGAGGTTTATCTAGATGAATGTTGAAATCTCCAAGCATAACTAGGGGAGTACCATCCTCAGAAAAGGTTGAGAGCAACACATCTAATTCATCCAAAAAGTTACCCAGTGGTCCTGATAACCTTATAAAGATAACCCTTCTTTAGGTTAAACAAAATAAATAAAATGTCAGTGAAAGTAAAAATTGCACATTTAGATTACTCTACCTTGCGTTTGTTGCAAAACTTGCTCTCATCAATGTGAACAAGGACATTAACTCCACCAACTTTCTGTCTTTTTTTTTTCCGGTGCTTCTCCAGGCTTTGTACACAAATTCTTCTGAGTTTCTTTGACATCATGGAAAGTGTTGCTGTGCTCTTTGCAATGCCATCTTGAAGCATGTCTACTTGCCGTAGATGTAAACCCTGAGCAAATCTACAAAGATTAACAAAAAGTATTATTATCATTAAATCAGGACTTTGCATTTTTACTTAAAGAGACTGTGCGCTTTATCAACCTGCAGGCCACAAAGCATAATTTGTACTTAGTATCCTGAATTTTGAATACTAGTTTCTAAAGTATAAAAAACATTTGCATATTAATAGATTCTGTCAAACATACAACTAAACAGTACAACATACTGTAGTGCTGTACAGAAACTGACTAAACTTGAAAGCATCACAGTGAAAACATATATAATCACCACCATAATCTTCTTTTAGAAGCTTCTGTTAGATGTTTTACAAGACATCCTAAATACTAATTCAAAGTATGGTCCAGATATAATCAACTTGATGCAATTTTAAAAAGAGTTTGTTTTACAGTTTTTGAGTTACTGTAAGATATCTGGCAAAGTATGCTGGGGTATATTACAGGAAATGCTTTTGCATTAGGATATGCTATAGATTGACCATCATATTTTTTTATGCCACCATAAACTATGAAAACATGCTGCAATTCAATTGTGCTCTATGGACTCAACATACACCATGCAAATAGTGTAATATGTCAAATACTGTAGTTATGTAATGCATTGCTTACCTATGTATATACTTCATCCATGTGAACAGACTGCAGTGTGATTGTGAGAAAAGTGAGTTTGTCCGAACACTTCTTCTCAACCGTCCACATCTTTTACGTCGACACTCCCTGGAAGTTTCAGGACATAAGACTGTATGATAAGTTGACATGTTTAATATATGTCTTGGAACACACACTCACACACACACACACACACACACACACACACACGATAGTTTGGATATATAGCCTAATTAATACAACAAAAGCTTATGTAAAAATCATGTTGTTTAGTACAAATATGTCGATACAGATGTTGAGCAATATTTGATTTTTTTAAATGAAATAATGTTTTAAAAAAAGACAACAGACTGATTATTGTGCTGATAGTAGTACAATCTATTTACCAGTACTTTAAATCTGTTATTACTAATTCTAGGTGTTTATTCAAACTGATTAGATAAAATACAAGCATGATAAATTGCCACTCTTACAATGATATACATTAAATTACAACATAAATACAATGTACATTGTCATAGTTCATTATCAGTGGATCATAAGCAATGAGGTTAGTGTGCAGTAGGTTTATTGCCAACTGCTCTGAAACAGTGAGCTATAGGCCGCAACCGCACCATATATATATTTTTTACTTCGAAATGTGCAGCTCACATTTATGTAAATTGCCTTTTGAAGTTTATAACAATTTTAAGTCACATTTTTATAACCCCTCTTGAAATAACAACTTACACACTAGGCTAGCATCTAAGATATTTAAGTTTATTTTATGATAAATCATAAAAACAAAGCATTTATTCTTACCAGATGTAATGGTCCTTGGACTGGGAGGCAACCATGTTCATTTTATGGTCGCAGTTCTTGCATTTAATTTTGCGTTTCAACAAGCCAATCTTTTGCAACCATTTTATTAACTTTAAAGACGATTGTTTGGTTTCTCTAACATAAACTTTGTTCAACAGTTTTATCTCCAGCGAATACATCAGCGGCTCGAGCCTTGAGCTAGTAATACAACTAGCAATATAATGCAATCCAAAAAAATTAAAAATTGGCGCACTTTCCTTTCATTGGCTTACGATGTTATCAGAATCAGAGAGCTGACATGTGACCGAGCACTTCTTCAATCTGATAGGCCAAGCTCTGCCTACAGATACAGGTTGCTCTGCTTCGAGTCCGACTCCGAACATTTGATTGTAGAGATGGTAAGTAGGCCAATCAAATCCCTTGGGAAATATTGTAATTTATTATTTTCATTCTTGTGAAACAATATCTTTGTCACTTTTTTTCAGCATCAAGATATATATGACCAAGCTTCAGTACACTGTCCCTCAGCTGGAACTGGGAGTGGGGGGAGTGCGGGTACCATGCATTTTACCCGCGCAAAGGCACGGGGAGGAAATACCAAGGGAAAAGAAGGAGACGTTTCCATACACAAAAAAAGTGGTAAGTTGTGTTTATAAATGTGAAAATTGTTGGTGTTAGTGTGCTACCTAACACAGCTGATATTTCTGGTGACGCTATTGCATACAAGTCCAATCAAATTCGCCCTGGGCGACGCGATAACGAGTCTGGGCAAATTGAAAGTGATTTAGCTCGAGCGAATAATTCACACAATGCGACTAATCATTTGTCTGAACACTGGCATGAAGTTGGTTTGACTTTGGACGTTCGATATTCGCCTATTTAACGTTAGGGACCGTCTCTAAAGTTATGCGACATTGGCATAAACGTGTCTGACTTCAATATCATTTGAAGACAATGACTTCATCTAGTTGTATGATGCACACCTTTTAGATTTTTTAAATGTACAGTATTACAATAAACTGTTAAATCATATGTAAATATTGCTATGTATTTCACTACTGTATGGGGTCTTACACAAAATATGACAATTTAAAGCTGAATAACATTTGAAGACAATGTCTTACAATCTTAAAACCAACTGTAAAATGTTCGTCGTTTTATGACTAAGTCATTGTATTCGAATGCTGTTTAATTAAATGTGGCATTATGTATTAATTCCTTAATAACATATTTTATTATCTAATAGTGTAAATGAATGTGATAATCACAACAATTGGTCAAAGATATGCACTCCAACTTCCATTTGTCTGATTTAATTAATCATTAGCTAATGATTTACAAATGTATTATTATGTATAACTTGTTGAGGCACATGACTAATAACTAAATGTTAAGTAATATGTTATGATTATGGGTTTTGTCATCCCCACTAAAGGCCTGTGGGGCAGTTGCACATGCAGTGAATGTAATGTCAGGTAATGTGTTTGAAGGATGGGTAAGTTGGGCTGCACACAAATACCAGCACACCAGAATCTGAACTACTGACGCTGTTACACCATGTTTAAACTGCTGCCACCATTACAGCTGTTTACACTGACAGACCATTGCAAGTCCATTTGTCCTTCATAACAGAAGTAGCTCTAGAGCCTGGAGTACGTCAGAAATAGAGTGTGTCATCAGTTTACTGTCGAGGTTTTGTTGTGTTGTGTAGTGTTGTGCCGCATCCAGTGTAGTATCACTGATTATAATGGGTTCTAGTGTCTTTGTCCGGTCTAGACACAGCGTTATGAAATAGCAGAGCCCGGCCACATGTTCTCAGTGTTCTGCCTTTAAATCCTAGACCTCAAGCTTAACCTGACACAGTCCTGTGCCATCAACTATTGGATGCAGCAGTTCATCTGGCACAGTGGAATCCCGGTTGTAGAAGGCTGGAAATTGAAATCCATAGTGTGGATGTCAAAACCAAAATTACATATTACTTAACAATTAGTTAGTCATGTGCATCAACAAGTAAAGTTATACATAATGATACATTTGTAAATCATTAGCTATTGATTAATTAAAGCAGACAAATGGAAGTTGAAGTGCAAATCTTTGACCAATTGTGGCAATTAACACATTCATTTACACTATTAGTTAATAAAGTATGTTATTAAGGAATTAATAAACAATGCCACATTTAATTAATAGCAATTCATTTATTACTTAATCTATCATACATATAGACCCTTTATTAGTTTCTGATGCAGTAATCATTAATTAATTGTTTAGTTCCGTCCTTCGGATGAGATGTTAAACCGAGGTCCTGACTCTCTGTGGTCACAAAAAATCCCAGGATGTTCTTTGAAAAAGAGTAGGGGTGTAACCCCGGTGTCCTGGCCAAATTCGACCAGTGTCCTCTGTCCATCATGGCCTCCTAATCATCCCCATATGCTGATTGGCTTCATCACTGTCTCCTCTACACCAGTAAGCTGGTGTGTAGTGGACATTCTGGTGCAATATGGCTGCCGTTGCATCATCCAGGTGGAGCTGGACACTGCCGGTGGTGATTGAGGGGATTCCCCCCTTCTATGTAAAGCGCTTTGAGTGCAGAGAAAAGCGCTGTATAAATATAATGAATTATTATTATTATTATTAGTTCTTCATGAGTCATACATTAACACATGACTATCTGTGCATTAGTTAAACATGAATTAATGCATATTAGTGCACCCGTATTGTAAAGTGTTGAGCATGGTAATTTAGCATGGTATCCCTAACTTTAGTTTGAATCTTTTCCACTATGCCGATATCCCTCCTCTTCCTGAGTTGGATACTCCGTGTTGGAAGTAATGTATTACCAAATAATTAATTAGTGTAATTTAATTACTTTCCTTTGGAAAAGTAAAGTAAGGGATTACTCTCAATTCTTCTGATGTAATTGCATTAAATACTTATAGACTATATAACAATGAAACAATAGTGGGTTTAAATTAACATCAAAATTTAACTTCAAATGTTAAAATATGTTTTTAATGTAACCTTGTACTTTTAAATACTTGTCAGTTGTTACGACCGCTAGGGGTCAGGCGCAACAGGAAAAGGAAGAGAGTCACACTACCAGAGAGATGACGAGTAATATGAATTTTATTGACCATAAAGGGTTAGCGTCAGGGGCAGACAAGGCCAAAATAACAAACAAAACAATATTCTTTTTAGAAACTAAATGACCTTTAACAAAAGAAAGAAAAATGAAAAGACAGTTTAACTTACCTAACTCCCTTACACATAAACAAAGTGAAAAATAAATACAAATAAATAGGCGTCAAACTCCCTACATCCCTTAATATGGTAACAATTACAAGAATGCTTACACATTTAAAAAGTATCAGGTTGACAAGTTAGAATCGGAATCCAAAGACGTAGTCAATCAGGCAATAGTCAGATATAGGAGAAAATCAGAAGTAGGATTACATTCAACAAACACTTACTCAGTTTCACTAAACACTACTAATCTCTCTGGCACGACACTCTTACTCAATTAAATAATGGCGAAACAAACAAAGCTGAAGAGAAACACAATTAAACGGTACGACCGCAAAACACAAAGGCATAAAGCACAAAGTCAGGGAGGCTGAAAGGCAACCATGGTGTGTAAGAGGTGGTCCTTATATCCAGGGCAGGTGCAGAGCTGGTCCAATCACAGTCTTAAACAGATTAACAGAGGTAACGCCCATCTGAAACACAAGGTTGTCTACATACAGAGAGAGAAAGAGAGCAAGACACACCCACACACAAGGACAATTGATACAAACACACAAAATATCTCAGAATCCTAACACAGTTCAATAATAATTTATGCAATTTAATATTATTTATTTGAAATAATTTTAAAAAGCAGTTTCATGTATGTTGTTGTTGCAACTGGTCAACACTGATTTGAGATTTAGGAAGTAATCAATGCAATATTTTTAGATGGAATAACTAGTTATCTAATTACTGTACACTTTTGAAGATGCAATTAGTAGCCCAATTACTTGCCCAACACTAGGGATAGGTGGTGGTTATTGTAAAAACTGTTGTCCAGCTAAATGTAGATGAACCATGTTAAAATCAAGCTAAAATGTTTCTTGCCCTCTGTCTTAAGTTATCGTCTGATAATTGATAACAATAATAGAGACCAGGAAAACCTGTTGTGTCTTATGGCTATAATTGCATAATGCAAACAACTTTTGACTATGTGCTTACAAGGTTTGGCCACTTTACCCCACTGACATGTATTCCTAATTTTTCATGTCATATTTTGCAGTTAATAGGATGGACAATCTCAAACCTGTCAAACAACATATTCTCTGGGAAAAGAAGGCTGAGATGCTCCAGTCTCGGGTGAATGAGCTGGAGGAGGAAAATGACTTCCTCAAGAGGCAGCTTGAAGAGAAGTCTGCACAAGAACAAGGTTTGTACAGGTAGAGCAGGTGGCTCTCCAGAACCTCAATGGCTTTAGATTGAATAATGCTACAGAATAACTGTATATTTCATCTTTGACAATATTGTTGCTGGCCTTTTAGTATTATTTTGTACCTGCTTTAGGTTTTGGCATAAATGTTATATTTAGCGCATGCATATATTTAGGTGGACAATGTATAGGATCTCTAAAGCAGATAACCCTCAAGGTGGAATTAAAAATAGAGACAAAGAGCAATTGGCTTTCGATTTACAGCAGAAGTGGCTCTGACAACAAATACTCAAATAGTTACTGTAAAGTTCTACAGAAAGCAGCTTGATTATACAGTGGGTATAGTTTTACATTATAAGTTTATATTACAGGTATGGACTTGGAGATAATGGACACTGGAGGTTGGGAGCCACAGGCCATGACTTTGGACTCCAGCACTGACACTACCACTGATTCCAGCACTGACTCCAGCTCTAGCTCTATCTCTGACTCTTCAGATGAAGAAAAGAAGAAAAAGAAGCGTAAAAAGAAGAATGGCAAGAAGAAAAGCAAAAAAAGAAAGAAGGACAACAAAATGGTGAAGAGGTCAAACAGAAAAGGAGAGCGAGGTATGGACACAATTTAGTTGGGTATGAAGTATTTAGGTGATTATTTTTTTTTTTTGTGCTTTATACTTGATTTGTTGCATAGTGCACACTATCCCACAACCCAATCATCATTACTCTTGTTGTCTCTTTTTTTAATGACATGAAATCAACATGTCAAAAGCTTAACTGTTTTGTTGCAGCCAGTGTCCCAGAATTCTCAATGAATATCAGTGATGATCTGGGGCCGGTTCCATAAACATAGCCATTACGTTAAAACAGTGTCTTAATTTCTAGTATGACCCACTAGTAGTTAGTCATGGGCGGTCAGTCTTACTTTCCTAATCGAATTAGGCCAATCTACGTTTTTTAAGTAACTGATTTTAAAAAGCTATGAACAGCCTAAAAGAAACAAATTTGATGTCTAACTTGTAAGACTAGTCTTACTAGTCATTAGGTTTATGCAACCAGCCCCTGTATCTAACTTGTATTTTTACTAGGGCCGGGACTCGATTAAAAAAATAAATCTAATTAATTAGAGGCTATGTAATTAATTAATCGAAATGAATAGCATTTTAATTGCATATAAATATTTGACCTGAGAACAGTGAGAAGTAATTTTTTTTTCACATGGATCTTTAGTAACCGTTATACCATTGAATAATGACTGAATAAGCTTAAACAACAAAATATTGTTTATTTTTTGTTCAACCAAGTCCAGCAGACCAGTGCAATTTTTGCCATTAAGTGTAGCAATAGCATATTTAGAAATATAGTAGCCTACATTTCAGAAATGTAGGTAACGTTAGCCAATAGGTAGGTATACCTTCTGTAAACTGTTTTTTTAGTAAAACACAATACTTTCAAGTACATTCAGAACATTGGAAACCCTGACTATTCCATCCACGGGGCCAACCAAAGCGGTCTCGTCAGCTTCTGCGTTCATGTTCACTTCACTGTAGTTTGTTGTTGTCTGAAGTCATGAACGCTAGTTGGTGCTCCAGTATAATCGGTCCGCCGAAACTCATCCAGTGAGAAACGTTCCGCGGTCCAAAAATAAGTGTTATTAAAATGCGTTAAAAAAATGTACGCGTTATTTTTTGTGTAATTAATCTTAATTAACGCGTTAAAGTCCCGGCCCTATTTTTTACTGTAACTTTCTTACAAAGATTAACGAATTAAGTAAATAAAGACACAACATGTGCTTACCTATTATGGTAATCAATAATTCAATATAAAGAATGTTCTCAACAGTATTTACCTCAGTGTTTTTATAGCAATACTCATCAAATAGTCTTTAGTGGCACACTGCCCTCACACTACTGACTATTAAATGTTCTAAATCAAAGAATAAGCCACACACCTTTATCCAAGTTGTAGCCTCCCTTTTAAGAGAAAACATGTGAGTAACACTGGCTCATCCTGCGAAGAAACCGCACAAGACACAACACAACAGTCCTTGGTGATTTATTCACATTATTGTTTTTTTTTACTTTTCTTTTTTTTCAGTTGCCTCAATCGCAGATGTGGTGAAAAGATATCAGCGTGTCCTCAAACTTGTGCAAAGAGGCTTCAGGATGACCGCAGCTTTCAAGAAAGCTTGTGTTTCTAGAAATGCTGTGAAAGACACCGCAGCAATTGCAGAGATTTACATGGTAGACAAAAGTGTCCTAGAACAGTTCAAGGGTAAATACACACTTTTGCAACTAGCACAACTCTGTCAGAAAAAAATTGTTGGTGAACTGGCAGAAAAGATAATTGAAATGAAAAACAACAAACAGCTCATCCCCTTTTCTGTCAAGAAACACTGAATGAGTTAAGTAGGTTGTTAACTAATGCAACTTTGTTTGTTTTTGTTTTGTGGTTGTACTCTTTATAACTTGAGCACCAAGCTAGACCAACTAGGGCAGTGCAGCCTTTTTTTTCAAGTATTGAGAGTGTTTTCTCGTTTTGCTCAATATATAACGTTTGTCACATAATCTGATGGTTCAGATGTGATCCTGATACCCTAGTAAATAATGGGTTGTATTATTTGGAGTGTTTTTGTATTTAATAAAGGTGCACTTTTTTCTCTGATGTGCTGCCTATGGTGTTTGTTCTACTTCAGTCAGGTATTCAAAACATGTTTTAAATGGTAATTATGTTGCATACAATTAATGGAAACCTGTATGCAATCTGTTGATAGGTTATAGACTTTCTACTGATATCAACTGTTTTTCACTTTAATTAGATAGTCCTAAAATATATCTACTAACGCTTAGTGGAGAATGTCTATTAATAGTCTACTGATCATAAACAATATATTTGTTGACAAACAACAGATAAGCAACTAATCTTCAGTTGACTATCAACAGATTATCAACAAATGGTAAATACAGAAATGTGATGCATTTGACACCCCTTGGGTAGGATATACAGTATCATATACTGACATGACAGTTGACTTTCAACTGACAGATTGATTTTGAGTTGTTGATAGACAGCTTAGAAGATGGTGACTCAATCTACAGAAAGTTAGTTGACAATTGGCTAATAACCTATTGCAAAAATAACATTGAAAGTCAACAGGCACTTTTTGTAAAATCTGTAGATTAACACTTGAAATGTACCTTATAGTCTATAGGCAGTTAGTTGAACGTATGTTACTTGTCTGTTGAAACAATGTTGTTGAATGTCAACTGATGCACTGTTGACAAGCTACTGAATGGCTACTAATAAGTAGTAGAGTCTCAACGAACGGACTATCAAAATAAAGTGTTACCATACTTTTGCATCAATTCAAATGATAGTCGATAATCTAATTTTTTATATATTGTGATTAAAATTTTCAATTCCTATGGAGGACAAATTTTAGGGCCAGTGAAATCAGATCCTCCATCTCAACTGACTTCAGTGATTTAAAATTCTTCTCTGTTGCTCCTAGAAGTAGAATGAAATAATAAAATAACAAAACAACCAAGCATTCTGTGCTTTATATATACATTTAGGGGGAAAAAAAGTTAGATTTGAGATTTGGTTTTCTCCAAATATTCTGGAGTGCGTTTCCATATAACGCTGTTTCTTAGCGCACAACAAAGACCTACAGTGGGGCTCGAAAGTTTGGGCACCCCTTGCAGAATCTGTGAAAAAATTTGTAATTTGAAAAAAATAAGAGAGATCATACTAAATGCATCTTATTTTTTATTTAGTACTTTCCTGAGTAAGATATTGTACATAAAAGATATTAACATTTAGTCCACAAGACAAAAAAAAATGCTGAAATTATTAAAATAACCCCACTCAAAAGTTTGGGAACTCTTGGTTCTTAATACTGTGTTCTGTTACCTGATGATCCTCGTCTGTCTTTCTGTTTTGTGATGTTTGTGCATGAGTCCCTTGTTTGTTCTGAACAGTTAAACTGAGCAGCGTTCTTCAGAGAAATCTTTAAGGTCCTGCAGATTCTTCAGTTTCCCAGCATCTTTGCATATTTGAACCCTTTCCAGCAGTGACTTTATTATTTTGAGATGCATCTTTTCAGACTGAGGACATTTGAGGGACTCAAACACAACTATTTAAAAAGATTCAAACATTCACTGATGCTCGAGAAGGAAACAAGATGCATTAAGAGCTTGGAATTTGAAGATCAAGGTAAATTGTACTTAATTTGTGTACCGGGAAACATACAAGTATCTTCTGTTGCTTACGAAGGGCAGAACTAAATGGAAAAAAAATATATTTCAACAAAATAAGACAAATTTGGCCATCTTCATCATTTTCAAAAGTTTTCACCCCCCAGCTCTTAATGCATCTTGTTTATTATTTATTAGCCACATTAAGAGTTTTACTATAGCCTAACGATTTTCTGTTGGAGGAAACCGCTTAATGAGTAACTTTAATTACAGGCCTAACATTACAGCTATTCACAGTCTGTCAGATTCTGGAATGTAGTTAAGTTTTAAATAAAATTCTAAAGAATAAATAAATAAATAAAATTACATTACAATATCACTTGTGTGAGACACATCATTCATAATGAAAAATATGTGGGATCCAGTACAAAATATTTGTTTGAGATAATGGATTTATAAAGAAAATGTATATTCGTAAATCTGACTGTGGTTTATTTATTTTTTGTGTAGTCCACTGATAATCATCCATAAGATTTAACTACAAATTTAAAGTGCCATTATATCAAGTATAAAATTAATAGGTACATAGAAATATTGTAGTGAACATAAAAGTGAAAAATAACAAATTATTTGTACCACTAGTTAATTAAGAGTACACTAAAAGAACCCTTGCATGTACACTTGGAGTATAAGACTAGTAAAATACTAGTTAACTAAGTACACAAAGAACACTTGCAAGTATAATTGCATTATTAAAAAGTAAACTAATTTATTTAGAGTATACTTTCACAAACGAATAATTTACTACATTTTACAAAGTAAACTTTTATACACACAAGTTCCCTTACTGTACAGATGAAAACATGATTGTGGACTAGTTGTGCACTTAAAAAGTATAGTTTTATATACTAAAAAGTGGGTCAATTTAGACCCATGTGATATTCAAGTTATATACTTACTACATGAAGTATATTAAAAAATATACTTCAGCATTACTTGGGTATCCTTCAGTATTCTTTTTTGAAAGGGAAGGGAGGAGTAACATCTGAATATGCTGTCATGTTTTTTGACGATTAAAAAAAATGAAAAACATATAATCAATTATCCATATTGCACCCCTGTTGAAAAAAAAAACAGCATATGCTAGTTAGGTATGTTTTGAAGCTGTGATGCAGGTTTAAGTTGGCCCTTTGCTGCTCATGTGCTAATCACAATTAGTAACTCAAGAATTAAAAGCATTTCACAGTTGTTAGATATCTAAGCTAAGCTGTATTGATTTATTTATCTGTGGAGTTCATCTCTCCAGTTAATTCTATACAGTTTCTTTTTTAGATTATTTTGTTGTGCAGACAAGACTTTTATTTTGGTCTGTGGTTATGACGTCATAAGTCTGTGACGCGATCCAGTGTCTGTGATTCGGCTGAAGAGAGGTTGGTGCTTTTAAATGGTTCAAGAATTTGGTTCAATACAACTTATTTAGAGAATTAAAATTATTTATTAGTGGACGTAATAATGCTTACTTATAGTGGCATTAATAAACGCGGTTATTTTTGTGTGAGTAAGGCGCATTAATAACAGGAAATGTGCGTCTTATTTGTGTTCAAACAGAAAAACTGGTTATTTAACTGAAAAGATGGCATTAATCAAAGAGGAGAGTGAAGACATAAAGATTGAAGAAACATCCAGAGTCAAACAAGAAGATACTGAGGAACAAACAGGTTGGTTTTTAGTTTCAAAGCTGAATTCACTCATTTGATCCTTATTAAAATGTCCAGCTATACAGAAATTAATGATATTGAAGAATGTATTTTATTTGGTAAACATCAGTCAAATAATAAAATGTTTGGCCCGTTGACGCAGGTTGTTAGAGTTACAGCATGCTGTCTTTATTTGTTCATTTAAAAGGCTTTTAAAAATACAGCCAGTAACTTTATAAGAAACTGCTAAATAGATCTTTTAAGTTAAACCGTTTGTACATTTCTAAATAACAATGCTAATATGAAGTTACCCTTAAATGACAATTCTGCACAATCATCATTTATTTTTAAAAGGAAGTTTTTTTGTTTTTGTTTTTTTTTAACTTTATTTTCCAACAGTCCAAGCATACCTATAGGCCTATAAGAACAGAGCATGAAACACATTAAGGAAGAAATGAAAATCATTGTAAATAACAATTCTGTCTCTGATGACACTAATATTTGTTGTTCAGGCAGAGATCTTCAGTTGCTAGTGCAGGAGATCAATAAGGAATTAGAGAAAATTAAATTATGGTTTGATACAAACAAACTCTCGCTAAATTTTAAGAAAAAAAGAATGTTTGGTAATGGTCGAAATAATTAGCAAATTGAAATAGCTGGATGGATTGAACATGAAGAAAAAGGAAGAACAGTTTTTGTGTTTCCATACAATGGGTGAAACTGTGGAACAACTTACATGAGAAACTTAAGGAATGTCCAAATATAATCCAAATATCCAGGAAACGATTTAAAGAAATTATTTTTGAACGTTATAAGGAAGAAGGGAAATTAGTTGCATAAGCTAGAATTTATGATGCTCAGCTGATTGTATGAAGATACATGTGCTTGTGCTTTGGAAAACAGTGGGTAGTACTAAAGGAAGTAAACTAATGTTTTAAGAGTTTGAAAGAGGGGGTGGGAATTAACAAGTGTTAAACTTCATCCTACTCCTTTTCAAGTAGCGGTGAATTTTAGTTGTTTGACCATCAGTTTTCTTTTGATTATTGTCTTATGTTGTACATACTGTACACATTTTCATTGTATGCTTGAAATAAAGTAATAAATAAATACAAATAAATAAATGCTCCATAGCAGATTCCAAGTGACATGAGGCTGCATGGGCTTTTTTGTATTTTTATTTGATGTTGATTGAAAAATCAGGGTTTTTTTTTTTGTCCACATAGGATTCTTTTCCAATGTATGGTATGGCATGGTATGGTTCACTATTGGGGGTTTTGGTACCTGGAACTTTTTTTAGTACCACCTCGACTATCCAAGTGTTCCAAGTGAACTGTAGCATTACCAAAACATGACGCCTAAACTCTGCTGATCACTGATTGGCTGGAGAGATCCGTCACTGAACCTGCGACTCAAACACAACGGAACCGCTAGATTTAAAACAGCAGAGCCAGAGAAGGATCGAACACAACTGTTTAGAACGAGCACAATTTTTTTAACGACCGAAAGCTGTTTCGTTGTCTGTTGAGGAAGTACAGATGTTTCTCTTGTTGATAGCAGAGGAGTGGAAGTTTTTCAGGAGTCACAACTCACGTCAGTAGAGTTGGAGCAACTATAACGACATGTAAATAATCCCACCCACTCTGAATCAATATTAAACTCGGTGGAGCTGAGCCATACACACAGTGGAAAAGCGCCTATAGATGCAGTGTCTTTTGTTTGATTTTAAATTTTAAATTTATTTTAAAAACTTGTTAGCAGTTGCAGGTGAAGGCTTTATTTGTATGACTGGAACGAGGATCAGTTCAAAAAGAAAATAACATTTAAATTTAAAATAAATAAAAATGTAAACATTTTCATTTAGCAGACGCTTTTACCTAAAGTGACTTACAGTGCATTCAGGCAATAGATTTGTTGGTCCCACTTTATATGGTCCCACCTTAACTACTATGTACTTACATAAAAAAATAAGTACAATGTACGTATTGTGTTCATATTGTATTGTAAAACACTTTTGCTGCTATGGAGGTGGGGATAGGGATAAGGTTAGGGAGAGGGTTGGAAGTATGGGTAAGTTTAAGGGTGGGTTAAGATGTAAAGTATGGGTCAACAGTGTAATTAGCCTTTCGCCGGCCCCTCCCCCAGAACGGCCATTGTCCAATCACACATCATAGCAACAGTTTCTATGTGAGCAGCTCCGACAAACATCGACTCCAAGCAAGATGGTGAAGCGGTACGCCCATGGCGTTTGTAAATCGGACACAAGATACCCCGAGAGATTGTCTGGAGGAGTTGTGTTCTTTCCATTCCCAAAGCCGAAAACACAACGTGAGCCGTGGCTACAATGGATAAAACAGTGTGGACGGCCCCACTCCCAGTTAAATGCGTCGAACATTACAGATAATAAATTAAAATGGATATCTGAATGCCTAATATTTTAAGTATTTCATTTTATTATTTTATCTGTTATGCACCTTTTAAGCCAAAGCAATTTTCTATTTGTGAATTCTGTTCATTAACAATGGAAATAAAACATTCTGATCCTGATTCTCAAAACAACAGAGAAATGTTAGTTAGCTTTGAATGGCTTTGACACACATGTAGGTTTAGCTAGCTAACATACCCTTGTATTTGAACAAAATCGCTACTCGCAATAGACAATAATAGACCATAACATATGAAAGAGTAAGACCAGCATGACTGGTCCAGAAGGCGGTGCTGGTTGCATTTGAGGTACAGGTCATGGGTTTTCTCAGATTTACAGGTATTTTCCCGACATGGCAATATGTCGCACTGGTCGTGTTTGACCATTTGTTTGTCGGAGGTAGCAACAGTAACTAAGGGGGGCGGGGCTCGGCGAAAGGCTAATTATAAATGTATTTACAGAAATTAAATACAGATGTAATTACATGTCGTTTTTTTTTTTAAATATAAGTACAATGTAAAATCATGCATGTACACAATAAGTAGATGTACTAAATTAATTAAAATGTAAGTAGATAGTAGTTAAGGCCACTTAATATAAAGATTTGTTTTTACCAGTACTTGTTTTTACCAGTATGTTTTTACTACATCCTTTTGCGTTTCTAATGCACACAGGAACACTGTGTAATTAACTGAAAAACAGGTTAGCCTATATCCCATTCAGGTAATTGGAAATTGAAAAGGAGAGGACCTAATACCGAGCCCTTTTTATGTGATTTATTGTAATTTATTGTTAAATGTAATTTATTCCTGTGATTAAAGCTGTATTTTCAGCATCATTACTCCAGTCTTAATTGTCAAATGATTCTGCTGAAATCAATCCAATGTACTGATATTGCTGTTTAAGAAACCTTTATTATTATTTTTATTATTATCAACATTTTGTAAAAATATTTGAGTATTTTTTCCGGATTCTTTGATAAATAGAAAGATCAGCATTTATCTGAAATACGTTTTGTAAAATTATACCATTCAAAAGCTTGGAATCATTTATTTATATGTTTATAATATAACAATAGATTTTTATTTTATATAAATGCTTTTCTTCTAATCTCTATCAAAGAAACCTGAAAAAAATCTATGAATTTATAATAATTAATAATAGTAATAAATGTTTTTTTGAACAGCAAATAAGAATATTAGAATGATATCTGAAGGATCATGTGAGACTGAATAGTGAGTAGAGTGATGATGCTTAAAATTCAACTTATCACAGAAATTTCATTTGAAACACAACTTTCTTTTTCTGTTAGTCTCTGGAATTGTCACTCTGCATTAAACAAAGCAGATTTCATGTATTTCTAATCATTCAAGACTAAATCTAAATCTCATGGCCCTGACAGAGACATGGATAAAATTTGAAATGGGTCATATATAATTTTCCCAGACTCCTGACTGACAGGAAGAGGTGGTGTTACTGGTCGTCTTATCTTTAATGATTGGAAATGTATCTATAAACGAGACCAGTGCACGGTTTTTCATTGCTTCTGGGCTATTTTATTGAGCAGGTCGGCTATCAATTATTTTTATTCTCACCTGGATCAGGTTACATCAGGTTCTCTTGTAAGGGAAATGCCTCATCCCCCAGGAAAAAAAGGACTGGGCGTTGTGGTGCCCTGTAGGACAGCAGTAGCAGGTAGAAACCCGATTCCAAATTGTGGAATTTGAGGTACAAATTGTGAATAAAAACAGAATGCAATGATGTGGAAGTTTCAAATTTCAATATTTTGTTTAGAATACAACATAGATGACATCAAATGTTTAAACTGAGAAAATGTATCATTTTAAGGGAAAGATACGTTGATTTTAAGTTTCATGGCATCAACACATGTCAAAAAAGTTGGGACAAGGCCATGTTTACAACTGTGTGGCATCCCCTCTTCTTTTTATAACAATCTGCAAACGTCTGGGGACTGAGGAGACAAGTTGCTCAACTGTCTTAGGTCTTCTTTGTCGCTCATTAATTAAGAAATTTCTTAAGATAAATTCCACGAAGTTCGTAAGAATGTTCTTAAGAAGAAAATAACAGACGTTATTTGAATGAATACATGACACATTGCTAAACCCACACTATAGTCTCCTTGCGCTTCTGGTTGTTCGGGGCTTCTTAACCTTTTTTATGTCTGGGCCCAAATTTTGCAGTACAAAGTGGCCCAGGGCTCAATCAAATATTAGCACTGTATTGGTTTATTGATCTCAGCCTTGGTTTGATTTATATTCAATAACTAAATGAAATCCACTTGCAGTTTAACAGTTTATTATTCATGTGTATATAAACCTGCACATAAAACAAGATGTTCAAACACACAACAATTCAAGGAACAAATCAATCTGCATCAAGAACAAAATTAAAAGGCTCAAGTCAGGCATATTAACACAAAAAAAAAATTCAGTAAGATTTTAATTACAAAAAAATAAAATTTATATAAAATAAATAAAAACAATAAAATGTTTTGCTAAAATAAATTCTAAATAATATTTTTCTAATTAAATGAGTTGTAAATGAAAATTTAAATAAAGTGCAAATGAAAAAATATAGGCGCACTGACCGCTCCTGGACCGCTCCTGGAACGCACTGACAGACCTCAGCCGCGTGCAGTGTGAACGCTGGAATCCATTAACATGGGTGCGTAAAAAAATATGCAACGCATACGCACTTCAGACAGAGTATGTGTGAAACAGCCGTAATTCAGCGCGTGCAGCAAAGCAAAAATAGACTCTGTACAGGCGGATCACAGCGGTAAGATTCGTGAGACCACGTGATTTGCCTGTCCAACACTACAGCCTATGGTCCAACATTGTTTTTCTTGATTTCTGTGTGATCTAACATGGTTGGCTAAATGTTAATGTTTTGTACGATTTAATTATGTTTATTCCAGTCATGCAACTCCTTCAGTTAAACTCCACACCACTTCCTTTTTTTAATTGTCCTTGTAAAAAGGATCTGTGGTGTCATATAATGATGTGAGGTTTTTCAACTTTAAGGATGAACCATTTTGTCATCTATTTCTGGCCGCACTAATATAGTAATGTGAAATACAATTGGGAGTTTGCACATGGTGTTTATTTTGAAATGCGCATGATTTTTTTCACCTCTATTTTGTATTTGCTGTGCGGTTTGGACGCGGGGTGCGTCAGAAATAGACTAGGCGCCTGTCTTTAGCGAAGCGGTGCAGAAAGCTACTTCTGGGATGCTTTTGAAAAGTGCAGCAGAGCGTATGGTGTAAACACAAGCATAGACTAGAGTGACCGCGAACAGCTTCGGTAGCTGCGTTGGAGCCGTAACGCACTGCAGACGTGTGCAGAGGAAATCAGGGGTGAAACAGGCGTAACTTTTACTTCAGGCTATGGTTGACTGAGTGTCTTCTGCTTATTAGCATTTGTTAAACAACTGAGGCATTACTGCCACTAGTGGTGAGATAGTGTATTGTAACTGTCTCATGGATAACAGTGGTCATTCTGGAGGCTTCAATCGATAACTTGTTTGGTCCTGCGGCCCACAGGTGAAAAACGTAATGTTTTCACCTCCAGGTGGCGCTCTCGGCCAAAGTGTGGGCCACGGCCCTATGGTTAAGAATAGGTGCTGTAGATTACCCTAATAATCATAACAAGCATGCACCATAGACTGTATATTTTTGTCGCGACTTTGACTGGAGCTCAGCTTCACGTTTTTAATGCGGCCTGTTTTTGAACAAATACTTAAATAATAAAGCTGCAGTGATATGTTTCATTCATTTTTGTGCCATGTTTTTGTGCCATGCTGAATACTGCCAAAGATTATGTATTTATAAGCTCAAATTTACCCGTTCAATTAATGCTCCCTATCTGACTCGTTTTAAAGTTGCTAATGAGTTTTGAAGTCAGCAAAAAGCAGCTTCACACACAGGCAAATCATGACCGATCATGTTTACATTAACAGTCATCGCTGTCCCTTCAGAAAACTCGTGCACATCCCTAGTCCTATGTATTATATGTAGCTGTTGTTGTTATGCCTAAATATAACACTTAATTTGAAATAACCCAATCATTTCATTAAATATATATTATTGTTTGGGATTTAAGAAAAGTCTGGGTCTGTCCTAAATTTAAGAATTTATTTACAATGATATTTAAGAAGATTCTTTTCAAGAATTTGAATTCTTCTTAGGTTTTGTCTTAAGAAAAATCTTAAGGTAAAAGATAAGAATATTCTTGAAGATTTTTGGGGAAATACAAAATATTCTTATATTTTTTCTTAAGTTAGAAAATAAGAAGAAATTGTCAGTTAAGAAGAATTCCATTCTTAAGAATGCTTTGTGAATCTGGCCCCTGGACTCCAGCTGGCCATTTCAGTACCTGGATCCTTCTACGCAGCCATGATGTTGTAATTGATGCAGTATGTGGTCTGGCATTGTCATGTTGGAAAATGCAAGGTCTTCCCTGAAAGAGATGCTGTCTGGATTGGAGCATATATTGTTCTAGAACTTGGATATACCTTTTAGCATTGATGGTGCCTTTCCAGATGTGTAAGCTACCCATGCCACACGCACTCATGCAACCCCAAACCATCAGAGATACAGGCTTATGAACTGAGCGCAACTTGGGTTGTGTCTGTTCTCTTTAGTCCGAATAACATGGCATTCCAGTTTTCCAAAAAGAACTTCAAATTTTGATTTATCTGACCACAGAACAGTTTTCCACTTTGCCACAGTCCATTTTACATTAATGAGTTGTGAACCATCAGGTGTAGGAAATGTCTAATACATGGACATTGAGTGGGGTGCTCTGTTAATGCCCCTTTTGATTGAAGTACGTAAGTAGGTCAGTGTTACCTATTGTCACCAAACTCTGTACATGTAATGTTCCTATCAAGACAACTTATACAGTTATTAGATTCACCCAAAATATGTGTTAATGGATTTTGTAAATGGTGTACGCACTCCCTCTAGTGGATCCATGTGATCGTCGTAAACTTGGTATCCACATTGCCAACATATTTGAAGATGATGGGTTTTTGATATGTTGATAAATTTATAGTACAAAAAGAAAAAACAGGAAATGAAGTTGAGCTGTATGACTGATCAAACAGGCTGTTCATGTTGATGTGATTTAGTGTGAGCCATGGTCACAACGCCACCCAATGGCAGCAGTAACTTTGGCACATACAACAGATTTTGAAATGGTTCACCTTTATGTACTCCGTCTAATGCATGTGCCCCACGTTTGTGACAAGGACCCATTGCACTTGAACCCATCATCTCAGCTTACAGCGTTTTTGTTGGTTTTGATGTTTTAAAAGTCTAAATGTTTTGATGTCCATGGGCTTAACTTGTATTTGTTTTTTGCCTTAGACCTGATGGTGCTGAAAGAAGAGGTTCAAGATCTGAATGAGATGGAAGAGAAAGATCTGCATGAAAAACATCATGTTTTCATAACTAGAGAAAAATCTTGTAGTTTTTCACAGACTGAACATACATTCTCTCAAAAAAGAGCTCAGAAGTCTAGATCTAGAACCTGCCAACAATGTGGAAAGAGTCTGAACAAAAAGGACAGCATTATAGCTCATATGAGAATTCACACTGGAGAGAAGCCTTACTCCTGCCAACAGTGTGGAAAGAGTTTCCCACAAAAATATAATCTTAGGATTCACATGAGAATTCACACTGGAGAGAAGCCTTACACATGCCAACAGTGTGGAAAGAGTTTCTCACGAAAAGAAGGTCTTATGATTCACATGAGAATTCACACTGGAGAGAAGCCATTTGTGTGCGGTCAGTGTGGAAAGAGTTTCCCTCATAAAACAACTTTGCATGCTCACATAAGGCTTCACACTGGAGAGAAGCCTTACAGCTGCCCACTGTGTGGAAAAACTATGAACCACAAAGGACATCTTAGAACTCACATCAGAGTTCACACTGGAGAGAGGCCTTTCACATGTGATCAGTGTGGAAAATGTTTTGTACGCAAGGAAGGCCTAACTAGGCACATGGAGATTCATTCAAGAGAGAGCAGTTTTATATGCCCTCAGTGTGGAAGTACATTCACAGACAGGAAACACTTTAAGCGCCACGTAAAAACTCACATCGTACATGAGCCTTTAAAGTGTCATCACTGTGGAAAGACTTTCACAAAAAAAGCACGCCTCAAGACTCATGAGAATTCACACCTGGATAGAAACCTTTAACGTGAACTATGTGGAATGAGTTTCAGATAGAAAACAACGAGGCCTTTTCATGTAACTTCAGTGTGGGTTTCATATTTCAAATAGATCTGAATAGTTATTTGTGAATTTATTCTGGCAAGAAATTCATTGTGGCAAAACGGTTTAGAAAATGGAGCAGTTTCAAAGTTCACCTGTTAACTGGAGAAAGTAGGGTACCTGTGGGACTGTTATTCGGTTGTTAAGTGATGACGTAAGAAGCGCTGTTTCCGGGTCCAAGCCTCAACTCGCTTCACTTGAGAATACTACCCCAGCAGCTGTTTATGAGCACTGTTTATTCATATTAATCATTTAAGATAAACGCTTTTAAACTTACGGTATACACTACAGTCTTCATGCTCACAGCGTCCCAAACAAAAATAATTTTTATATATATTTTTTACATTTATATTTTCATTGTCTGGCTATCTGGGAATTCAGTATGGAGTTAAAGGTTAAGATTATAACTTTTTCGCTAGTATTCTCTATCGCATTGTGAGTTTATATTAGCACCTTTTGTTGTTTTCTCGTGGTAACTGATAGAGAGCGTTTGGACACGGAAGCGCTGCTACGTGACGTCAGACTTAACAAGCGAATAGCATTAAATTCACTTTAAAAAATGTAGTTCATAAATGTCCGAATTATTATAAATGGTAAGGGAAAGCATTAACCTTTTGCCTGGGTTTTAAATATTTATAGCTCAAACAGATGAGATACTTGAAAAGGCAAACCTGTTTTTGATGTCAATATGATTTATGACCCCTCCACCTCATAGCCCATTCACTACCACCCACATCATGTTGACCCCGTGACCTGTTAATGATATCCAAATGTGAAAATCAGCATACTCTGATGTCGACCTGTGACTTTTGATTATCTCCTGGTACACAATATGAAGACTGGTTGTTGAACTCTGTCCTGGTGTCAGGATATAAATGAAGTTTTAATCGTCTGTTTTGAACTCTTACGGTGCCTTCACACCAGATGTGACTTGTGCGAATACATTGCGCTGTTTGTGCATAATTAAACTTTGAGTGAACTTTTCATTCACGCATGAAATTAACTTCATAATAGACGCGAATGTCATGCAGCATTGTGATTTCAGACACCATTTATTCTGATAATTTTCTAAATATTACTGTTATTGTGTCATGAAATGTAGTTTTAGAAGTATTTCAGGCGAGAATGTAGCTGTTTAAAACTCAAATCTGCATTTTATTAATAAAGACAGCACCTATGTAAAAATGTGTTTCGCCGATCTCGGAGATGGTCATCTCCATGTGATCAGCGGGAGCTCAGAGCTCATGTATCCGCCTAGAGCACTCTCAACTCGGCTAGTCCTTTGACATTTGCCACTGGCTCTGGTGTCTCTTTTGTGGTTAAACATGAAATATAATTTGTTTTGGGTAAATTTAACAGGTAATCTTTGGTCTTTATTCAATTAATATATTCCTTCCAAGCAAGATCCTTTTTATTCCTTTTTCTGTAAAAGTATAAAGAATTATCATACAGCTCCAGGTATCTACACAGCAACAATGATTTTGAGCTCCATTGCAGGTTTGGATTTTCCCTCCGCTTGCTACGTTGTAATCAGGTCACTACTATAGCGCAAGCTTCTGATTGGTTAACGCACGCAAAAGTTCAGATTTTTCAACTCAAATCACCCAAAACGCTAAATTCGCATTTCTAAGCTGCGTTCTTGCGTGCGTCACTTCTGAGCGGTGCATTCACAATGCAGACCTTATACGTTGATTGATTATCCCGCATATGCCATGGTCATTTGCAAGCATTTACATATTAAAAATGTTAATATTTAAGCTGCAATATTTGACCGAAACAATAAAAAATTATATTTTCCTTGTTACAACTTGTTAGATGTTACTATGGTTATCAAGGTTTATAGGAAGCATGATTAAACTGACCTTGAACTACCTGAGCAGTTAAACAAATATAGCTTTGCTTTAGCTTAGCATACTGCATAGAACATCACGATAGAGCTGGTGCCGAACGACCAAACATTACATACTGATTGTATGTGCTGCTAACATTAGCCAATTCAAAGTGTTGAACTGTAGAGTTTGATTTCCATGATACCTGTGGTTTAAGGTGAAGAGAAACGAAGCAGGCTGTAGTGTTAGAGCCTGGTCTTTTCGCTCGATGAGAAAGAATGAAGTTATTTTGTGTTGTTGTAAGGAAATTTCTACACCCTCCATGTTCAGGATGGTTCATGTTAAGTTCAAGTTTTGGTCCTTAGTTCATCTTTGGACCTTGTTTGTATGTATGTTTGTTCATTCATTTTTCAAATACCAGGTGTTTCTAGTAAGCCGCGTCATTCTACAATGCAACTTGTTAATAACGTTTTGTTGCAGGTGAAGCTTTCTTCAGAAAACCCATTTATCTGAGACATCCAATGCACTTGTAAAGCAGGATTGGGGTACTGTAATCATTTATTGGGATTACTTTACAAACTCACTCAATACCTAATGGGACATAAATCTGTACCACCAAGAACATGTAAAACATCTTTGCCTCAAACATGGCATGTGCCATTAAGAACATTAGCACTAAAGCCAAACTCTATCAGCACAGTATCTGTTTCCAACGTAAAACCACCAAATAGTAGTACCCATTGAGTAAACCTGTCATAGACCACACCTCTGTGGCTCTCTCGAACCAATGCCGCCATTCTTCGAAGGGGGTCTTCATAGCCAGGAGTTCTCAGAATCAGAATCAGAATCAGAATGAGCTTTATTGCCAGGTATGTTTACACATACGAGGAATTTGTTTTCGTGACAGAAGCTCCGCAGTACAACAGAATGACAGCGACAGAACATAAATTTTGCACACAATATATATGTACATACATAACTTCACTTTGTAATATACCTGCCTACAATTGTCATTTGTATATTGTCATTCACTGTCTACATATTTGTATTTTTTATTCTTTTATTATGTGTTTTAAGTGTATACTAAGTATGTGTGTTAGATAAATAAGTGTATGTGTATATAAATATAAAGTGTAGTGTGTTCGCAGTTATTATCAGCTGTTCATACGATGGATTGCCTGAGGGAAGAAACTGGTCCTGTGTCTGGTCGTTCTAGTGCTCAGTGCTCTGTAGCGTCGACCAGATGGCAACAGTTCAAAGAGGGAGTGTGCTGGATGTGAGGGGTCCAGAGTGATTTTGACAGCCCTTTTTCTCACTCTGGATAAGTACAGTTCTTGAATAGATGGGAGGGTTGTACCGATGATTCGCTCAGCAGTCCGGACTACCCTCTGTAGTCTTCTGAGGTCAGATTTAGAAGCTGAGCTGAACCAGACAGTTACTGAAGTGCAGAGGATGGATTCAATGATGGTGGAGTAGAACTGTTTCAACAGCTCCTGTGGCAGGTTAAACTTCCTCAGCTGGCGAAGGAAGTACAACCTCTGCTGGGCCTTTTTTACGATGGAGTCAATGTGAATGTCCCACTTCAGGTCCTGAGAGCTAGTGGTGCCCAGGAACCTGAATGACTCCACTGCAGTCACAGTGCTGTTCAGGATGGTGAGTGGGGGGAGTGCAGGGGGGTTTCTCCTGAAGTCCACTATCATCTCCACTGTTTTGAGCGTGTTAAGCTCCAGGTTGTTGAGACTGCACCAGACAGCCAGCTCTTTTACCTCCTGTCTGTAAGCAGACTCGTCACCGTCCTGAATGAGGCCGATGAGTGTGGTGTCATCTGCAAACTTCAAGAGCTTGACAGAGGGGTCCTTAGATGTGCAATCATTGGTGTACAGGGAGAAGAGCAGTGGGGAGAGAACGCAGCCCTGGGGAG